>NW_022280078.1:2305210-2397384 GCF_004355925.1 Anarrhichthys ocellatus | reverse complement strand
ACACACACACACACACACACACACACACACACACACACACACACACAGACACCATTTCACTCCGTGCTCCCCAACATTACACAAACACTAGATCTCATCAAAGAGCCCCCTCCAGACTCCTCTGAATGGACAGAGCGGGCTAAACATGGCCCAGCCTGAGTTCACTGGTCTAATCACTCAGAAATGGTCGAAGCGGTGAACAATCCTCCACAGTGTTCCCTCGCACCCTGCACGGCCGCCACGTGCCTCTAAGATGTGGCGAGGGCAATGTGGCCAAATTGACCATAATACGCGTGGACCGTATCGCGTGTCATATAAATGGATCACATCGACGTGAACTGTGCCGGTTCTGTTTGTAAAACGTGATCCGCTGTCCAGTCATTATTCTTCCGCCATGAGTCAGCATCTCCTGTGCATGCAGACGGCCCCAGCGTCCATGGAGAGTCTTTCGTGACAGAGGAAAAAAGGACAGAGAGAGATCGGATGTGTGCCTCTGGCTCGCTATCCGACCATCATGTCGTCTGCCCACAAGCTTTGTTATCTTTAGTGCCGTCTGTTTGTTTGTTTGTCAGTCTCAAGTGCTTTTCAGAGCCAGGCCAAACGAAGTGGAGTCCCCAATTTCCCACATAAAAAACCCTGGAATAACAAACAGAAATGTGAAGTATAGGCCCGCAAATGCAGGAAGATGTTTTCAGAGGATTAAGAGACTGGAGACAGGCGGCTTTGCCCAGTGACATGGAGAGATGTGAACCTTCATGAGCCGGGCTGTAACACTGCTGCTTTACATAAAAAAACACCAGCGTGAGAACCATCTTCACAGTCACATACTACCATGAGCTGTACAAACAACGCTGCTTACAATACAAATCAACCCTTTTATTTAGGATCGCAAATAATTTTCATTATCGATACATTTTTGATTAATTTATTGTCCAAATGGCTGCAAATAATCTGTTGTCGTTACATTGTGGATTATTCATAAATTTTTCGTTCAGTCAAGCATCAGAGCATATTAGCAAATGCCCGTCACAGTTTCCTAGAACCCAAGCTGAGGTTTGTTTTGTCTGACCAACAGTTCAGAAATATTTTGTGATTTTGGTAGTGATTTATTCAGTGAATATCAAAGTTCAGAATCATTTTCTGAAAATGTACTCAATTAAATGGTAAAACATTAAAGGAAAAAGTAGCCTAATGTTAGCAGAAGGGTAACGTATTAAAAGTCAGAAAGGTATTCAATTTACAATATAAAACTAACAAAACGCAGCACATGTGAGAAGTTGGAACCAGTAAATGTTCATAAATCAATGTTGATTACTCTGGAAATTGAAATGATACAATCAAGTAGGGCTGCAAGTAGTTTTACCAACAGTATCAAATAATCATTTGCTCTATAAAATGTAAGAAAATAGTTCAAATGGCTGCAGTAGGAAAGAATGTAATGTATAAACTGACAAACTATTAATATATAATAATAACAATATAATAAATAAATATTCAGTTTGCTATCACACAACACAGCAAAAAGCACCAACTACTTAAGTAGTCAGAAACCAAAGGTAAAAAAAATATGACTAATAAATTGTAGATTAATTTGGTGCCACTCTCTAACAGACTGTGTGAGGATCTACTCTGAATAAGCTCCATTCGTACCGAGCTCATCTCTGAGCGGTGCCGTCTGCTGTGACCTGTTTTCGGCCCACAGCTCCTCTTGTCCGTCTGTCTGCCCAGGTCTGACTGGGTCACAGAAGCCCCACTGTGAAAACCAGTGGCCCGGCGAGCCCCTCAGCAGGGAGGAGGCTACCAGGTGGGGGCAGACTGCAGAGAGCAGACCGGGGAGAGAGAGAGAGAGAGAGAGAGAGAGAGAGAGAAGCGCCGCTTCACAAACACGGCTCGGCCTGACCCCCGTCGCTCCATTCACCCCGGGGTCTACGGAGCAGCGGCACTGAGGAAAAGCCTCAAAAAAACACAACCCACCGCATTCCACCAAAACAAACAAGCAGGGCCACCCAATTTTTCAATTAGAGCCCCAAGAGGGGGAGGGGGGGCAGGAAATGGAACGGTGTAGCATTGCCCCCCCCCCAAGCAGTGCTGACTTTGGGGAAGAGAAGGAGATAGACGGAGCTCTGTAGGCTGAGGACCAGTTAGCACGGATGTTAACGCAAATGATGGAGGAGCTCAATGACAACGTATTACTGCGACGTGGCGACCTGTCGATCAATTGCTCTCACTCGCCGCCTCACTCGATCAATCAGTTGCACAAACACACATGGTTCCCCCCTTAAAAAGCCCATTTAAAGAAAGTATGCTGGAACAATATTTGACAAAAGTACACAACAGCAGAGATTATAGGGGCTTAGACTCTGTTGTTTGAAAACACTTCACTTAATGAGGCTCAGCTGAGAGAAGTGTCTATATTACACAGGTGAGGACAGGGAGGTTTTCAATAAGTATCTTCTTAACCCCTTAAGACCTACGAGAAAACATCAGTGAGTTCAACCACAGCTCAAACAGGGCTTTCTTGATTTCAGAGTAACACAGGCTTGATCAGACTTTTCTAAAACTAAATAAGCTGAGCTCAAGTTATCACTCCTTACTGCAACACACGCTCTTTTAAGAGCAAACACCACACTTGATGAAGACACAGTTTGATGTAGCGCCGGGTGTTTTAAACCACATTTCTACTCGCAATTATCACCACTAAATGACGGACTGCGCTGTAACTGAAAGATCCCACAATGCCTGATGTGAAGATTTGTTGCTTTTTTGTCATATATGACAGCAAACTGATCATATTTGGGTTTTAGACTGTTGTTCAAATAAAACAAACAACTTACATCTCCTTGAGTTGTGGGAAAATCATTAATAACTCTTTAATTTCTAATTAATATTCTTTCAGCATTTTTTATTTGAATGTTATTTTCTGTAGACAAAACAGTCAATCGATAAATCTAGAAAATAATCAGCAGATAAATAATAATGAAAATAGTAATTAGTTGCATACCTATTCCATAATTTTTAAATATATATGAGAAGCAGCAACCCAACAAATAGTTGGTTCAGTACAGATGACTTATTGTTGTATGACAGTGCGACAAGGTAGAAAACCGTTGTACTTGCAGTAAGGTTCCTTTATGAAGTATTAAGATGATTGGGCATTAAATCTAGTCATCTACAATCGAGGTGCCGATGCATTCACCTCATTAACAGAACTCCAATGTTTATTCTCATCCAAGTGTCTTCCAATCAATTCTCAGTCATATGTCATTTGGTGTGATCATTTCTTTCTTTCGGCTCATTCCCATCTGTGCATGGAATGTTTTTCCACGTATAAGAAAGGTGTTAAGTCCAATATATTCTCTTTGTTTTTGTACAGCCCTATAGGCAATCATTATTTCTGTGTTAAAAGGCAGTTAATTCATCTGTTTACACTGGAATGGATTGCACAGTGTTTATAGAAGTCATGCCACCTGGCAATGAGTAACCACTGCAGGTTGTCTGTTACACACACACACACACACACACACACACACACACACACACACACACACACACACACACACACACACCACTCCAGTCCTTAACTGATTTGTGCTGTTTGAAGTTATCACGATCACACTATTGTAATTGCTTCACTTGATGAACTTGAGAGATGAATCCAGTGCTGGTTGGACGACAGGATGGAGGGATGGAGGAGGATACTGTTCTGCTTGTATATAGAGAGATGTAGCTATATTGCAGGGAAAGCCTTCCTTTATATTGCAAAAGTAATTGCCAAAAGTTAAAGCTCTGTGCATTGTCCCAGTAATTAGGACATCGTTTTTTCATATTGCTGCTGAGTCAAGTGTCTGTGAGCATCACAGATAATGTTCTTACAATTACAGACAAAAATGAGAGAGATATGTCAATAGTAGGTACCGCTTGATGTGGCACCAACACGCCGAATCTACTGGAAGACGTTAAAGGTTATCATACAGCCTGAAGACGTGTTATTGTTAACGCACAGCACAACATCGCCTTTAAAGTGGCAGATATTTAAATGGAGTATGGTTCAGGAAATCATACTGCCGTTAAGACGGTGCAAGAGGACAATAGCAGCCGCATCTGTCAGCTGTTCCTGTTATTATATACGGTGCAACATACTAAACAACCGATGATTTTAGAGAAGGGAAGTCAGCTTTGTTGACGATTTTGACATCTAACGTTAGCTTAGGCTAACCTGTGTTCGCTCGCGAGCTATTCGTTGTCCGGAAGGGTTCGCAGTGGCTGTCACATGCATTCGTCGTAATCTTACAAACCGCATATATTATCACCTTTCCTACCACAACTACGTTTGACTCTACCTGGAGCACTTAGGAGATAGATAGCTTAGATAAAATGGTAACTTACAGTTTTCAAAGGTTGGGCTACAGCGACCTTTTCCTGTATCCTGTGAATACTTCCGGCTCTCCGGTCTCAGCCACCGCCTTCAAAATAAAACGACGATACGGTAAATTGAAATAAATTGTCTAGTGTTGATGCAGACGCATTCTACTTCTCCTAAAAAATACTATGATTGTATACAAACATTTATATTATATTTTTGCGTATATTGTGTCCCACTTAGATTTATAAATCTCTATGACTTCAAATCAATTTCTGAAAAAAAAAGGATCTGTGGAAATTATGATACCAGTATTTATTTAAGAAAAAGTAAATCAAACATTGCATGTGCTACCCTTTCACATTCTCTACACTTAAGTCTGTGCAGTAAAAAGCCCAGCAGTGGTGGAAAGTAACTGATTACATTTACTTAACTATGTACTAAAGTACAGTTTTGTGGCATTTGTAGCCTACTTTACTTGGATATTTGCATTTTTATGTTGCTTTATACTTCTACACCAACACATTTCAGTGGTAAATAGTGTACTTTTTTTCTCTACTTCATTTATCTAACAGTTGTGGTTGATGATGACGCATTACCAGCCCAAATTAGCTCTACCTCAAACTGCAACCACATTAAAATGCTTCTATGCATCACCAAACATAACCAAATAGTATAATATATATAGGACTCGCTGAAACAGGACGCTCTGAATGAGTACTTTTGATACTTACGGTGCATTTTGTTGTCAATACTTCTGTACGTTGCAAAATTATGAATGTTTAACTTTCACTTGTGACAGTGTGTTTTTACATTGTAATATTGCTATTTAAAGGATCTGTATACTTCTACCACTACAGTCTTACAGACATCCTACTTTTACTTAATACTACCTGAACAGACTGATCCATGCTCTGGCTAAATTTAATTTTATTGTCTTTGACATCATACCGGCTCTTTTGGTGGATTGTTTGTTCTGCAACTCCGTCTTGAAGGCCCTTTTTAGGAAGTAATGAAGATACTGTTGTTCTGTAACAACATCTAATGAGCCGTTTGATCTAAGGGTCATCTGGTTTGTGCTCAAAGTGGATGTAAGATTAAATGCAGCAGAAACAGCCTTATTAGCCTGCATGCTCCTCTGAAGTGTTGGATGTCCTTTGTGTGAGAATTCTGAGGCCCAGTGGGAGATTTGCTTCTTTCCTCATCTCTCTTTTCACGGTGCATCACTGAGGTATTTCCACTTGTTCTGGGAAAGGCGCAGCATCATTAGAAATGCAACAGAGACCACCCAGTAACACATTAGAACACTGATACCATTACATTTATCTCACCAAATTGTGCAGGGCAGAAAGAAGTTCTGTGATAAGGCAAGGCCCAATCCCTGGGGAAAGAATATTGTCCAATTATACGGGGTAATCTGATAATTGAGGGATCAAACTGTGACTCAGGAGTTTGCACAGATGCTGATGCAACACAGGGGCTGTTTGTCTATGTAAACATCAATTTACAGCAATGACGGTGGAAGATTTTGATCTTAGTCTCAGCGGTACAGCCTTTGCCATCGAATAAGAACATCAGTCGTGGTGAATCTACAAATCCGTGGGTTATTTGGCACATTATATGTGTCATGTTTCAAAATATTAATGCAATGCAAATGAAATGAAAAATATTAAAGATGAATATTTAAGATAAGATAAGTTTATCTCAATTTGTATCAATATTTACCTACCAAGGGCAGTTTTTGGCATTTTACAGTTTTACCATCATTTTCTTTCTTGCAGAGAAGAGAGTAAGATAAGACAATTGTTTTCACTGTGATATCTGTTTGTTAAATGTGAAGGTGGAGTCAGGAGATGGTTAGCTTAGCTGAGCATAAAGACTGGAAACAGGCAGCAACAGTTAGCCTTTATCAAAAGGTTACAAAATCTCCCAAAGAAACACATTGTATCTGTTGTTATATATAAATATTTCTATTTTTAATTGGGTAATCCGAAAAAAAAAAAAGTGTAAAAACAAGTTGGAGTTTAACTCGGGGTAATGTGCTGCACAGTTTCCTAATAAGTGGCAGTGATTAGTTGTTTCCCCCCTGTTTCTAGCCTTTGTGCTCAGCTAAGCCAACCAGCTGATGGCTGAAGCCTCATTTAATATTTAACAGACAGATGTGAGCATGCTGTCTTAGCAAGAATGCATACAAGCGTAATTCAAAAAAAGTCTAACTTTTCCTTGAAACACCCACGGCTAATATTCTCATCTAGCGAGGCGCACGTGATCGCATGTTGTGTTTTTAAATAGCACAGGCTCTCTGAGCAGGTGTCCCAGGTGTGCTCATGAGGGACACTGCTGGTGCCTTGATCCTTGCTGTGACCCCCCCCAACTCTCTGCAATCTACATCCCGTAATGGCACATGCTGCGCTGGCACCATTGCTCATCCCTGAACCCTATTGTTCATTGTTTGTCCTCTCCAGTTTTTTCCCATGGGCCCCTGGCCAGTGAGAGGAAAAGGTCACTGTAAATATTGCACTGAAATCCTCCCTCCCTCCCATAGAGCTCCTGAAGATGGAACAGGCGACCAGTGGGTGAGCACTTCCTTCCTGCGCAGGGCATTTCAACTGTAAGACATCAAACAAGTATGAATCCCTCAATGTCAAAGATCGCTGCAGTGAGATCATATGCTCAGTGTTGACATTACAATAACCTGGGCAGGTCTCAACTCTTTGTGAAGAACATAAGATTGCATGATATCTTCATATATGGCTCCATGTGCATCACAAAGCTACAATTTATCAAGAAAACTGGACTGTACACATTGAATACTTCTATGGTTTTCCATTATAAGAATGTTACCCACACATATCCCGTATCAGCTTTTTAGTCAGTCGCTGTAACTGTTAAATGAGTAATAATATCGTATTATTAATGACTAAGCATGAATCCAATCCCTGTCTGTACTTTCAGTCTCACAAAATACACAAAATATGGATTCCAAAGAATATTAAGTGAGGCTTAGCAACCCCTGACCCATGTGTGGCTAATCACTAGCCTGTAGCACTGCTGTTAATATAAGACAGGGAGATTTTAAATAAACCCCCCTGATATTTGGGTTTGTTTTGTTTCCGAGTGGCGCTCCATCTCCCACTGCTCCCCTTTCCCGGAGGAGTCCAGTTCCCTGGGCTCACAATTTGGGCTCCGGAAATTCAGGCCTGTGCCAGGCTTAGCTTGGAAAAGCATCCAGATGAACACAATGTAGGAGGGAGAGTTAAGGGGAACAGAGAGCCTTTCACTCTGAGTGCTGACACATTGCTCGACACAGTGGCAGAATAACAACAACTGATAAAGGGATGGAGAGATAAAGGGGGTTGTACAGCAATGATTTTACAACAAGGTGGAGAAAAATCGTCTGATATACCTCTGATGATTATCTTATTTAATCATATGTTATCTCTCCCACGACCTTAAGGCTTAGTTCAACCAAATTACAAAAAAAAATGTCAGGGGATCACCAAAGTCACAGATACTGATATATTTCAGTCTGGCCTAAAGTGGTGGATGAACCATAAAGTCGACATAGACAATCATTGATCCATGCCACTAGTTTGGTTAAAAACTCAGTAGCAACAGCAACTTGTGTTGGACAGTGTCCTTGTTCCTCCTCAAGATAATCCACAGACTGTCAGCAGTTCTCACAGGAACCATTATTTTCAAAGAAGTTCCAATGAAAACTATTTATAGTGAGGTCTGTGGACTGGAGCCATCTAAAGAGGACACAAGACACATGTCCAAGGTATTTTCTCTGGAAATTTGGGGGCTCTCCAATTGCACAGTGGACACGGTGAATATTTAGCCTTTCCAATCAATGTTTTCATGTCAACAATGGCTTAAATGACTAATGTGAAAGGAGTCACTTTTAGTGACAAACCCACAAGACTCATCTCCTGACTCCGCAGTTGCCCTCAACTGTTTTTTTAGGACGTTTTAGCTCATTGTGTTGGATTTATGGGCACAACTTCCGTTAAGTTTTCATTAAGTCTCACCGCTCTCACTGCTCTCATCACCTTTCACCATCTGCAGCTGCAACAGGAAGCTGTTATGAGCAAAAAAAAGCTCAATAAACCAAATGTATAGACAAAGTTATGGGGAACATTTCTAACTCCTGATACTTCCCACACAAGCTGGTGGAGACCAAATTCATCAGGTGAACACAAACACAACTGTAAATGAATTGCTTTGTGTCTACACTGTGTCGGTTTTGTGTTTATTGCCTGTTGCACGGCCGAAAGTGGCCAAACAAAGTCAACTGATTAAAAAACATGTAAAAAGTTAAAAGGATATTTTGTATTGCTCTGCCTGAATTACAGTATATCCAGCCATTGTGCACAATATAGGGATCTGAAACTGTATTTATTGTGTGGGGAGATTAGTTATTAGAGACAATATGATCAAACAGTTCAATTAATTTGTAAAATGTGAAGAAAACATATGAAAGTTATGACTCTTTAATGAACAGTCAAACATTTCTTTGGGGAGGAGGGGTTGAAGTTGGGGGAATTTGGACTCAGTTTTATGACCTCAGTAGTTCTAAAATCTTTGTCATGGCCCTGCTGGGGACTATCCACAAAGTAACAGGAAGAAAATATATGTTTTTTTTTAATTTTCCTTGTTTTGTGGGTGAAGTTTTAAGGCACGGGATAGATTGGAGAATTCCTGCAGTTAAGTGTAGAATTGGAATAAAAAGAGTGGGTGTGAGAGGGTATAAAGGGGCATTTTCCCAAATATGTTCAGGCGTTTACCACCCAGGTTAACATAACATGTTCTTTGCCTTCTCATAACACCACTCCTTTGGCCCCATAGGCCAGACAACAGGCTACTGTGTCTCAGGAGGCACAGACAGGGTCAACCCTGAGAACCGTGGAGGAGCACTCTCTGGGAAAAGTCTAGAAAGTAAAATGAAGAATCCACAAGGGTGCTGAAGACGTAAAGTAGAGACAGAATGATTTCCTCTGACATGTATTGTCTTCCAAAAAAGGTTGTTGTGGAGAACCGGCTCATATTTTACTGTTTTACTGTTACATGTCCATGAGTGACATAACTTTGAGAGGAAACAGCTTTCATCCACAGGGGCCAGCTGAAGCCGTCGATGCATGCTGCAGTGTGTGATCTGTCTTTGATGAGATGTGACAGGTCGGAGTGTGTTCATAACTGTTTGTGTTTATAAACAGGTGGACTTGGTTACAGCTCAGGGTTAGTTTTGTGCTGAATGGGCCTGAGCCAATCGCAATCAAGGGGAGAGCATAAAATCATACTCTCACCTGGCTGATGTTATACGCTCAGGCTATGTTTTCTGCCGTCACTGGTCAGATATTTAGATTTTTTTTATTGGCCTGATATATAAATATTGGTCATATTTTCATTTTTAAACATTCCCACTCTATCTACAGCACTTAACCATGAAATGATAGCTTATTACACTAAAATAAAAACATTACTTTTTGAGATGAGATTACATACCAACCCCATTGTCTTACTTAAATGCCTTAAAAAGGTTATTATATTCTTATTGTATTGTTATAGTAAAATCTATCTGCAAAGATAATTAGCATATTTCCTTGTAAGAAACACATTTTTATTTTGTTAAATTCAAATAAAACGCTGACAGAGGGAGAAAGACATGTATGAAGGACTTTTAATAAAATGTCATGAAGCGCTAAGAAGAGATGAGAAACCTAAAGTATTTGGAAAATATAGGGGACCAAAAATGAGGGGATTAAAGAGACATCAGAGATTCAAAATAGCATATGACTCAAACTTGAATTCTATCTAATTTTCCACTGTGTGAAAGGAAGAGAGGGTCTTAAGTTGAATGAGCCCTCTAATGCCACACATGGGTTTTCTATCCCATGGATCAGCCTGTAAGGATTTAACACACTCAGGAGGAACTCAATTGGCCTCAGTGAATATTAACTGGACTTAATGTGCAGCATATTGGCTCGCAAATTATTTAATAATATGTCTTCATTTCCTTTGTTAAATCAATGACAGTAAGGATTCAGGCCTTATTGGCGGGAAGCCTCACTGTGTCCTCAGGATTTCCCCTCTTTTTTGTGCAGTCCAATCATATCAAGAAAATAAACCCATTGTGGCTTCAGACCAGAAGGGGGCGCCCAAGAATGTCATTAATGAACTTGGCCTCTCCGAGGTCTTGTTTGCAGAGGAGAGCTAAAGACCCACAGAAAGTTTTGTTTTCGTTCAAAGTGAATGAGAGATTGGTGATTGCAGGGTTAACTTGGGGGCAACACAATATGTGGAACATCTTACAGCATAAAGCAGGTCATAACAATGCCAGAAACATCCCCAAAAATCACCATTTAATTTTGTTGTCAGAGTTGTTTGAAATGTTCAGTGCCGAAACAATTCTTCAGTTTGGCATGATACCAAAAACACCTTACACTGATATTATAGAAATATAATATAGAAATATTGTTCTAAATCTTTTCATTTTCCATTGATCGAAGAAGTCAACATTCTGAAATGTTAGAATTTGTCAAAACACAATCTTACATTATCAACATTTTTATTTAAATCAGGACCTATCTGATGAAAGAACAAATAAACAAGATTCAAATGTGTGACCAGACATACAGATTTCCGTAATTAGACATATATGTTGGTGGGTACCAAAAGCCTTGAGCCTTAATATTCTGCCCTTACAATAACAACAACAACAACAACAACAACAATAATAATAATAATAATAATAATAATGTTATTTATAAAGAACTTATCAAGCAGGAGAGTGTGTCTCAAGTGCTTTTCTTTAATTGGAATAATAAAGTTTAAAAACAGGGAAAAGGCTACCAAAGGAAGAATAAAGTAAAAGTAAAATAGATTAAAAAAAACAATTGTATAAAAGTGTTGTTTTCTCCATTCTATGCATTAATACATTGTGTGACTTGTGGTGTAATGTAAAAGATAGGTAGGTGCCTTTAATTTGGTTTCAGAATCCATGAAGAAAAGAAAAAAACGGTGTTTATCAAGAGCTGAATATACATCAAACACAAACTACAGGTGTGATGAACCAATCCCGGGCCTTTAAATCAGCAAAAAACATAGGGTTAATGACTTATTTTGGGAGCTTAAATGTACATGGTTAAGAGTATGTTTATGTGTGTACACAAATACTGTATGTGTATACATTACAGTGTGTGTGTGTGTGTGTGTGTGTGTGTGTGTGTGTGTGGAGTTGAAGCAGAGAGGCTGTTTGTAGTGAAAACAGTGAGAAAGAAGACACAGAGAGGAAGCTAAACACAGGCTGCTCTTTGAAGTACAGAGCAGGGTTATGCTATTGTACGCAGGTTATTTAACCAACACAAACACAAGTTATATGTTATTCTGGGACATATCTGATCATCTACTTCTGATAACATGTAATATATGATATACTATTGTATAAATAGTGCAGATTAAAGTGAATATGTCATGGAGGCTATAAATTGTACTATTAATGGGTTGGAGGCGGCGAGAGATTTCCCGTGTTAAGTTGATGAGGTAGTGTGGCATACAGGAAGGGAAATAGCATGTGTGTAGTTCAGTGGGAGGTGGTGCAGGGGATGTAAGGAGAACTATGGGCCTGTGTATGTTGGAGAGGTGCGGAGTGCGCAGCAGTGCAAATTGAGGTCAGTTTCAGCCGAGTAGCCTTTTAGCTTTGATCCCTCGGCTGAACTGGATGAAAGACATCCTGCTTCCCTCGCCAAGGAGGGAGGAAGGGGAGGCGAGCAGGGGGAGGACCTCAGTTTTCTACCTGACAAATATGGCTTGATGCAGCACAAACTGTTTCCTCTATTACACCGATAATCTTTTTTTTTGTCATCAGTCTCTCCTCTCCCCTGACTAACTTTTGTCCTTGCCCTCGCCTTTCTGTAATCTCCCTCCACTCCCTTTTCCCTGCTAATAAAAATCCCGATCGGCTTTATCAATGCTTTGTCTCTCGATCTATTCTTCCCTGACTCACTTCTCCTCTGTTGTTTTCCTTTACAGTGCATTCAATATCTGAACTTTGATCCGCCCACGACCTGTCAGACAGCAGCCCCGTAGCCTGGAGCGATCTGCTGTTTGCGTGTGTGTGGGGCCTTGTGTGTGCAATCTGGTGCAAAAGCATCCGAGTTCATGCCAATCACTGTGCGTGTGATCAGAAAACAATGACTTAATGAGATTACGGTGTTTAGACTTGACTCACTGTGTCACTAATGTGTCTTAACTGCATGTGAACATAGTGTGGATGCCATGGTTCAAAGCAGCCGCTGCCACTCAGGCAGCGGAACTATTATTTTTTTAAAGGGAAATCTGTATGAATGATAATTGCAGTTTATTACAAATTAGGTGTTATGTATGTGGTTGTAAGCATCATTTCTACCAGTTACTAAAACATTGTAACAGAGCATGGGGGCATCACTGCAACAAAAACCAACATGGCAAGAAACAGTGACATAATCAAGTTTAGCAGAAGTCATTTGGGAAAGAAAACACAGAGTAAGTACGCAAACTATTTATCACAATTTGATGACTGTGGTAAATGAGACTCACTTTTAACTTTGACCTACCGGGCTTACCGTATATCTATCAGCTGAGACAACACACGCTACACCAAAATGAAAATGCGAAGTGACAAAATCTGTCCACAGAAATATGAACACCTGGCAAAGGCCTCTGTGGTACTTCCCGCTACAGTAGGTGTCCAGGAGCACATTTTGCCATGATGACTCACACACAGACTCATAAGGTGAAAACAATACCAGCGTCGCCATCGTGGCTGCTAATTATAGGAGCTAAAAGGTCGAGCCCAAGAGCAAATCATCTTTTGTGTGCCATTACTTTCTATTTCTATTCCCCCCGAAAATTAAGTGATTTACACAATCTGCTTGTTTTATGTGGGGGTCACTGTTTTTGCAGATCTCAGAAATTAAAGATGCTCTGTGGAGTTTTCTAGTCAACAAACAAAACTTATGTTTACATCCGGTGTTACTCAAAAAAACACATTTAAAAAATATCTTGAGGTTCCTTCTAAACATCGGCAAAACCTTTATTTTTTATTTTAGGTCATGCATTGTTTACATCCATGTTTGCTAGCTTGCAGTCGTCACCTTCACTGTGTTTGGTGCGCATTGCAAAACATTTTGTCTCGTCACAGCCACCCAACTGTTGTATCAGAAGAACAACGTTAAACCAATGGCTCCTCTTGTGTGCACGTGCGTCAATACAAACTCATAAAAACATCACTACACGGTGCTCCTAGTGGTCAAAAACTCCACAGGGTGTCTTTAACTTGGTGAATAAAATGTTATCTTAATGAATGTGTAAAGAAATGGTGAACAAGTCGATGAAAATAAGAACCAAGTTGTGACAAACTGTCCAGCTCTCACCTTATCTTCATTTTGCTTGTCCTCATTTCTCATTTGGCGTTCTCTCTTTGTCGTCACCTTTCTGCTTCGAAGCTGAACTACTTCAAAGGGTTTCTTCGCACTGGAAAGAACAGACACATAAGGAACATAAATGAAAGGATGGAACTGTAAATTCAAATACAATAGAGCTCAGGAACAACGAGGATTAATAGAGGGCCACTTTCCTGTGTTTGACATTCGACCAGTAGAAGGTAAATGTCCTGTATGGTCTTCATTTATTTATTCTTGTCAGAGTAGAGCTTTTAAATGATGAAACAATGAAAACAGTCATCTGGAAAGAGAGTTTGTACAGTTGAAGTTAATCCATCACAAACAGACTAAAAATAAGACCTCCAGTAAGATTTTAGGACAGAGCTTTTGAGAAGAGTCTGCGCTCCTTAGATATCTTTGTAAACACTATAACAGATGTTAGATTACCTGGTTATATAACAATACAATTATGAAAGGTAATGATGACTCTCATACGGCATGGAAACTTGCACACAAATAATGCAATTTTGAAATAGCCTCCATCATAATGCATGACTGACGTTAGCATAAATAATCCAATTATGACAAACAAAAGCAAGCTGTTTACCAGGTTGCTAATTATGAACTCAACCTTAATTGATAGACAGGTTGATGTCTCACATGCTAACGTGCCCTGAGGAGAAACACAACAACAACAACTGAAGAATGACCCTTTTTCCATTCAGCCATCTTGCATAATGAGACATGTTCCAACTGCTGGGGATCTCTCTGGCTCTGGCAAGCACCTTCTTCAATTAACTGAAGTACAGGTTGTTCTCTCATGGATTAGTGTTGTCTTAAGTTTGAAATTACAAGCAAACAGGTTGATATTCACAGGTGTTTGATGTTGTGCATGCAAGTCGCAAGTTATCCTTTGGTGTAAGGAATATTAAGGTCCTTTATTCACGTTAAACAAGAAAAACATCAATGCAAAAGTACTACAAGTTTAAGTCAGAGTTTTTCAATAAAATATACTGAAGAATCAAGACTCATTATGCAGAAATGCCCCGTTCGAGTTATTTTATATGCAGCAACATATGAGCTGGTGGACAAGACAATTTTAACCACGTTACAGTACATGTATACTGTTTAGGTATTTAAATCTACAGCAATGTGTCATTATATGCTGATCATGTGCTTTGTTTGCTAAGAGTTAATCTTACTAAACTTACTAGTTGCTATTAACTCTCGAGAAAGCAGCCTGTGTTTTATCTCTCTTTCGTTTAGTCTTCACAGGCTCTTCAAATACTAGGTATAAAAACATATTACCCTGATAGGATTTTTTCACAGAAGACATCTTGACATGTCACAGTAGGAGAAGCACAGGTGTAAATACTAAAATGAAGGATGGCTGATCCACGGAGACCCTCACGCTATGGAAGGTAACCTGGTGGTTTTATATATGACCAGCCCTTTTCAGTCCGGGCCCCTCAGCTTTTATATATATATATAAATATGAATCAATGGTATAATAATGATTACTACTATAGCTGTCCAATAGTGGACTAAAAAGCACAATATTCCAACTTTAAATGTAGAAGTACAAAGTACAAAGCAGCATAAAACTGTGCTACTACAGTAAAGTACAAGTACTTCAAGATTGTAGAAGTATATTCCTTCAGTAAATGTACTCAGTTACTTGCAGTCTCGTCTTCTTTACTGACTTGCAATGTATGCAGAACCCAACAAGACCCCTGAGAACTCACATCTGTTTAAGTGTCCGTAGGATGGGACAGGAAAGGTAGTAAACTCCTAAATCAATCTCCCACTCCAAATTTAATTACATCCGGCTCCCACGCAACACATTCCTAACCCACTTGTGTGCAACAGGAAATAGAATATTAGGCATTTGGATTGGTTAATGCGTTTCATAAGCGTAACAATTAGAGTTACATTAAAGAATAATGATTTCCTCAGTGCACATCCATCATGGGTCTATACAGCCAGCAGACAATGCTCTCGCTTCTCACACACACATACACATGTTAGCATATAGACACTGGGACAGAGAATTCCCCAGATTTGCGTAATGGTAACTGTCATTTGGTTTACGCAAACAAACACACACGCACACACACACACAAACACGGTGACGCAGAGGCAGAGCCGTGTTGTGATCTTTCAACACCCAAGGGTTGCCCATCGCGTGACTGCAGTGCAGAAAGTGAGAGCACAGGGAGGTTTCTTGGATGTTTAACATGTCATCCAACCTGTTTCAGCTCATAATGAGATGGCAGTTGGATAGCTATCAGGGAGCCACACAAAGGCAGGATTGAGACGGGCTGACACCTCAGTGGGCTGCTCATTGACCTGGGATCAGCCCGGTGTCAGGCACATCATCAAAGAGCAACAACAAACCCAAACTGTCTGCCATAAAACAGAAACAGCCACGCAATACCATAAATATACATGTGATTGACAGGCATGTACTAATATGCCCATCTAATCATAATCTTCTATCCCAAATGATTTGGACATACAGAATCATAGTGAAATTGTTACTAAAATTGACAAAAAAAACTTAATACTGCGTCATTAAGTTCAGTCATAAATCCTCTTAAAAATGTTCAACATGTTTTTTATTTGAATAGTTAGCTAAAATACCTGACACTAAATTTTGCGCACACTTTGACCATTCCTTCTATTTTCTTTGTCTTGCTGTGGCGATAATGTTTTTGTGATGCATTTTCCTTGTTTCTTTTGTTTGGACGGATCATCTTTAGTTTGATCCAATAGTTTACTCCAACTGTACGTTTTGGAGTTTGTTGTTGAATGGCAACAACCAAAATTTCTGTATCATTTCAATTTGATTGAACTTATTCCATTGATACTTTTTAATACATTTTTTCCCCCAGGAGATTTAACTAATGACAGGTTCAAAAAAGGGATATACTGAATCATTCGCTGTGCTTTCTATGTACCAGTTTCCACTTGTGGCTTTGTCTCCTCTGAAAATGAACTTGGTGGGAATAAGTTGTGGCCAATGGCCTTTAAAGGTTTTAGCACAATCAATGAAACTGTGGTATATTGATCACATAATTGTTGTTGGTTGTAATGAGTACTAATGTTTTTTGGACCTTGGTTGACAGTCTTTTTCTAGGCGCAGTAACTCACTGAAGGTATAACGGACGAATAAAGTAAATAAACGCTATCTCTGCAACCACCTTGTTAATACACTACAGAAACAATAAATCGATGATAGATACTTTGAGCAACCCCAACAACAACACAAGGCTGACCTCAAGCCTCCAGGAACATAACCGGACGGTGAGGTGATTCTGCCATAACAGCCACCGTCAGAGCGGTAGGTCACCAACTGGCTCTGAAGACTTCCCCCCAAATACAATCATTAAAAAATTATCTTCCATAAAACGATGAATCAACTTTTCCGGGCGTCTCAACACAATTTGAGCCATTAGGTCTAATAAACATTGAAAAGTTTCTGCTGTCAGTAAATTATTTTAGAGCAGATCATCTGAGTGGGGAGTCAGCAGGACCATGGTGCTCCAGCTCTACGGGCCAAAAAGGCCGAAAACCTTCGATCTTAGGAGGCTGGATTCAATACATGCATGGTTTGGGTTTACTTTTTCCCAGAACAATCATGCCTAACAAGCATTGACGCAATAGTGACATTATAATCTGTACAGGAACATGAAAAAGCACAGTGAGTATATTTAACTAGCGTACTTTCACAGAGTATATCGAGGGTTTAAGAATAAATACATATTGTTTAAAGTCTATGTCTTACTTTGTGACTGACAAAGATCCATGATTGAAATGTAGAAGAATGCATGAATTAGCTCGTACGGGAGCGTAAGGAGCGGATTCTACTTTCTGCCTTTAGTGTATACGATGGACATTAAATTGTAAGTATGGAACTGAAGTGTAGATAATAGTCAAAGCCAGCACTCAAGGCCTCCTTAAGTAACGTAAATCAGTCTCCGTGTCCACAGCAGCAGCAGTTTGGGACTACAGGCTGCAGTTAGAGTTTCACCAGAGAGGCTGTGTGGTCCTCTAGTCTCCTGCTATTAGTTTGTTTACAGAAGTTAAAGCTGTGAGCTGCTGAGTGCCCGGGGCCAGCATTCCAATACAGTGGCTCATACAAGCATGCACGGGCACACTCTACAAAGCTGTTGTCTCTCAATACAATGTATGCAAACCCGCAGCATTGAGCAGCACGTCCCAAACTCTCATCCCGAGCATTTCTTTTTCCGTTTCTCTTCTGAAAGAATCCTTCTTCCTCACTGCACACAGTTCCTCTTCTGCTGTTTTTCTCGCTGTTTGTCCACATTTCACGCCGGTCTCGCTATGGAAATGGAGGAAAAGTGGCAGTCTGGTCCGTCTGGTCTTCTGAACAGCAGGTGATAGCTGTTGCATGTTGAAATGAGCCGTTACACGCGTATTTGAATGTACACGTGAGATGTCGCATGCTGATAATACAAGAATAGTGGGCTTGTGTGCATCGTACACAAATGAGTTATCATCCGCTTTCTGCGACCAAATGTAACGGGAAAAATTCACCTCGGAACAGACTTTAGGTACCGAGCGAGGACCATTTGGGGTTCCAGCAAGAAAGTTTAGCGAAGAGAGTGTCGTAGAATGCACTTTTCAGGAACGAATACAATGAATGTTACACACATCTTATATACCCAGTTAAAGAAAAAAGTCTGGCAACAATATCATGTAAGCCATTTTTACATGCTCCAAACACAATTCTACACAACTAATATAATCAACTAGAAGATTTACCACAATATCACGTATTTTTCGCCATGAGTCCGTGAGCTACGCACTCCGGACAAAGCTACCAGCGCAAAGCTAAAAGCTAACACGGACAACCAACATATCAGAAAGCAAGAGAATTCGACACAGATTCCAGAGATATCTTCAAAATTTCTCTCCGTGAAACCATTACAGAGATATGAGCAAACGAGCACCAGAACCACAAACCGCTTTATCAATAACCATAAATGCTTCTCAATGATTTCGTGAAGAGAACGGATAAATTCCCGGTTATTTCCATTCAAATATGTGTTCGAGGTATATCCTGTTTGTCATTGAACTGTTTCCTTGAAAAAAGGGGGGTCAATCTAAGGGGAGCTGGGGGAAGGGAATTGACTTTCGGCGTATCGGATTTTACGCTTCGCGAGGGACGGCGCGGTTTTGATTCTGACTGGCTAACGATTCTATTAATCAATACCACGTTGTCCCAGCTCAATTCTACAGGCTCTGACATGTCGAATGAGGGTTCACTGACTGAAATCGACCAATGGGCGGCTGAGTTAGGTCTCCATAGACACAGAGAAACTGCAGTCAGACGAGACAGCTCCATGGATCACAGACACAAAACAGGGCTCAGATAGGATTCAAGCTCTTAAAATGAAGCCAAACTGCTGTATTTGGATGTATTGAACACTAGTAGTGATAAAACAAGAAATATATAGTTATATAGTATATAAAATTACAATGGAACAGCTGGTTCCAAAATGACCATTTTGGTGAACTCGCCTGACCGCTCTGTACTAAAACCTCTCTAATTTTGTTTTGCTTCACTTCATCAAAGTCACAATTTCCAGAGATACTGTTCACATGTTGTGCTATGATTTGGGAGAGGTTTAAACTTTCAGATGCATCATTCCAAAGAGATAATCATGCTTTCAATGTTTTTTTTTTCAGGCCAACCTGAAACTTTTCAATTTGAGCTGTGTGCCATCTTCATTTACTCTTAACCAGTAACATATACACTGATATTTACACATCTGAACAAATCTCACAAGTGTTACCTTTATTATAACATCATAATTATTCAAAAAGACCTTGTAGTTGCAGAAATACACTCTTTTTAGTATGGGTATGCAATTTTCGAGCAGAGGCCTAAAAATAGGGCTAGGGTTAAACCAACAGTTGATTGATGAGATGACACACGGAGTGTAATTAGTTATGGGCCTGACAGCTACTTGGGGGAACAGACAAATATGCAGACATAATTCCTATTCTGTATTTGAAGAATCTGTATATCCATCTATAGCACACACTGTTATGCACCAACACGTCAAATAAAATGGAAGGAATGTAAATAGCTTTTAAATGTGCGAGCATACAGTAGGGACAAAGCAATACAACTAAACTGCAGTAATTAGTCAGGGTCACAGGGTTGTTGAAAGAATGCTGGTTGTATTGAAAAGACTGTATCAACTGCCTCTGGCATGAAATGGCTGTCATTTCACATGCTGATAAGAATGTCATATTCATCTCTCAGTCTTTGTCTGAAGATTTTAGTGGGCAAAACTCTCGAGCTGCTTATCAGTACAGGTGTTACACATGTTGACTCGAAAGCCTCGATCTTGAATGGTACACACCTGAGCTGGTAATGGACTCGCCTTATCTCGTTTAAACAGTTCTGATTGTTGATAGGCAGGCATGTTCACACCTAGAGACAAGAAACAACACTGCTCCAAAGCTTAGCTGCCATTGTTCTCTCAAACTATGGTCGCATATAAACTATTTCCTGCATTGTGCTGTCAAAGATTGGTGGAAACTTGAGTAATCTCAAACCAAATCCTCACCAAAACACATATACAGTTTCAGTATCAGACTCTTGTGCAATATAACTCTTTGTGGAACTTCAATCTTTGCTCAGTTCTTCAGGACAGCAAACAAAAACGTGATCTTTGGAACATCTCCTCACGACCATTTCACCTCAGTCGCTCTGTACCTGAGAGCTGCTGGCCACATTGCATCAACATTTTACTCTCCATTCAATAACCATAAAGCTGTCATCTCATTTATGTTAATGTGAATGTTTAGTCATTCACACACAACAGAAAATTGGACAATATGCAGACACACCCTGCGCTAATGGCCCCAAACGCCGTTGGCCACAGGTATTGCCGAATTCTCCACTACTTGGCGAACGGCCCAGGTCTTTCAAGGCAGATGATGACCTCAGTTTACAGTCAGAGCACTTGTGTAGTCTGCAGTCACGCGATCCACTAAAACACTGAATAACATTCTTCAGCGGTCGCTCTTCAGTTTCAGATGGCCTTCAATTTGTCGTTGTTTCTGTAAACTTGAGGAAAATTCATACACAGCATCGCTACATCACTCCGCATTCCAAATATGGTAATTTCTGTTCACTGGTTGCAAAAAACCAACATGGCGACGGTCGTAATCCAAGATGGCGATGGTGAAATTGCCGAACTTGAGGCTTCAACATAGCAATCCACAAACCAATAGGTGATGTCACGATGACTACGTCCACTTCTTATATACAGTCTATATGGTCAGGACCAAGTAATAACTTTTTAAGAATAAATTACAGTTTGACATTTTTATTAGACTGTAATGACATTATTACTGCAATACGTCTGTAACATATTATTATTAAACACAACAAGGAGTTTTCCACTGGTCTTGAAACAGTCTCAATGTGACAAACATCGAGAAGCATGGCTATTTCTATATAATTGTTCTTGATTCTTATCATCCATCCGACGGGTTAGATTCTGACGAAATCAGATGAAATCAGATCGTTTTACCAGTAAGTCCTCCAGCTCAGACTCCAGCGGGGCCTTCTGCTGCGTCCAGCTTACCACGGACAGACTCAGAAACACTCACATTGTATACACAACACCATTTAGGCATGGATAGCCTACACAATAACGGCCGTGCCTCTCTATAAAGTTCACCGCCTAACCCTAAGGCCACACAACCATTGTCAGATATTTCTGCTGAAGCCATGTCCCATTTACTGGTTTACACCTTGATGCCCCATATCTACACACACTGGAAGTGCAGTTAAGGGCACAGGGAGGAATATGAATATAACATAAATGAGCAGGCTGCTTAAAGTCATACAGCTTATACGATCATGTACAACATCTGGTGGCATGAGTGGTAGAAAGGTCATGAAACCAAGAAGGTTTCTGTAAACACTTAACCCCTACCACCTTAAACTATGAAGAAACCTAGCATAATGAATCCAATGCAAACATTCCTAGCAAAAAGTTAATTAATATGCAAATGTAGGCCGATCTTCATGACTGATACCTAAGCCATATAGTATAATGACATGTTTGTGATGCAAATGTGAACAGGCTACGTCACTGATTACCCTGGGAGTCCATTTGAGTTGGGTGATGCTCATTTATGTAAGTCAGTATGTTACTGATACGGCAATGTGGATGACACGGTCCCATCTCACATTTGTTGTTTTGTTATGTGATGTAATTTATGTAACCGCGCGCTCAATGCAACACGTAAAACACACCCCAGAAGTCGCTCAGAAGCTGGATTGTGTAACTGTCTTGTTCCCAGAGGCTGCCATTGTTTGTAATGTCTCCTGAGAGTGTCTGTGTCTGTATATTGTGTAAATGGCTGCCACATGTCCCGAGGCCTCCGCCTGTGAAATAACCATTTCTATTTTTGGCCCTTTCTCCACAAACCCAACAGGCATCGTGAAACAAAAAAAGAAAATGTTATGTGTTTAAGTTTACATCGAGGAGTGTGTTTGGATTCAATGATTAACAATAAAATAAAGCAGTCAAAAGAATCTCTCACTTACTTAGTGGTCCAGTAAAGACAAAAAGACAAAAAGCAAAATTCATGGGAGCTACCAGCCGCAACAAAAAAACATTGTGATTTTTTAAAGTATAAACTAACCGCATGAGTTTGCAATGATTTCATTACACAACTAGACGCATGATAAAGAATTTAAAGAAAGTCAATGCCTTTATTTTTGATTTGTGTTTTCAAGCTTCCTTTAATGTTACCAGCAATAAATCGACTTTACCCCTAGAAGGCCCTTAAATTTTTAACTAAATAAACACAAAACAGTCATATCTTAAATGCAGGAGGGATCTGTGGGAATAATCATACTGATAAAACCCAGTAAGTAGTTCTCGTTTGTGGGCGTGGCACACCACCCAACCGTAAAATATGAACCTGGTTTGCTCCTCAGACCAGGATGGAGGAAGGTAATAGTTAGAAAATCTGCCCGGAAATCCAAAATATAGCAACCACAGAGTCCTGTATGAAATGAAAATACTGGTGTGAAGGCGGATTGATGAAGAGCAAACATAAAATTCAGTTTTCGGAAGCAGTGTCTTGTGAAAAACACTTTTGATGATCTTTACAATGAATCTTTAGGCTCCAGTGAATCTCCTGGAATTCTAATCAGCATGGCGATTGTAGATGTGACAGTATTACGTGGGAAAGAGCGAGACTGTGTGTGTGTGTGTGTGTTTTTGGTCTCTGGCTGGGTAACCACAGGGCAGGTGAAGTAATGCCTGTCAGTGAACCCACGCAGGATGGCGTGTCTGGCAGAGCCAGCTGCTATAGAGGTGTCGAAAACCTCTCTTTGCTTGCTTTTACTGTACTCCATCTCTGCCCTCCAGCTTCTCTGCTTCTCTGTTTACCTCCCTGGTTCAATTTTCATTCTCCATCACAGAGAGAGAGACAAAACACACACATCTGTTCTGTTTGAATATTGTTCTTGAGTACACATTGAAGATAGTGTTACATTTTTGAACAATTTTGAGTAACTTTCTGCTTTTACTCACTCCATTTATCTGAAGGATTTACTTTCAGGTCTTACATTCAACATTAGATACGATCTTTATTTCCCCCTAACTTATGTAGTTTCTTTCTTTCTTTCATCGGCTGATCTGAATAGAGACAAATCCCACAAAACTGTAAATATAATCTGTTTGAGTTACAGCAAAACTAAACTCTACTCCTTCACAATAAGTAGGTCTACTTTACAGTAGATATTTGGATATACATGCACTCTAGTATTCAGTGGTGGAAAAAGAGATCCTTCAGATCCTTTACTTTAGTACCACAATTCAAACACAAATGTTTTGTTGATCAATTAAACCGTCGATCGACTGATCGTCCTGTCTCTCATTCTCTGCCCTTTCTTGACCTCCGTCTCTCTACTTTCCACACACTGTGGGCCTCAGGGAAAAGGGAGAAGCTGCTGAACTACTGCGCTAAATAAGGGCTGGTATGACGTGTTCTCTCATATTGTCTTTCTTTGTCTGTCAGTCTGAGGGTTTCGCACACCAGATGCCCTCAGACACATCTAATATCTCTACAATGTAAAACACCCTCATAAAAGAGCAGCTCTCCTGGTTCACCTGCAGGACAAGGCGAGCTATGAACTTCTAGTCCTGGGTCGATCAGTCAAGAAGGGGGGGGCGGGGGGGAGATCAGGACACCAAAAACCAACATGTACCTCCACTTAACCCGCAAGTGTTTGAGTGACTCGGCAAACAAAGGCTGGAGGTAACACCCACAGCTTATATGAACTGTATCTGCAGTCATTACTCAGGCCTGTGGGCCGCTATAACACAAGAGGGCTGACCTTAGCTGCTGTTAGTTGAAGAACGTGCAAGTGTTCATGCATGATATCACCAAATCCAGTCACGAAAGGATTGTTTGCACAGATAAACAGCCTTCTTATTTGATATCTCACTCCCAGCAGTCCAGACAGCCCCTGAACACATGCAGCTAACTGTGGGAGAGACACACAAATACCTACTGGTTTTGGGAATGCACGACAAGCTACATGCCACTCAAAAACCTGCCTCTCATTGTGAGAGGTAATAAAGCCGTGCACATGCAGAGCGGGGATGTCTAGCACCCTTATTGTGTTTGCTATACACAGGCACTCAAAGCAGCGAGTCACTGAAGAACAGGCCTGCTGTAGATTAGACGCTGTTACAGCGACCCTTGCGTCTAATCCTTGCACGCACACGCCACCAGGAATGTGTTACTCCCAAGACACAGGCTTGGATTAAAGCTGGGAGTTATCGGCATGTGCAGCGCACACACAAAGACAGAGCCATTAACATAGAGAACGGTACAAGCTGCTCTCCTTTGTGTGGGGTGAGATGAAGTCGAGCAGCCACTTCTGCATAAACAGAAGTCACCAGCGAAGGAGCAGTGAGAGGAGAAACAGACAACAGTGATGACAAGGAGTGAAATTTGGTCTGAAACTCCGACGAGCCATATTAAAATGACAAAGGCTGGAAACTTGCTCTTTATGTTGTTGCCGTGATGCAGCCTCATAAACTCGGAAAAACATCCTTTCATTTTGCAATATGATTTCCCCAATTTCCCCATGGGGATCATTAAAGTTTCATCCTTCTTATAATGTCTGAGCGCATTGTGCTCCAACAACAAAAACTATTATTTGCAGTTGTGTACACTCTGAATGTGCCAAATATTAGAAGCTTCTTGTTGATATTAAGTTGCAGCATATTTTACATAATTCAAATCTCCTGTTTCAAAGCTTATACATCTTTGTCTGTTTTTATTGATGTCCTTCTTGGTGGATGGTAATCAATAAGATTAAAAGAGTTGGTTTATCCATGTTACAAATCATAATTTCTCATATATGTTTTGTATATTTAACCATGCAATTTGTTCGGAAATATCTGTCACTATGATTTCTGCACCCACACCAATCTAAAACAAGGGAATCTATTTTATTTTTGGTGCTCGCATACTTCAAAAACTCAACAACATCAACCCTTTCCAGAACCCTTTCATTTTCATTGGAAGTTAAATTGTAACTTAACAAATGCAAAGAAGGTGGGCAAGGGGCTGAGAGAAGAAACCACTTCAGTATGAGGAAAGCCTCGATGCAGCTTCAACACAGCTGTTCTGCTCATTCTCTGTAAGCAGTGTAATGTTAGCATTAAAAAGTGGTGGAATTAGCAAGCTGACGTTAGCTAGCTAACTAACTAGCCACTATCAGAGAAAAATGAAACAACTAAATGTTTCATCCACACACTCTTGTCACAGTGCAGGAAAGCACAATGCTTTCATGAACACTGATTCACCAGACCTAGTTTCATGCTGATCGCTTGATTTCCAGCCCACAGAAAGAAGAGAACAGGCTTGTGCAGTGCTGTGATTGTAATGTTACACAGTGGTTATGGAAAAAGTAAAAATGACAGACGCTGTGGGGAATGGCGAGGAGGAGGTCAGATTAAATGGCGTTAACATTCTTTCATTTTATGATTTAGATCCCAAATGGTTGATTCTATCTCAGATTTGGCCTTCCAAGATTAGGGCCGATTTAAAACAGTAGCCTAGATGGTGTTTTGAGCCATTTTCAACTGTGAAATGCAGTTTCTATAAATTTGGTTAGAAATGTCTCGACAGTCATATTGTTTAGTTTATAGCTTAAAAACACATTTTGTTCAGCAGTTACTCTTTGAAGGTGTGCTGTGGAGTTGTTTGACCACTTGTAGTGCTACAGAGCAGTGCAAGTGGGTCCCTGGATTGTTTGTACGACACACGTGCACAAGCACACTTGCATATGGGTGAGGCAATACAAAGTCCTGCTGCTGGTTTCACGCTGTTCCACTGATTGACTGTTGATGGAAGTTACGCTCAAAGAAGCACAGCAATGAATCAATCATGGCGGGGAAGGAGAATACTGCAAGCTAGCGAACACAGATGTAGCCTAATTCAGGATTTAAATATTCAAAAAATTAGCTTTTCAAATGTTTTATGAGAAAGGAAATGCATTCAACACATTTTCTAGACTTAAAGGATACAAAGTGCACTCGTGAGAAACACTGAATATAAACTTGGCTTTTGTTTGTTTACCAGAAAACCTCATAGGGCCACTTTGAACTTTTAGAGTGTTCTGTGGATTATCGAGAAACAAGAACACTGTTACTGAAAAAAATGTCAGTGCTCTGAGCACCACGAACAAAATTCTCTTCCATTGTTTTGGGATGAAGGCAGCAATTGCAGAGACAGATATTTACAAAAACTCTATATATAGAGATAAGAGAGAATGTTTGTTTTTTTGTCATTTGAGTGAACTGACCCTTTAATCATTCGCCCCATCAGTATGCCATTTGACGAGCAACACATAATAGTGTTAACATTCTGTGTATATGCAAAAATGCGTCTGTTTGTTTAAAATGAAACTGCGTCCTGTCTAACTGCAGCCTGTCACAGGCAGCGACGGGCTGGCAGATGGAGTGTACATTGTGAGTGTGTGCAACCGCTCTAACCGATCAGTCAACCGCCCATGTTTGTGTCGAGCTGCTGAGGCTCAGAAAAGTTCCTGAGTTTGGTGACTCATGATGAAGCTTGGCCGCAGCTGGATGCTGACAATATGTTTTCGTCTTCTGCTCAGGCATTCATTCAGTATCTGGCCAGGCATTGTGAAACCTGGGAGTATCCCAGCTTCATTAATCCAACTCCCAGACAACAGCGTGGAAAGACAAATGTTTGAAACACTCGTGTTAGTCAACTAACCAATTGAGTCATTGTTTTGAGCATGCATCAAAACAGCTTGACAAGAGTTTAAAGAAAAGCATCGAGCCCCTCAAATGCCAGCACAGACCCCAGTACCTCGACCCCCAACCCATGTCAGAAAATAGAAACATACAATTATATGCAAAACAGACTGGTAAAGGAGTAAAGTGACGGTGGTTTGTGTTGTGTTTCTTACCATCAGCAACTGTTGGCTTATTTTGGACATGACAGCAATGGCATACTCTTCCAAAGCTTAACCAAGTAGTTTAAGACTAGTCCCTTTAAAAAATATTCATTGTTGAAAAAAAATAGAGAAGTCCAGGTCAATTTACCATCTTTCCTCTGAGTTTTTAACCACATCTCATGGTCATCATCAACGGCGGGAGTTTGCTTAGTTGTCATCTTTTGACATATGATAACAGGTTAAAAGCTCTGGAAAAAAATAGTAAATGGAGCTTGACTTTCTCAAACTGCTATTTACAAGCTCAAAAATAAACTTTTATGCTCAATGCTCATGAGTTGTTTTTGAAACATCCACATGGGTCGATCTCTAAGATTCAGAACTGCAAACTCCACCTGGATAGTTCATGAAAATGCAAGTAGTATGCCTGAGTTCCTAAAAAACGTTCCTGTAAAAGTTAATATAGAGAAAAAGTGCCACATAGCTGTAAGTTACTATGAAGGAATGTTGCTGGCCGTGTACTCAAACCTCTTGACACAGGAGACCACAATGCTCCGGTAGCTTGAATCATCCTCCTCCAAATGTTTGTTTTGATGCTAATCTCCAGCCAACGAGGTTGTGAACGACTTTTGCAATGGTTCTGTTGCTCAAGTTGTTTTGTTTATATTTTTGTGATGTTGCATAATAACCCAGTTTTCCTCAGATTTGTGAGGTCAGTGCACAATCTAAGTTTGCCAATTTTGCAACAGTCAAAGAATATAATTTGAGCTGTCGGCTCTGATTCCAACATCCTTACTGACGCATCATAATACAACAAATAGCTGTCATCGTCTGCTCAATTGGCAAAATGTAGTTAGATATTCAGTCTCTAATAAATGACATAAAAAGCAGTACTTTCCATCGGTGAATCACATAATAGTGAACTACAACTCAGGTGATTCACATCTGAGTACAATTTGTATTAAACTCAACCACACCCTGATTTACCAAGCTTGTCTAAGTTGCATTGACTTAATCATTAGCTAACCTTCCATCACATCAACCAATTTGTGGTTTTAGAATGTTTGTCCACCAAACACCTAATCTGTGCTGAAGGGTTTGTGCTGATTGCACAAAATGGAGCTGAATAGCTGTGAAGTTATTGATGGGATTTTAGTGATTTTTTCTCACTTTTACTAGCTATGAGCTTTTCATCTGGAGTTCTGCTGTGCAAAGAGGTGTGAAAGAGGTTTGTGTGTGTCAGAGGCTCACAATAAGAAGGAAAAGGAAATTAAGGTCACGTACAACATGAAAAATAATCTTGAAATATCTACATTAGCTTAAACATGTAAGAATTTATGTAACATTTTAAACCAGTCAACATGACCTGGATTTTTGTACAGAGTTGAACTTTTGGCTGCACATGCTGCGAGCTGCTGTTGTGAAGTAATATCACATATTTTGATAAAGTTGTGAACTTTGTCATGTGTGGCCACAAGCTAATTCATTTACAGAGAGTCAATAAAAACAGTTATCATCCATAATCATTATTGTTGACACAGTCTATATATGAGAGTTGTAATGTAAAACATGCTAGGTCATGTGGAGTTATCTCATTTGTACTTCATCTGAAACACAGTCTACATACAAAACAGTCAAAGTGAAATTAAAGAAATACGTCAATATCCTTGTTTGAATCTACAGTCTGTGGTTTCATGTTTTTTTTACCTTTCAAGTCAGCTGTAGTAAAAATGTCACATCGGAGAACATTTCTGCTGTATTTTACATTATCACAGCAAACCCCAATATAAATCAATACCAGCTTCACTACAGACCCGGTAGCCGAGTGTGTGTGAGCCATGGCTTCACGGTGTCAGTCCTCTGCCGCTTGGCTCCCATTATGGATTGGTTATTAAATGCAGGGCGGCGTTTGGTCTTGTGAAAGCCCTATCAGTGTTGACAAAGAAACAGATAACCTGTGGGCCTGGGCCAACACAGTGGCAACACCCGCTGAGGGGAAGAATTGCTCAATGGGCTGATAATGCAGCTCATGCTATCTGCTGCTGATTGCTTTATAGCTGTGTAATCCAGGGACAGTTTGTTTTAGAGTTTAGGCGACCAAATATGGCCAAATGTCACAGCAGCGATCCATATTTATTTTATTATTTTTACAAGAGCATGAATTCCCGTTGTGTATGGATGGATCTTGTTATCTGTGCAAATAGAAATCATGGTAGAGGTTAATGAATGATAAATTGTCTGAATCAAATCTGTCGTGTCTGCTCCTGAAATGATATTAGCCGTGTGCAGCTTTCAATGCAACACTTTTCACCAAAAAACCGCCCTGGATTCACTCTATATGCTCAGAAAGGATGTTGCATTACAAGCTGTGATATAGCAGTTTATGTAATGGGCCACATCCTGGTTAGCCCACTTCACAATTGTGTTGCTGTGTGAAGTGGGTCACGTCTAACAGTGTGTAGCATACCCAGTTATACGCTGTCCCCAGAGAGCTTTGATGCCTATTGACTGGAGCTGAGTAACGAAACGTCAAAGTGGAGTTAGAGTACAGCGTGTTCAGTAAGTCCCTCTTGTTCTGCCAGATTGATTTGCACCAGGTATTCATAAATCTGCCACGTGTGAAGTCCTTCCTGAGTTCTTCGTAGCTACGAGCCACTGTCAAACTCAGGTTGCAGCACTTCAACTTAAGAAATGTTTAATGTATATTAAATGTTGTCAATCCTTGTATCTGCATATGTGAAGAAATATGTCAGTTAATATCATCAGACCAACATTATTTTGTTGTGTAGCTTTGTCTAACATGATTTGTTTTGTAATTTGAGTTGTATTATGTCTGAAACATAATTTAATAATTTCTTCTTTAAGTCAGATATGTTGCCCATATTCTAAATTACATCTTTTTCTCCTCGCTCTGAATGGGTTCAAACTGTATATTAGCAAGCTAGTTTTAGTTTATTTCAGTTGGTTCTTTCAGCTACCTGGCCATTACTGGGTGTGAATACTGAGTAACAACTACAGTAATCACTACATAAGAACTAGTTTATGTGGTGCAACCAATTAGGATTTTGAGATGAATAAATCTTCCCTTTGTTTCAACTTACAAAGACTGGTGTGACGGACGGGAGAAAGAATGTCCCTCTACACATCTTGTTTTGCCTCTGACAGAGAAGAAATAAATACTGTAGAGCTACTTTCCAAAAGCAAACCTTTGGCAGAGCACATTGCAGTGTTTGTTGTGTGTCTCCTCTCTCTCTCTCTCTGGGACCTACTGTACAGTACTGAGCCACACAGAGTGGGACAATGTGCCAAATGGGTGGCCTGAGGCAAGGAACACCAAGAAACCATCAAGTTTGGTGGTTTGACTGCGAGCAGGGGGAGCGATTGCTTTGGTTTACATTGAAATTAAGGCAGAGAAATGAGAAACTGCTGTTTACATTTTAGATGGACTGTTCTCTGTATTTCCATCCACACCCAGTGAAAACCTAAGTCAAGGAGTTATGAAAAATGCATCCTGTAATTGAACATGCGAAATGTGGAACAGAGCTTCGACTCGCTTTAGTTTACAGTTCAAAACGCAGGCATTATAGATGTGCTCAGGGTTATTATAGCATTCAGCATGTGGACTTTTTAAAAGGTTTTCTGCAAGGTGACGTATGTATAGAGTAAATAAGTATAAATACAGTATTGGAACTTACTGGACCATGGTTACCTGGATAACACCACAGCAATGTTTAACGAGAAATATGTTTTGTTTAAATTGTGAAGAAAGAATGTATTAAATGAACAGACACATTAAATATGTTATGACTTAAATGACTCTGCTGCTAAATTTTTCAAGATTTATGCCTGTCATAGTTTATGATGAATACTTCATTGTTGACCATTTTCAACAGCATAGAGATCCAGATTTCTTTTATACTTTTGTTCTACCCAGGGTGCCATTGCTTTCTTTTCAAAATGATATGAAAATCAATTAACAGACTCTCAATACTTGGTGAAGATATCTGTCACAGTGAAGATCAAGTCTGGATTGATTTTTGTCAAAGTTTTTATTAAGTTGCATGATAAACGTGATGACTACAAACTCTTGTTTAGAACGTGTACTGAGGTGATAAATCAAGTGAGAAGTAGGGTAATTTTTTCATAGACTTTTATACAATCAAACTTATTTTTGCAACCAGAGGAGTCGTTCCCTCATGGCCATTAGAAAGAATGCAAGTTTAAGGCAGTTTTGTTGAGTCTATATTGTCATGTCATCATATTGACATATGTGTATATAGTGTCTATTTTTGCCTGTATTCAATTACAAAAAGAAAAAAGACAACAACAGACATTTCTACCAAATTGTGCCTGATTTGAACTGAGGCATAGATGTCTTGTAATTTGCAAATCATGAGATCAGTGTTTACTAGGAAGCAATTTGAGAGTTTGCCTGAGCCACAGTTTATTTTTGGCAATCAGCTCAGATTTAATGATCACCTTGAGCGGGCTTTAAGTATGAGTAGATGCCATATATTCACACAGACCACATTAAACAAGGATGTACATGTCCATTGTCCTGGCATATTCCTCATAGGTGTGACCCGGTTTCTGTGACAAAATGACCACAGGGCGTTGTGTGCTTTCTTATTATGCAATGAAGGATCTCACCTCCTAGAAACTGTAAACCCTGCCATCTAATCACCAGCAACGGAACAAGGACAAAGAGAAGGGATTTGACTCACGTAATCTGCTGCTGTAGACGTTTTCTGCACATGTCAGTGTGGCGCTGAACGTTTTCCCCCTGAGGAGTTCTTCTTTCAGTCATGTGCTCAGCTACAGTGGGAAAAGCAGGTCAACGGAAATGCGAGGGGGGACAAGTGTTTCTCATCATACGGTGTGAGGTGTGCGACAATAGAGCAAACCACTAAAGTCATGAAATGAATGTGGCACCTGTGTTCTTTATGTTTTTGACCACTTACTATAAAACCCCACTTTCTTTACCTTGTTGTTGTAGATACCATGACATTTTCAGCGTGTTCCTCTCAAAGTATCATCCAGGCAGACAATCGTTTTCATTCATTTCTAAACTCAATGAAAGTTTATTGACAGACTTTAATTTTTGGGCATAAATACATTATAGATGTATAGATTTATACTGTGTATATATTTATATTCTTACATTTGATTCTGATTGGCTGCGTTCAAAATGTAGAGTGACTTGGTACAATAATGTCTTCGTATATACATGTGTAGATTTCTTGTTCTTTTAGATTCATTTGCTCCTTGAACTGAGTTGTTTCACAACAATAATGTCTCTTCAACAATAAATCAAAATGGATGAGAGATTACTTTACTCAAGTCTCTGCAAATACATTTTAATAATAGTGAAATCAATGGAAAGCAACAGCTGCCTTGAAGGTGGGCATCTAAAACAAGGCATGAGCCAGTTAGTATGACAAGAAAGGAATACAAAGCACTATGTCACAATATAGACATCTAATCAATATCTATATTGATTAGATATTTAATCTATATCTGTATATATATATTGTATCTATAGACATAATATCTTGAGAATAACACAGAAAATCAAATAGAAAGTTCAACTAGTCCGACATACAAGTATTGTGTGTGTTTATCCAAAGCCTGATATATATCTTTCCTCATTCAATAAAGCTCAATTTGTACCAAAACTAAAAACACATTGGTGCGCCACACTCATGTTTGAGTAACGTTTGCAAAAAACTACAATGACCAGCTGTCATTACCGAGCATTTAAAAACAATGAAGCCATCTATAAGTGAGAGCCATTTGTGAAGATTTATGTCTCCAATAAGTACCAGTGGATTTGGGGCTGAGAGCCACAGACAGGATAGGAAAGTCAGGAAGTATTTAGAAAGTATTGTGCTTGGGATGATGCCTTTCAGACAATGGACGATTACAAACCCTGAAAAGCATATTTTGGAGCACCTTATTTCTTACATTTGTAAATATTTGTAGTGCTACAACAACTCCTCATTTTAATACGGTACAAACCACTTTAAGAACAGTGAATGCTAAATAAAGCATAGAGTATCTAACCTTGACTTTATAGACTATTTAGTATACAGCATCACATTTTGCAGCTGTTTAAATTCCCCGAATGCCGATGCTTTAACCATAAATTTGTCATGGGGCTTTCCTATAGGAAACATTGACACTCAAGCATCCAGCGCTGCAAGTGTGCAATGTACATGCACCTCAGATGATGGTGTCAACCGCTATCAACGTATTGAGTGTACGCTAAAGTACGGCACGCAAGTTTATTTATATATATCATTTGTCTACCTCTGTGTTGTACGTGGTTGCGTATGTGTGTGTTTATGTGTGTGTGGAAAAGCAGGTATGCTCTGCCACCTCTAATTAACTCGGTGGAGATGCATATGACTCAGCAGCAGTTGACAGCATAATCACCCTGTGGCTCACCTGTTTATACGCGCAAACACACACTCACGCATACACACACACACACGCATGCTTACACACACATACACTTGGTCGTAGGCCGGCAAAACCTTTGTGAACCCCTGGGAGAGTTCTCGTTCTGCATCAGGGTGAAACCCGGAGACTTCTGTGGAAAAACGCAACCATAAAACACAGGCATGCCATAACCCATCACTGAATGCCAGCCGAGGAGCATTCTCGCCAACATGAGTGCGTGTGTTTGTCTGTCTGTCTGATGTAACCTGGCAGCTCAGGTGCAAACAGAGGGCAACACGCCATTTGGAAATGGCAACCTGCAGCCACAGGCAAGCAAGAAAATGAACATTCAGGCAAATTAAGCAGCAGCTATTTAAGACACAAACAAACACAAACAAACACCATGGTTTCACAAAGCAGGAAATTATTTTTCTTATTTCTGTGTATGTAGCTTGTTCAATTAATCTGACTTTCAGTGTATTTGTGCCCGTTAATGGCTTTCTGTACCAGGTGAGTTCATGGCTTGAAGGAAAATCCAGATTTATTTTTTATCAACCTGAGCATTGTTACTTTAGTTATGATAACATGGCACCGCAAGAAACATCTTAAGTTCAAAAGGTCTTTGAGTTTCTGTTTCACTGGCAGTCTGTTGTTTCACGAGCAGGAATAACACACAGTAACACTGACATAACAACAGACAGGTGAATAAGACTGAAATGTTCCAAATGCGGTTCATGACCTCCACTGGCATGCAGCAACAATCACAGGCTCATCGTGCTTTATCCTGCATCCTTTACCCTGACCTTTGAAAAATAACAAGTCATCACATGCCAGGAAGCACCATCAGCACTGCCAAGGTCTGATGAAAGTTGTGAATTTAAAGAGATGCAGGTGGTGGCACAAAGGGTCTAAAAAGCTGAGTGTGGAGATGTGGAGGAGTGGAAAGTTTGCCACTTTTATTTGTAAAAATCTTCCACGAATCCCATCAGAAGACGAAGAAAAGGCTCTGGTATAATCTGTTGATAAGTGATCAGGCTTTGTTTACCACAACGTTGATTAGTGTACAAAGTACTGCAAAAAAAAAAAAGAAGAAGATTAACAAATACAGAGAAAACTTCTAAAGAGGAAAGGAGGAACAATTCCAGTAAACAATTCCACTTTTCAGTTTTGTTAAGAGAGAAGTGAGAAGTTTCTTGGATGTCTTGGTTTCATTTGAACAAAGTTTAAATTCCAAAATGTACGGCAGCAGGTGCTAAGTGCACCCTTGCAGGCAGATGGGCTACAGCAGCAGAAGACCACAACGGTAGGGCTGTGCAAAAATATCGATATACCTTACGATAGTGTATCGAGATGTCTGTGACTACTATTGATACATTTAAAAAAATTCAGTTTTGAACCGCTCCTGTAATGCCAAATGCCTCTGCCTATTGCCTTCTAAGGCCAGTGACCTCCCGGCCTGTCACATGATTCGGCCAAAATCACAACATGGCGTCTCACAAGCAAGCGACCGTGTACTGTGGAGCCGCGCGAGCTGTCATCCCGACTCGCCGACACATGATGGATGTAGCAGTCTAGTGCCCAGGATTTACAATGAGGTGAAGAAATGTGTGAAAACATCCCTCCCCCCTACAGAGAGAGAGAGAGTAGCCCTGACGTGCGATGTTAGTCGACTAGACCACCGAATCGAATGTTAAAATTACGTCACACCACATCACGACACCACAGCACGAGAGCCGTACAGGCAGTAACATCGCAGAGTTTCTGAAAACTGAACCTGGAGGAATGAGGAACGAGCCATAGTGACTGACACCAATATGACGTTCATGGCATACTTTACATGTACGTAAGTTAAGAGTGGTCAGTGACACAATAAGAAAAGAATACAGTATGAATTTTAGTATCAAATGAAGTTGTGTCAAGGGCATTTGAGATAAAGTGTTCAGTGACACAATGAGAATACAATATGCATTTTATTTTCATTATTTTTTATGGCAAATGCATTTCAGTTCAGTGTGTTCACTGCAGCAGGTTTGATGCAATTTGTCTGCTGAGTTATCGATATGTGATGTATGTATTAGACTATCCAGGTGGTACACAGAAAATTGTATTTTCAGTTTCAATTGTAATTTTTATATTTTCATAAAAAAAATAGAGTATCGCAATATATTGAAATATGTATCGTATCATATTGCGATATATCGTATCGTGACATGTGTCGCGATACATATCGTATTGTGACGTGCTTGCCAATACACCGCCCTACACACCGGGTGCCAATCCTGTCAGCCAACAATAGGAAACTGAAGCTACAATTGGCTCGAGCTTTTCAGAACAGAACAGAACATTGGAAAAACGTTGATCGATCTGATGAGTCTTGATTTCTGCTACGACGTTCAGATGGTAGGGTCAACATTTGCCATAAACAACATGAAAGCATTGATCCGTCCTGCGTTGTATCAACAGTTCAGGCTGCTGCTGGTGGTGTTATGGTGTGCAGGATAATCATCTCAAAAGCATCTTTCTTGAACATGACAATGAGTTCACGATACTCAAATGGCCTGGAACGGGAAATTGACAAATCTGCAGCAACTGCGTGATGCTATGATGTCAATATGGACTAAATATCTAAGAAATGTTTCCAGCACCTTGTTGAATCTCTGCCACAAAGAATTAAGGCAGTTATGAAAACAAAAGGGGTTCAACCTCGGTACTAGCAAGCTGTACCTAATAAAGTAGGTTGTGACCTAGATGTCTAAAAATTATTTTCTCAAAAATGATGATGTTTTTGTGCTAAACCAACACACAGTCCGTGACTCAAACAAGCTCAACACAAACTCACATTGGTAATGTGTAACTTACTTTTCACAGGTGTGCTGTACAAACAACACGGTGGTTTAATCCACCCACAAACTGGGATGGGGAAGCGACGATAGGGATCTCGTAAATTAACGGATAATCAACAGCGTAGGCGTTTATCAGAAACAATCAGTAAGCGATATGTAATAGACTCTAATGAGTCAAAGTAAATCAAATTAAATGCAGGGCTTGCACCAATCGGCCCTCGCAACAATGAAACCTGTTTGTTTAAGTGTGATGTGGGTGGCGATAACTCCGGTGCTGCTGCCTTGGAAACAAAATAATTTATACTCTGTGTTGTGCAATGCCTTGACTCTTCATCTATGATGACAAACTGAGGGATCGCCTCTGCCAAAATCATCAAACAGTTTTATGACTAAAAATGGGAGCTGTGATGGGGAGAGAACCTGTTCATTCACACAGAAACTCTGCATCTTGTACAAATACACCTGGAACACGCCCCGTATACATGGCAACTGGGACCAACAACCACTTTAAACACAACCACAGAAAAGAGGTTCTTGCAAGCTGCTGGGATTCACTACACCCGGTCAAATCATTCGACAATAACCGAACAGCAAAACATGAACCCACAATATTAGGCTGTTTGATGTTCCGCGGCTCTTTTTTTCCCCCTTCTTGTTTTTTAATCTTTCCTTCAATAGAGGGGAGTCTGAAAGGCAGAGTCGAGATGTTTAAGAACACGGTTTGTGGCGGTAAAACCCACAGATAACAATAAGCGTTTTACACTGAGCAGGAATTCAAAGAACTTGAGGAGAGAAACACAGAGACAATACTTGGCTGTGAAAGAGTGACGATGACTCTAACATGCTAAATCTCTGCCTTTGTGCCCCAAAGCTTTGATCCCAAACTTCCAGCGAGCCTCTTGTTGAGTCTGTTTGCTCTTATTCAGATATATTAAGACCTGCTATTATGTGCCGACTTCAGAAACAGCCTGTGGTATTTGCTCAAAGATTAGTTTACTTAAAAAAAAAACCCAAAAGGTCCTGAAATCAGAGGGGGAAACCTTCCATTGACAGAGATGAGAGGTAATCTGTGCACATTTCAAGGCTGTGCTAGTGTGTGTATGTGGACCGTGTGAGTGCATATGGCTGTTTTTGTGCCTTTCTTTTACTGTTAGATAAATATGCATTGAAAGTGTTGGGCTTGAAAGAACAAGCGGCAGGAGCGTAAACTTCTTCTTTCATACTGTCCAATACACTGTTTACTGAGACACATAGAGGTTAGAGCCAAACAGCCTCTGAGGAGCTGCCACAGACCTGTCAAGCTTTTGTGTGTGTGTGTGTGTGTGTGTGTGTGTGTGTGTGTGTATGTGTGTTTGTGTACTTTTAAGGGCATGTATCGGAGGGCTTGTTTGGAAGATTTGTGTGTTTGAATGTTGCCTACTGCCGTTCATCCAGCGAGCAGTCAAGGTTCATTTGGGTCACTGTGGTTCCCCGAGGATACTGATTGTGCCGGCGGCCGGTCGGGTCAACGAACATCACTGACCTTTGACCTTTACCCTTGTCCCGGGACTGACCCTGCCAGATGATTGACTGCAGCCTGGGAGGTATCTGAGGTGCCCATGAGTTTCAACAATGTCAACAGATGACCTTAAAAATATCAGTGTTCACTGTGGGCTTGAAGGATGGTGGATGGTGACGCAACAGGAATAACGTTCATGTTGGGCGATTCTGCTTGATTTCTTATGTCCAGTATGTTAGTCAACAACATTATGAGATGATAATTCCTGAGGGCTGTGTGTTTGTCAGCTTGTTTTGAAGTTATTGCTCCTAGTGGTGAAAAAAATAATAATTTAATGCAGCTTTAAACAATAAAAAGAAAACTATAAGCTTGGGGAGGCAATATCACAAGTATTCTAGATGCGCTACCATTTAAGTTATAATTCCAACACCAAATTGAACAATTCTCACCAATAATGTGCAGTAAGTAAGTTATGGATTCGAGCTTTAACCCTGACATAATCATAGTCACCACGCTCATTTATTGTTCCGTTCTTCACTCTTTTCTACAGGACTTTTCTGAATCACCCAATATCAACACTATATGTTTTGACAGGTTGTGACACACCCACACACACACACCCACACACACACACACACAAATCCGCACTTACACAAACAAATCTTTAAATTAGACGAGGCATGAAATCATTATCAAAACAAAGACAGGTGATGGGAGTGAGTAGTGCGGTGAAGTGTGTTAAAAGTTCATTCTAAACAAATGTGTTTGTGTGCATTTGAGCAGCTGATTGAGCAACATAGGTACACTGAATGTTTCTGTTTGATGATTTGAATATGGACAGACACATACCACAGTCATACTCACCTGGGCCATTAACCCACCCTCACAGTCTCTTTGGAAGAATGTGAAGTAATAAGTGTCGTCTCAGAGGTTTTCTGTCTCTCAGGACCTGACAGACTGTGTGAATAGGCAGCATTACGGCTACCGTAGTCAGGGGCGTCGCCGAAGTAATAGCGGTACGCCGAAGTAATAGCGGTACGCCGAAGTAATAGCGGTAAACACCGGTACTGTGCTTACTCCTAGTCCAACACCACTTGTGTGTATAAAGACCCCAAAATGGCACCTTTCAAGAGACACGCTTACGACGCTGAGTTCAAACTCAAGGCTGTCAGCTACGCAGCCGAACATGGGAATAGAGCAGCAGCGAGAGAATTCAACATTAATGAATCAATGGTACGGAAGTGGAGGAAGCAAGAAGATGACCTGTGCCAAGTAAAGAAGACTAAAAAGAGTTTCCGAGGGAACAAAGCGAGATGGCCACAGTTAGAGGACAAACTCGAACAGTGGGTTGTTGAACAGTAGTAGCTTCTATTCTATGCGCCTTATAATCCGGTGCGCCCTATATATAAAAACAGTTCTAAAATAGGCCATTCATTGAAGGTGCGCCTTATAATCCAGTGCGCCTTATAGTGCGGAAAATACGGTAATTAGGTTTAATTAGGTTGTTTGTGTTAAAATAGCCATGGAAGTGGACTTATATTTCCTCGTTCATGATATCATTGACAATAATTTCATGGAATATCTACGAATTACGGCACATCATTTTTCCTAGCTTTTGCTACAAATGCTGGATGAGGCCAGCCTGAACAATTACTCAACCCATCATTACATTTCAGCACCAGATGTCTAGCATTTAGCTATACTGATATTAGCACATGCTATGTTAGCATTCATTTCAAAGATGATGGGAATTAGTTAAAGTGACGTATTGCAATATTTATACATTTGCAGTACTACGAACTGGGTGTCTGTGGTGAAATTCCCAGAAAATATGCTGTACTAAGTTACTGTTAACCAAACGTTTGCTGCTGCTTCACATTAAAAGCATTTAACTAGTGAAAGACGAGATCACTTTTAATATAAAGTAGTCACAGAAATGCGATGTGTTTGTCAGTGAGCTTGACACTGACTGCTATCCTTCCATAAAAAATGCATCGACAAAACAATTCGGCATTTTTGGCATTTTTTGAGTGCCAATCCTTTTAAAAATAGGGAATAATGGAACAAGAAGGGGGCGACCGTGGCTCACTGGCTTAAGAGGGTTGTCTGGTAACCGTAGGGTCAACGGTTCGATCCTCGACTGGGACGTGCCACGTGTCGAAGTGTCCCCCGAGTAAGACACTGAACTCCCGGGGGCACCTGTCATTGGCAGCCCACTGCTCCCTATAGGTCAAATGCAGAGGTCAAATTTTGTGTATGTGTATATGACAATAAAAAGGGTTTCTATTCTATCTGAGGAGCAACAGTGAGCTGTTAAAGATTTAAGGTTAACTTAAAGGAGTTGGATTGAGCAGTGCCCATTTCCACTTGCTAATAAACAAGCTACGTAAAGAGGAGGTTCAACAATGCCCAGAATATTTAAGCAGAGAAATACTTTAACCAACTGCCTCCATAGCACATCTTATTGTGAACATTTTCATTTATACAAGAACGATTTAAATTTTGAATGTTTTATAAAATAGCTCGCTTCAGATGTTAAGCTTTGCATCGGGCCAGGCCGAACGCCCCTTAGCTGTGATATAATCACAACATGCCATGGCCTGTCGTGAGCTTTTATTCTTTTATTCTAAAGGTTATTAAAGCTTCTGCATGTGACTTTTATTTTGTGTTGATTTTGAAAATCTCTGTGGACAACAATGGTAATGTTTCCAGGCACCAGAGTCCCTTTAGAAAACTGCTAATTTTTCCACATTCTGCCCCGCTCAGTCCGGGTTCTGGTTCTCCCGTGCCCCTCTTTCCTCCAGCGGGCCCAGTACAGCCTTGAACTCCAGCAGCGTGATGTCAGTGTTGGCTCCCAGAGGAGACCGGCGGAGCAGCGAGGCGAAGCTCTGCTTCTGGCCAGAAGAGGAGCCGATGCTGCCGGGCGCGGAGCTCCCCACATCCCTCCAGTGTTTCAGGTCAAAGCCTGATCTGGGTCTGTCCGCGGTGGGCTGGTCGCTGCTCATTGAAGTCTGAGCTGAAGCAGTTTCTGGTGAACCTGCAAGCTGAAAATCATTTCATCTGATTTCACGGGTAACTCTAGTAGATGACAGGCATTGAGAATAACTATTTAGAAATAGCAAATCTTCTCAGTCATGATCCTGTTTGCTTATGTTGATCATATAGAGGCATCAGCAGTAGTGAATCGAGGCTCTTTCAGTTAAAGGTTTCTTGTCGTAACTTTAAGCAAGGGTAACATTGAACTTTGCTTGGCAAAATAGAATTCCCTCATACTTGCTGCACAAGGTCAGAGGGGTTTCATTTTTGCCAACAGTTCAAATTCAAAAATCCATAATCCAAATATATAAAAGAAAAAAAAACAGATTTGAACCTGCCGTCACTTCCAAAGGGATTTTAAATGAGAGACTAACACGAGACTATGAGTACATCTAAATTATGGATGTTTACTTATGCTGTTAAAGGTTTGTTTATATCAGTGATTGCTTGTATACAGAGCTGTAAAATTGGCCAACATATTGAATTATGATTAAATGGGAAACATACTCCGATTTTCCATCAATAACAACAACTCTTCAATTATATAAGTAAATGGAACTTAAAGAGCTTGTCACAAGACAAAATATTTTATTTCTCAGACATGTTTGAGTTGCAGGGCACTGAGCACTTACTCTCAGTGTTGACAGCAGTCACTATCCAAACTTCAGGTTTAAAGGACCCAGTGAGACTAATCTTCTGTGATAATTACCATGACAGTAATATTTCTCTTCTAACTGCTCTCAGACTGGCTGCTGACCTCTGACCTGAAGATTACCTGTGATGAGCCCTGACTGATGTGCTTGTTTACTCGGTAAGGCCCGCGTCATTCTGTCGGCTGGTTAAGATCAGCAAAAAGGGAAAGAGAAAACCAAGGCGAGAGGGAAGTCAGAAGAAAAAATAGTGTTGAAGAATGAGGAAAACCCCCATCACAACATTTTAACCCTGGCTAATATCCGCTTTGTAGCTGTCGACATGGGAACTGACAAAAAGTATCAGTCTGTATCTGTTATTGTTAACTAGCTGGCCAACAAAAATGTCAAGACACTGCATGTCTTTGTTATTGTTTTTTTTCTACCCCTATTTATAGCTCACAGATGAGCAGTAAAAAGTTCAATTGATGGCCCCTCAGGAGTTTTAAACAGTGTTTTAAAGTAACACCAGGGTCTTAAAGGAGGCAATACGTGTCACATTCACAGAAATAGCTCTCCCTGCTTTTTTTAATGTGAAATATTAAGTGCCACATCTTTGCACTCTCTCTACTTACTTGTTTCTCTGTAAACTCTGCAGGGCGTAGTGACAACCCTAAAATTAGTGTGTCTTCCAGTGTTTGGTGTTGACACAACCTGAGCCGGGTTTGATCTGCAGGAAGCTAAGGGCCGGAAGTTTGACTGAAGGGGCAACCTCCAAGGCTGAAAAATGAAGCCAACATGGAAGTGCCAAAAACCGTCACCTGAGCTAATTCGAGTCACTAAACTTAACTTCTCTGCAGTGTCCTTGCATCACTCCACACTCTCTTTTCTAGTTTTCTAAGTTTGAATTTATTAGAACTAAAAAGTACAGCAACACGCATAGCATAGTCCTAAATTACGTATTTACCACCTACACGTGGTGCCTCAGCTGACTAACACGTGTCCATGTTGACGTGGTAGCAGTACTGTAAGGCAAAAGTTGACAGCCTCAACTTTTGTGTGGATAAAATATTTTATTTCCTTCAATGCATTTGTTTGAATTTTGAATAAAATGTGAACGGGTGGTCAACACAGCCCTACACCAAAAATGGGAACTAGCAGCATTAAGGACTGCAGAGCAGGGGGACACTGGTCTGTCCAAATTGGGTAGAAAAAGAAAAACCATACCATATTTCTGTCAAAAGGTACATTCTGGTCCATTAGAGTATAAAACTGAACTCATATATTAGTGAAAAAGGTAAGGGCCCCTAAATGCGCATACAAGAAAGAATATGTTGACGTACTCTTTAATGTAGAATACCTTTTTCAGGTGTAAGTTTATGAGTTCATCAGAATTTTCTGGGTATGTGCGCATGTGCACGGGCGGCACGAGTGTCCGTGTGTGCAAAGTGCAAATGAAAATGATAAGCGATCCAGTTGGAAGCCGAGTCAGGGCTCCATCCTGTGATGTAACAGCTAATGACAGTAAATGAGTTGAGTTCTTTGCTCGGGCAGATCAGTGGCTTCCAGAGGAAAAGAGCCTGCGGTTCACTCTAAGTGCTGTGTTGTTATTTCTGAAGTGAATGGAGTTTGTTATCACAGCTTGGCCCCCCTCGCTCCCGCCCCCCCTCTGTCATTCTGCAGAGGGACAGAGCAAAACCCCTGCTGCATTTCTCATGCTAAACACCACATGACTGCACAGACACACACACACACACACACACACACACACACACACGAAGGAAGAAAGCATGCATGCACACACATTTATGTTGCAGTATGAAGCATGGAGAAAAGTACCTGAAGGTGAAAAAGATGTTTGTGGTGAAAGGAGCTCATGGCGTGCGACTCGCTGGCTACCGCTATGACTTTGCTGACATGTTACTTATCTTATCTGCTTTTCACGTTGGCAGACAATAAAACACACACACACACACACACACACAAACACACAATCATTTTGGTATGCACCAAAGTAACCAGTATTTTGGCAGGTGTTCCCTAGTTTACTTTATCAGGTTAAGATAATCTTCCCTTTGAGTACACACACACACACACACACACACACACACACAGACACACAGACACACTAGAGGCAACAAGTAACTAAATACAAAACAATGACAGAAACCTTTTGCAGCACTTAAACCACAAACAAACATGTCCTTACCCTCTATCTAAACCCATATGAGTAATGTCAGACCTGATTCATTAGGCATCATTAAGGCCTAAGCCTCACTACCAAACCCAAGACTAAATAACAGCAGGGAACCCCATGCATCTGGTGATCCCTGAGCTATTGATATCTGCCAAAACAACATTTCAGAAGAACCAGTTTTTTAATAGCACACACACACACACACACACACACACACACACACATACAGACACTAGAGACAACAAGTAACTAAATACATTTACTCAAGTACTCTCCTTAAGTACAACTTAGAATGTACTTACAAACTGATACATGTACTTTACTTGAATATTTCTGATTCAAACTACTTTCTACTTCTTTCCCTTGTACTAGTAGTAGTTACTGATAACTTTGCAGATAAATATTTTGTCCTTAAAAACAGTATACGTGGAGCAGTTGCACCCGCACTGTTTTTACGTTAACACATCGTACTCTGAAAGAGACCATTACCCATGACTACTTTTACTTTTACAGATGCCGGCAGAAGAATGTCCAACCCTGAGAACCTGGCTGACAGTGAAACAAACTCGGCCCTAAAAGAAAACAATATCATCAACCAGCGGAGCAGGTGAGTGTTGCGCGTCACTCTGCGTCTGTCGTCAGAGCTGCAGCGTCAGACGTGAGCCGTCGGCCGAACAGGACGCAGGAATGTCTGCCTCTGCATACCAGCCTGGGCCTGCATACGTCAGGAGGAGGCCGGCTGCAGCAACTGCTGCTGTTAATAGTGATGCGTGCGTGTTTGTGTGGGAACAACTGTAGTGGGGAATAAGATCTATTGTCTGGCCAGAGGCACGAAATATCAGATTAGCCTATTAGAGGGAACACACTGTACAGGAGATCATTGAGAAAAAGCACACAGTGCAACAGTAACGACGTCTCGTACTGGTCTGACCTGCATCTGGGTCGGGCAGACACATCAGCTTAATGCTACATACAAGGTCTCCCTCAGGAAACTGGTAGGCAGAGGTAGTGAATCACCTGCTGAGCTACAGTACATGAGACAGATCCTGACACATCTCATCTCGTTATAAATGTAGTGAGATGACTTGGCGCCTCGCTCATCAGGCAGGAAACCTTGACTATAAAATGTGGGAAACCCTGTGATGAGTCAGCAAAGGGTTTACTTACCAGCACTGTTTAAGTGTAACTATATATAGTATTTCTCAAGCCTGTTTAGTGGCTGCCGTCATTCTCCCTCAATGCTGGACCAATTAAAAAAAATAGTTGTCCCTATTAGTCACTTAATTTGAACTTGTGGGGTGTAAAAAGTTCAACACCAAAGGTAGCGCCGCTGTGAGGGTGTAATCATTGTCTATATCAGAAAAGAACGGCCGAAGCTGACATGAAACAATGCGCTGAGTATATAGACAACATTTTACCCAAAATCCATGAAGGTATATAATAAGACTGCTGTGAAAATGTATCCAGATGACACCCATTCACGTGTGCTGAAGGGCACACGAAGAAGTATGTTCTGGCATTCAGATGGGTCACATAAAGTCATCTGGTCTCACACTCCAGCCTTGAAGACATACTTTTGATTAGCATCATCATGGGAGATAAGTCCGTTGTTTTTTTCCAGTTTCAGAATGTTCTAGAAAGCGTCTGCCTCTCCAAATAGGACAGGATAAGCCAGATTCCTGCATGAATATCGAGAAAGTTGATCTTTAGTCGAGTAGTATTGTAAGCAGGTCAAAATATTTCATCCCTTTGGCAGATCCTTTTTAATACTTTACAGAAAATAAGATTTAAAGACCCCGAGTTGTCACTCAGTGTCGCGGCCCTACAAACTGCTGTTGTAATACAACAAATTAGATTTGTGACGTGTTGTTTTTGCTCCAGAAATATCTGAGATTCCATGAGCAGCCAGAATAGTCTGCTGGATCAATCTTCAGCAGAGCTCTTGAGTGAAAAGCTCAAGGATATTTGCCCTTAAGGGAAAATTTAGTGCAAATACCGGCAGGATTAGTACATGCTCTGTGAGCTCTGATGCAAAAACTCAGGGTGCAACGATGTGGGGTATGCACCTGGCCTAGACCATGTGGATGAGCACCTGGGAGACAGTCAGGTGAGTTTGGAGAGCCTGTCAATCCTAGTCCTGGTGGCCCCGCGGCAAGCTGCCAGTTCAGATTTACTGACCTGTTTGGGTTTAAACCTGAGCTTGTGTTCTGAGATCTGTCCTATATAAACATGCAACCATGTAGTCTACACATTTGTATGAGAGTGTGCGCCCACAGACACCCAAGCACACGAACAGATTATCTTGGATGTTTATACAGAACGACTCGAGCACAGATCTGATAAGGCTTATCTGATCCTTATCTGAGAAATTCTCACGCACCTGTGTGCTGCTCAGAGAATGTGTATGTGTGTTTTATTTACAACACACAGAAAATAAAGGCAAAATAATGATGGCATCATGTGAGGTCTCGGCACATCTTGCTGCAGCAGTAAATGCATGTGTTTATTTCCTGGATTAGACTGGATTAGATATCAACAGTTTTACATATTACAGTGTCATTTTTGTAAAGTTCTCTGATGGCACACACCAAAAGAAATTCCAGCATGAAGAAGGGAGGGGAGGCCCATTTGTTAGATCTAAACCAGACTGTAGAAAGACTTGAGAGAGTTAATTTGTTGAACTAAGAGGTTGAGTTTGCCCAGTGTTTGTGACATGACATGTAGGATGAGATGAAGTATGTTTGTATCGAAGTTGGCTATTGGCTTGTAGGTAATGGTGAGAAAAAGGGACAAGGTAGGGAGAATAATGAATGACGATAATGTTAGGGATAGTAACAACGGTGAAAGCTTTTTTTTCTTATTCTGTAAATTTAACACTTTGTGCACACTGAAAATAAATTATGTTAATAATGAGTTAATAACAGAGTTAAAATGATTCGCAAAGTAGCAAATACTGAGTAAGGTTCTTGACTTTTTAAAGTCGAACACATTTTTGATGAATTCTCGGTAAATTAAGACATTTTTCAAACTAAAACATAGCTGACCAAGGAACTGCTTTAAACTGCTCTTACATTCTATCAATCATATTGTCATTTTAAAAATGTAAGTTGCAGACCTTCCAAAAATTCACTTAAAGTTCAATTTAAGTGAGGATGTATCTGCACAAATTTAAAATGATTTTTTTCCCCGGACACTTATTGGTCACCAGACATTAGACTTGTCTCTATGGACCAGTCTAACATGTTTTTTTGTGACAGCACAGTATTTCCATGTTTGTCAAGTTTAACAGATGACTCATGATAGTGTAAAATCAATCAATGAGGATTGATACATACAGTATACATCCAGGCGTTGCCAGTTTAAGTCTGGAAGCCCACACTGCACCAATGGTACATCTTTATGTTGCTCTCATGTGTGCTAGGATGTGCAGACAGGATTAGAAATGAGACGTTAAATATGCAAGCACGTGTTTAGTACTTAATCATTCAGTACATGCCTACCACATGAACGCCTAAAAAGCAGTAGCACTCTTGCTTCAGTCGTTGTTGAACAGGCGAACAAAGAGCAGAAACTTTACTTGCTGTTTTTGTCATGCACAACATCATTTGAAGATCAAAATAACAAAAATCTAGTTTTCTGTTTTCTTTGAAGCATTATGACCTCTCAGTGAATTTGATGTACTCCTAAAAGACACACAACTGCTTCTTTAAGGCTTATGACACTATCTGATTGACTGTTTTGTGGACTGTGTTGTCATGCTATGATTCGCAGTGTGCTGCAGCGGCTCGGCTCAGTCAGATATCAGATCTACAGACCCCCCCCTTACCGACATCACACACCTCGCTGAGCGTGCCAGAACTCTCTGAACTGACAGAAAATGCCCGCATGCGCTGGCACGTTATTGTCGCATGCGTGATAATCTGGCTACAGCAGAAACAGAGCGGCGATGAGAGGGCCGATAGGCGGCAGCCAGCCGCTGGTGGAGCTGCTCCACTGAGTGTGCAGAGGAGGTGAGAAGGAGAAATGTGATAAGATTGTTGTTACATCTCTTTTTCTGATTGCAGGTAAAGACCATGTGCTGTGGGGGAAATAGTTGATTCACAGTAACGTGAGACAAATCTTCTTTTCAAGTGGAATTTTCAATTTGGCATCATATTTATAAATCTCTGATCAAAAGGAGACATATGAATATATCACATGTGAATATAACAGAGACCTATACATTTAGGTGTGAATTAATTAGAGTGCAAAAGCTGTAAACAAAAAGTATGCAGCAAGTTCACATCAGACATCCAGTCCTCCATAACCAAATCAGAGAACAGAATGTTTTTTCCTTGGTGAAGCACTGAGCACACCTCGTACATTAAAGAGGAATACTTGTTCTGGAATAATTCGGACATAATCTGGGAGTTGGGAGTTATTCCTGGTAAGTAACTTTTAAATCCAGGGGATTTTTTGAGGGATACGGGTGCTGTTAACTCCTATGTTCGAGACTCCATTTTGTCATTTTCAGATGAGACTGATACAGGGGATAAAATTCTGATGCGAGGAATGGGGTTGAGGGTGTTGCCTGTTCTGGTGCATATGCTGAATCTAGACTGTGGCTTGGTGCAGGGCAGAGTTCCTATTGGGGTGAGACCAGCGTTACCAGTGGAAGGGATTGACATCATTTTGGGCAACGACCTGGCTGGCAGTCGTGTGTGTGGGCAGATGTGCCTCCTCCTCCGATAGTCACTCCCTTTCCTTCAGCCTCAGAACAGCCTGATGAGAGTGCTGTAAACTTCCCCGAAGTTTTCCCTGTGTGTGCGGTTACTCGATCGATGAGTCGTTCTGAATCAAAGGAGGTAGATGTGGAGGAAAATTTGCTGTGTTTACCTGATTTTCCTTTGTCTGTGTCTCATAGTGATCTGCAGAATGGACAGAGAGCAGATCCAGCCTTGGAGGAGTTGTTTGGATCAGTGCTGTCAGTTGGTGAAGTGAAACATGTTTCCAGGGGCGACCTTCTTCAGGATGGTATTTTGGTGAGGAAGTGGGTGCCCCATGGTGAGGATTTTGTTGGGGATCCCATTTTTCAAGTTGTCATTCCAGCCAAGCTTCGTGGTCATGTGTTAAGACTTGCTCATGATGGGTCAGGGCATTTGGGTGTCCGGAAAACCTATGACCAGGTTTTGTGCCATTTCTTCTGGCCACGAATGAAAAAGGATGTTTCTATGCATATTAAAACCTGTAGTATGAGTCAGATGACTGGTAGGCCTAATCAGGTCACTAAACCAGCTCCACTGGAGCCGATTCCAGCTATCAGTCAGCCGTTTGAGTACCTAATCATTGATTGTGTGGGGCCGCTGCCCCGTGCGAAGTCTGGTAGCCAGTATTTACTGACTGTTATGTGTCAAAGCACCAGATACCCGGCAGCGTATCCTTTACGAACAATAACTGCAAAATCTGTGGTTAAGGCCCTGAGGCAATTTATAAGTGTGTTTGGCATCCCTAGAGTCATACAAAGTGACCAGGGATCACATTTTTCTTCTTACCTGATGGCCCAAGTGTTAAAACTGCTAGGTATCAGACATAACCAGTCGTCTGCTTATCACGCACAGAGTCAAGGCGGTTTGGAGCGGTTTCATCAAGGACTAAAGTCTTTTTTGCGCTCATATTGCACTGAGCTAGATGGAGACTTGGAAGATGGGCTACCGTGGTTGCTGTTAACTGCACGGGAGGTTGTACAGGAAAGTACAGGGTTTAACCCAAATGACCTAGTGTTTGACCACACTGTCTGGGGTCAAGTGTCTGTGTTTAAGGATGGTTGGAAGGTGTCAGATCCGCCCACCAACCTTATAAGGATTATGTGTTTGGGCATCGACTTTGTTCTGCAGGGGAGTTGGTGATGGAAATGTTGGCTGCATCACAGACTAAAATGGAGAGCAGGTATGGTCCGCAAGCTGACATGCGTGGGTTTGGTGCCGGTGATCGAGTTTTGGCTCTTTGTCCGTTGGTGCACCTGGTGATGTCCAGCGGGAACCAATGGCAGTGAAACCTGTGTTGGGGTCTGATGAGGTGGATGCAGATTCACTTGGGAATATGGACGATGTTGTTCTGGATCCTGATGGGGGGGGTTGTCTGGTCGGCTGAGAAATTAGAGGATCGTCAGGCAGAGTGGGGACACCTGAGGCAATTAACAACACTGGCCCTGTGTGCCAGTGCACCCTTTATAAAACGCTCTGGATCCTCAGTTGGGCTCAGACACCCACTTTGGTTTCGATTGCGGTTATGGTTTGTTTCTACACTATACAACACTGCATACACACTTTACACGCACCCACTCACTTACACTGCTGAAATGACTGACTTCACATGTCACTGTTAGTTTATGTTTGTCTTTTATATTACTTTGAACTTAATAAATAATTGATTAACTGTTTCACTGAATGCGTCTCCCTTTTTTGTCATGGCCGTTCGGCCCGGTTTGTGACAAGTCTTTCAAACCCGCTCTACACTAAGGTAATATTTTCCACACTACATGCCGACATCTACCATCCGGACATCCAAAACCCATACTCCCCACCTCCCTACATTGAGGGCACATTCCTTTCTGCATTGGCCATGATGATTTGGAGTGGACAACAATTCCCCACTGCAGAATCAGTCGATATCAAAGCAATCCCCAGGGAAACTGAGCTGGGAGTTTTTTGTATCAAGTTTTCTCTGTCATTGCTTAATATGTATGAGAGCATAACCAATCACACAATACAGTGCTGGCATCAAGTTATTTTGTTTCTTCTGTCAGATGACCGCATGAATGTAACATTTGATATGATCGAATGTCTTATTTTGGCATTTACCTGAAGTTAATAGGAACTTGTCTGGGTTAAAACAACCCTAATGCCGAATGCTGATATTGTTTAATTCTGCAAACCCAAGATTATATTCAAGTACAGTTCTACACTTTAAGTTTGGTTAAGATTTGTGAAAGACAATGGCTATGGCAAACAAATGTTTAAGAAAGGAGACGTGGCAAATGTTTGAGAAAGATCTTGGTTATGTTAGTGCGTCTTGACTAAACAGGACAAAACATGCAAACAAGCAGATGTTACACTCTTGTTACCACTATCTGCTGGGACACTGTCAACTGATGTCAACCTCAAAGTTATTGTATATAACGTGGCAACTATTAGATGGATTGCCATATCTGTTAAACACATTGAAGGTCCCTGGTCCCTGATTCTTGGTTTATGACCAAATTCCCACAAAACTAATGACATTCCTAAGCTAGCTCGCTAAATCCACCATGATGTAATGCTACACTAGTTGCAGAAAATGAGCCGTACAAAGTTGTCACTCATCTGGCCATCGTAATGTGCTTTCCTTTCCTGTGACAAGAGTGTGTGGATGAAGCATTACGTTTTTAAATCGTACTCATTTACTCTGGATCTCTACGGTTTGTAATGTAACTAATGTTACTCCACTGCTTATTTTAGTCGTTATACACTTAAGGTTTTGTTGTATGTCAGTTTAGTTTATATGGAGGTTAACCAGCTTCAACCGTCGCAATGGCATATTTGTCAAATTTGTATTTTTTTTTTTTTTTCTTTTTATGTGTGTGTACATTTATTGTTTACCTTATGAGTACTTCTGTTTGGACGCTCGCTTGCCTAGATATTCCCATTAAGGGACCAATTAAGTATTTTTAATCAAAAACATGCTAAACATGCAACATGTGTGCTGCATGTTAGCCTTGGCGTTGTCACAGAGCTGCTAGCATGGAAGTAGAGACTCTTAGTGTCGTTTAAATTAGCAGTTTTGTTGTGTATTTTATTTTCATCACTGCCTGAGGCATTTAGTGGAATTCTGAGAGGTGACAATTTATCCTGAGTGCCACACCTGGCACTACCAACACAATGGTAGAGCTACGTATATATAAACTCATGATTGTTATTGAAGAGAACTTCTTGCCAACAGCCAAAGTTTCCATAAGATGTCATGTTTGTGGGCATCACAAAATGTGACAGATTGACAGCAGCCATGCCTTAAATCACCTGGCGAACACACACAGACACACACCATTAATCAGCACAGGTGAGAATAGGTAAGGTAAGCAGGAGAAAAGGAGGTGGGAGTGGAGCAGGAAGAGGGATTTAGGTTAAAACCATAATTACGGACTTTGTGTTATTTTTGGGGCTGCTGTCAGAGAGCTACCATGTAGAACAAAAACAATGACATAAACTTTTTGCAGCACTTAAGCCACAAACAAACATGTCCTTACCTTCTATCTAAACCCATATGAGTAATGTCAGACCTTATTCATCAGCGCGTCATTACGGCCTAAGCCTCACTACCAAACCCAAGACTAAATAACAGCCAGGGAACCCCTGTACCTGGTGATCCCTGAGCTATTGATATCTGTCAAAACACCATTTCAGAAGAACCTGTTTTTTAGTAACACCTACCTACACACACACACACACTGGGCAAACCTCAGCTGCTAAACACACACGCGATGGCATACTCTCAATAATGACTCACAGCTATACCTGACACTATTAAGCATTGTGAAACACAAGCTGGGTTACCCTCCGAGACACTGTTTCCTCATATTTCATACTAATCCTTTTTTCAGACAAACACGGACGAGCAGCTATAATAGCACAAGTATGTTTGGACATGTTGAGTGAATGACCAGGCTACATGTGACAGGCGATCTGTCACACACCACACACACTGTACATAACCCCCCCCCCAACAATAACTCAAGTCAATATGATAAGATGCAAGATAGGGGCTGCTTCATCAGAGCCCCGGGTCAATGTCAGTCACGAAACATGCTCAAGAGAGGCCACGAAAACACACTAGTTATGTAAAATGCTATCTAAACATTGCATAAACCAGACTGGCGTCTGGTTTTGTGGGTGTGATCCCTCACCTGTCTTGAAGATGAGGAATACACCCGTGACATGACGTGTGTGTGTAGGTATGAGGAATGTATTTTTCCATCTAGAAAACGTTCAGCGCTCAGAGGCCTGGAGCAGCTCACAATATAAACTGCAAAGTATAAACAAGCACAGGCCCAGAGTCCTATGAGGCTTGTGAGGAACGAGCTTTTAAGATATACTGGATTATGCTGAGTTTGACAAACCTGAGACAAAAAAGTACACCTATATGGTCTTTCTTTTGCCTTTATCATTTGCAATTATAATCAGATGGGCGTGGATCAAACTGGAGGTGCAGGTGTTTTGTATTGTTTTTGGCATTGACACTTGACTTGCAAGTCAGGTCAAGTCCATTTATTTATAGAGCATGTTAAAAGAAAAGTAAAAACAAGATAATGAGATGATTAAAGTGAAAGTAATGAACAAAATAATTATAACAATACAAAAGGCATTTTGCTTATAGAACTCACTGGTTCATGAAGACAAGAAAATGAATAATTTACTGGCAATGACATTAGTAGAGAAACCAACTCAATATTTGAGATAAAAGACCTAAAATGGATTAAAAAAAATCTACATGTGTTACATGTACAGCTCTGAATTATTTGTTGAATATTCAGCCAGGATTCAAAATTGAATTATTTGCATGGGTATTTACGTTTGACAACAGGGTGCAAAAGTGTAGGTTGGCATACAGCAGTAGTCTACGGCACCAAGGCTGTAGTTAGAGCTGAACAATTTCAGAGAAATATCTCTTTGCAATATATGTTTTTCTATTAATTAAACCCCTGTATTTGCTCTGCATAGTTTCAAAAGAAGATATGTTTGTACTCCAATCGCAAATTGAACTGGTTTAGTTTGAATCAGATGAATGGATGCAGTAGCTTGTTGTTGATGACCAAAACAGTCCAGTAAACTTAGCTGTCTGTGGAAAAACGGATTAATTCAGCTGAAATTCATTAATCTATTACATTAGCGATATGCTTAGCATTACTCGATACTAGTTAATAACAACATTTTATAATCACATTTAGTTGCACTGATACTGAGACCTGACACTTGTTGTATTTCCTAAAAGGAGGACTTATTTGTGATTAATGTTATCTTCTAGCGTATTTTTAGTTAGATAGTTAGTACATAGTTCCACTTGTAAATTAAAAGTTAGATTTAATTTAAACGCATATGCAGATTTATTATGATATTATAATACAATACCCCTCCCCCTCCAACGTGAGGGTAAGGTAGCCTGTATGTAAACCGAGAGGAGAAGGGGAAACAGGGTCTGGCTGCTGGACACTAAGAGAGCACTGTTTATACGTCACTGGACATGAGTCAATACGCAGAATCTATAAACACACACAAATTATTGGACCAGTCAGAGTTAAAATTTGCAGATCTCTAAGCTACATTTTGTGTGCGTCAGTCTTTTTTATTCCCTCTGTGCAACAAGAACCATTTGGTGGCAGAGAGCTGAAAACACCATGAGTCAGATCCTCATGGCATCAATAGAAGTTCAGATTTTTGCTAAGAGACAGAGGGAGCTCCTGAAATACGAAGATCCAGGTTTGTGATTGCAGCAGCAGGCCTCTCAACCGGCGCGCCATTCCCTCTCTCACACATGGACCACCTGGGTGATCTGTTTATGGAAGCCGTCCCAGCTTCTGGCCCTGAGCACATTCAAGCTATTCATGCCTCTCTTGTTTAAAGAAAGTCAATTTATAAAGTCTCCTGCACAAGCAGTATGCAGATTAGAAACAGAGTGACTTGTCCAATCAGTCCAATGCTTTCAATCTGGACATAAAGCAGCTCAGTCCTACAACACAACCACCACGACTTACGTCACTGTTTTGGATTAACATTGTTCCTTTGGTGGATTATAGGAGACATCTCCAAAGAATTTTTTTTTTCCATGCTCCCAGAGGAGCATCATGTAAAAAAAAAAAAGAAGAGGGGCAGGTATTACGTGTGTATGTTTCGTGCGAGACTAAAGTGTTTCCACAGGTTAATTTGTAGGGAGCAGCTCCCGCTGCTGTCACGCACGGCTCACAACTTTGTTTTGCTGCTGCCGTGAAAAGTGTTTTTGAGCTAACCCAAACACAGTCTATAGTAACAGTGATATTATCTACCTGAGCACACGGGGCCCACCTGCGGGGCTCTGACACAGCGAGGGAGATGTTTTACCTCGTCTGCACGAATGGGCCCGGAGCAGAGGAGTGAGGCGGGAGGGAGTGGGGGCGTGTGGGAGGAAACAGGCGGTGGGGGAGGGGGGAGCGTGACGGAGAGTTTTACAAGCTAACACGGCATGATGCTGTTTGGGCAGGTTGAGCCTGCAGACTCACTGACTTTTCATCAGATAGTTTTTTTTCACCTTAACGGCCACACTAATTAATCAGATGTCTGGGTTGGATAGGCACGCAAGGGCTGGGTTCAAGACCTTTTGTTTGGATAGATGCCTGGTCAGGTGTGTTCTATTAGAGTGGTGTGGCAGCGACACATCTCCTGACAGGAATGAGCCAACAGAGCAGCAATTATGGTTTTATTCTTATTTTTTTTGCATAATTGAACTTTACTGACACTCTGTTTCTTCGTCTTCTGACCCCTCAGTCAACGGTTAATGCTTTATCTAAGCACTGAAACACTATCAGTTTCTCCCGGCGAGATACAGCAGAGGGTCAAATGTTTTTGGGGACACAATCACACTGCTGCATTATAATTCTGTTTTCCCACCGTTATCATGCAGATTGCCTATATGACCGCCCATCCCGTCATCAAACAGGTGCTGCATTTTCTGTCTTTAAACTGTTTTTCCTCCCCACCATCCACCTGGCTGTCCCAATGGCCAAACCTGTTTCTCTGGCATGCAGAGGGGAGTTAACGAATCTTAGAGAATGTACAATCAAGAGCCGGATCTATTTCCAAATTAAACGGGAGAGTTGGGGATTGTGCCAAAACTCACACCAAAAAGGTAGACTCAAACTGCTAAACATTGGCAGCTGACACATGGGTGGCATTTATCCTAACCGATGATAAGGTTTTAGTGGATGGATAAGCCTTGTGATAATCATTGACAAATCCCCTGAAGAAACCATATCTACGTAATATTTGTATGCTAACCCATTTTGAGCAAAAATGAAACACATACGTCAACACATAAAAACAGCAATTCCGTGTGTCAATACATTTTGGGCACCCCTGGTGTCCAGAAGTACATAAAAAGTAGACAATGTTATATGACTCACATTTCTACATCGGCATAAATCTCTCCCGGTTAAATCACGAGCACAGTAGATAAAATCGATAAAAAGACTGGTACGACTACCAAGATGCATTTCATAAATAAACGTACAATCACTGAGTTTAAGATTCTGTAGCACGCGCCACTAACTGCGGGCAGATTGCACCATTTATTAAACTGTTTTTACGATCTGCACCTTAAAACAAGTTAACTTTTCATTTCTGTCATTTTTGGATGAATTCAGCAGCGATGGAGCAGTTTTTTGCTCCCAACTGAAACAACTAATTTTTTATTTGCTACTGCTCTGGTTCGTGCCGCTGGCTGGCTTCTTCTCCATGGCAAGGACAGCCAACGCTAATGCAGTATCTAGAGCCGTCCGTCATGACAAAATGAAGGACAAAACAGGATTTCTCATAAACAAAGTTGAATGAATTCAAACTGCTGGTCACAGCGTATAGTGCCTTTTCATTATCCAGGAGAGTGTTCCTTGATTGTTCTAGCATCTGATTCTCATGCTGGGGGTTGCTGTGCAGCCATGCAGCTGCTGTTTGCTCCGGTGGATCAATGCAGGAGCAGAGGCAGGAAACATTATAGCCCAACAGCCAGCTGGAGGAGATTAGGACTTTTTTTCCCCAATCAAACATCCGATCCTTAATGATAATAATTTACGAATTACCACCGGATCAATATCTAATAGCACTCACTACAAACAGTAGCATCTGCTCAGGAGCCCAGGTATCTAATCACCCCTGCAGTGAGCCATGTAAAGTCTACAGAGATTAGAAAATGAAAAGACATTTAACTCTACATCTTTGAAAATAAATAGTTAGCCTAGAGTTTCTGTACTTTGGGTGGGGACCCACCAATGGGTCACTTGATATACAGACAGAAATGCGGCATTTATTATGTTTGTAGTTATGATTTGGTTAGGAATCTATCATTTCTTAACAGTCTATTTGGAGATGCCTCTCTGAACATAGAAGTAAATAACTAAACTATTTAATCAACTGCACATGATGATTTGATGTCAACCTCCAAAATCTGTATAGTTTCCCTTTAAGAAAAATCCCTCCAGAGCCACAAAAGACATAATAGTGCAACGTGTTTCATGGGCTGAATAATAATCTATGTTACGGGTAAACTGTAAATTTGGTGGAGTGCCCCTTTAAAGTGCTGCACTACTGTAATATCTCAAGATACCTAAAATATCCTCTTTTCTCTTCAATCCACAGCTTGAATAAAGTACAGGCTTATTGCATGAAAACAAAACACCTTTCTTTTCTTTTTAGTAAAGCTTATAAACACCTTTGAAAAATCACCAAAAAACTCTATTTAGAATAAAATGTAAGTTATTGACCCTTATGGCAAAAATATGAAAAATATACAGCTTCACGCTACATTGCACTCTATAATGGGCTGAATAAGACGCCAATGGTTATGTATAAAATAAGCTAAAAAGCCCAGGTTATAGGCCTGTGATAGCCCCTTTTAAAACTGTTAATTGTGGTAATACATACTGGTGAGAAGAACGAGATCTAAATATATCCCACACACTAATGTTGTCAATCAGTGAGATGTTTGTTGGGTTTGTTTGTGGTATGACTCCATGGTAACTGTTCAAAATCCGTGCTAAGTTTGCAGATAAAGGCCCCGGGGTAGATGTTCCACCTCTCAATCAAAGAAATAAGAGGGGCGGTTGAGGTAAAAATGAGGCAAAAATAGGCAGGCGAAGCATCTCGTGCAAACCACTATGCGTGAGTAGAGTGTTTGGATCCTATTTCAAGTTTAGACAGAAAAGGGCTGAACGGCTGCCAGGTAAACAGTGCAGCACAGGTACTGATTTGGCCCTGTGTTTATGCTTACACAAAAACAGCCTACAGCACACTGCTGAATGAAGGTAGGTCCTATCAGCTGCAGCGATAAAGCGAGGTGTCTATGGCTAAGATCAATCATTGCTCCTTTTTCTTCTTTATCTAAGCCCTCACACTCCCTCCCTCACACTCCCTCCCAGCTCGGCATGCGAGGGGACTCTAGCGTGTGAAGAGTTGAATTGGACGATAGCGGCAGATAGGGCAGGTACTGAGCCTGTGTTGCCCGCATGACGGCGGTTCATTGACAGACACGCACTAACAGTTACATTTGACAGGCAGGATTAAGGGGTGCACTCAGGTCTGCTTCTCCCTCGATGGCGCTATGTTTTGAGTTTCTGTAGACAGCAGACCACCATCTGATATCAAAGGCACCAGAGGTGTTCAGGAGATAGTGCACACTAATGCAATGTCAAGGATAAAAGTAGGCATAAATATATGCAGATAGAGACAAGATATGTTAATGTACACTTATATATACTGTACAACATACAGAGATAGAAGAGGTGGTGTGACCATCAAGTTAGGATTCAGTTTTATTGCATGTATCGAGGCAATAAGGTACGGGGGGGGGGGGGCGAAATTACATCACTGCCTTTGTGTGGGATTTAGGTACTGGAGGTGCCAGGCTGCCTTTCACCTGTGCCTCAACTGTATTTCACCTCTATCCTTAATTACTTTAATTGTATGCTTGTTGGCTCCGTTTATTTATATGTATCTATTTTTTTTTCATGCTGTTGGTCTGGCAGGGTGTGAGCACCTCAGGTAAGAATGCAGGAAAACCCAAAATAGCAACGCAGGCTGCCAACTGACTGGAGGATACGCTGCTTCATTTCATCAGATTTCATTTATTAATCGCTGACGCAGAAGCAGCAGAGTTTACGCCCATCAAACCAGGCTTATGAAAACTCTGAGTCACTGCACATACTTTATTTGTGTCTCTGTGTCTATATCAGGTATCCAACAATACATTTTATGCCACATGCAGCAGATGCCGGTGAGTGCATTCAATAAGGAAAGTTCTTGCGTTATGTATCACAACAGCTTTGTGGGAACTTCTTGTTTGTCACTTCTTCAGTGTTCAGGTGTGCTTCTGATTACATGGGTGAGGCTCCCCCACCACCATTTATCTTCGAAAACACAAAGGTATGATTCTACAGACGCACAACAAAGCAGGCAGCAAACATTTAGAGGGCCGCATTGTCGCGTAATGACAGTAATCACTGTTCAAAGAATAGATGGAATGTATTCGTCTTACTTTTCTATAGCCGAAGTACATGCACAATATCACACATTTTCACACCCACACCTGAGCAGACGCACAGCTGCAGACAAACATACACCCACATACACAAACCCCTGCACCGGTGCCTACTGTGCTGAGTACAGGAATATGTGGAATTGATGTGGAATGTCTGATTTTTAGGTTGGCTGTGAAGTAAACACATTGCCGTACCTACCAGTGCGCCCAAAAGCAGCATGTTGACTATCAGCAGCCTCTGTCAGAGACTAGATCTGCTGCAGGGAATCTTGGGAATGTCAGCTACGCAGCACGTCTTGTTGCAGTTCCTCCCTGCCCTGCTCACCCACAGCCCGCACTTTGTTTATACAAAGACATGGGGGGTTGGACACCCTTCACTCACAGAGAAGAAAGAAACGAAAGATGAGATACAGGTAAGAAGTCATCCAGAGACACGCAGACAAGGGTTAGCGTGTGAGCACAGACCGCAGCAGAGGTGGGGCTATTTTTGGAGCTGCAAGGGGTTCACCCAATGAATTTACATTACTGGAATTCCACTCCTGTCAGCACTTAAAAGAGACTTCTCCTCTTGCTCAAAGGAGACACTTTAAATCTGAGGTGAGCTTAAACAACAAGGTGCCAATTTTAGGAGCGACACATTAACAGGTTATATAAGCGTGATGTGTTTCTCTAGTCCTGCTGTTGAGCAGACTTGACTTCTCTGACCTTGATGACCTTGCGATTAAAGCAGTTTTACTGCAATAAATATATTATTTTCCATTAGAACCAGAAGGTAAAAGATGATCCGGACTGTGTCATATCATTTTGAAATGAACCCGAATATCCGGAGAAGAATGGCAATATGATATTTTACTGATCCCTGTGGGGAAATCGTGTTTCCACCTCGGATTTCAAATTGCCATGTGGAAGATTAAAACTGAAAACAGGTGTGCTGCCTTTCACACCAAATCACTCCAGCACAGGTGTGTGTAGCCGCCTTGGCAGAGTACCTGAAATCAAATACAGCCTCATCAAACTGCTGCAAAGAAGAAGAAAAAACACGCAGGCACACCTACCACCATCCCGGCGGTGTAACATTCTCAGTGTGCCTTGTCACAGTGTTGTACGGTGTCGGTGATAATGATAGCACGCACACCGCTGCTTTCCTCAGCTCTGGTTTTAGGCTCACAGCGGTCGGCCTCCTGAGTTTCAACAAAAACATTTCGGTTTTAACTCTCCAGCTGCTGCAGCGATGTCACAGTGAGAGAAGGAAACTGTTTCCAAAATCTAAATTTGATCAGAGGATGTTTGACGACCTCTGGTTTCTTAGGCCGTCCATCCACCCGTTAGCTATACTCGCTTATCCTCAACTAAATAGAATACCGTTCAAAACCTCCTGCAATCAACAGCTTTCAATCACAAGGTCCTTATCAGTGGATGGAGTGTGTTTGTTGTAGATGGATCTGCTGGTGGTATGATTTAAAACCTACTTTAAACAGCCAATGTCAACAGATCCATCTCAAGACAACTGAGCAAAGTCCATCTGCTGACGACGACCATGCGATATGGTCGAAGGCTCTTGGAAAAGCTGGTAAGTTGATCTTGAGTTTTGTCAAACCACTCTCTCCGAGATCAAGAGTGAACTTTGACATTTGAAATGTTACATGTTTTTTCAATCAGAAGGCCTAAGATTGAGTGTTTCAGTCATGTGTACGTACCATAACAAGCTAAAAGATGGACGAAATACTAAGTGACCCCGCTGACGAGCCATACTGTACATTTACAGAGGTCCACAGTAAACTGGCTGATTCCGATACACATTACAATCCAGCACCCATAACTTTTCCATTTCAAATCCTGAGATGAACAGTGACAACCGACAGATTAACATTGTTTGAAAGAAATGTAAAAAGGAGCCGTCAAACACAGACAGACTGTACATGTAATTGATCGACTTGCCTTCCGAATTCCGTTGCTTTCCCACACTCACACAAAGACCAACCGCTCTGGGTACGATGAGATTTGTAATCATACCTGTCATATACAACCAAGGTGATAATTAGGCCATACAATTGAAACACGTAGATACGCAAACCGCTCACGATGCGAAATATAGATTCATATCTCAGTGCTGTCGGGATCAGACTGGAATATCTTATATATGGTATCATTATAAAATTCTTCATTCCTGTAGGGGTCTTTCATGTGGTTTTTGTTTAGCATAATTCCCAAAATCCATTACAGGGCCACTATGAATGTTTTCATAAACACTATGTGAACAATGTATAGTTGAACTTACACTAAGTCGTTCAGGTCCCAGCAAAGTCCGAGCAGCTGAGATAGGAGGAGTGCTGGAGAAGACAGTTTAATGATTATTACCGGCCTGAGGCAAAGCTCATAACTCATTTTAGCTCTCCAGCATCTTTCTGCACCATCAACTGGCTGAAAGCTGTTGGCAGGAGAAGAGTTAGTGGGAAAGACATTTGGTTTACAGGTGTCGGGATGTCCGTTTACTTAAAACCTGTTAGGGTAGCTACGCTCCCTTGAAAAATGTGCTTGTTGACTAAAAGTCTGCAGACAAATGTGACATGGCATTGATTTATGACTCATATGTTCAAGAGTGACTTCACCCCCAGGTCTTAACCTAAGTCCACCTGATGTGTGGCAGTGGGCAAGGGGCTGAGAGGTGAAACCATGTTGGGATCAAAATGAAGGCTGGGTTCGAAGATGGGGGTAGTCCGAACTAGGGGGGGGGTAGAAAAAGGTTAATTTGGCGTTGTTGGTTTTGCACCTCCGTCTCCGGAGCACCCATTGATCTATTTCAACCATAAAATAACGATTTTTATAAATTTGGTAAGAAATTTCAATACCAACACCAGCATTTATGTGTTTATTGCTATACAGTCATATAATTTAGTTTGTAGCTTGAAAGTAATGTGTAAGTGTGCACTCTTTAAGGTTGTTGTGTGGATCTAATGCACTGCAATCACACAATGCACATGCACTAGACCTACAGTCTGTGTTTATACTTCCACCAGGAGGCGCCAACCTTGGAAATGATCTAAAGACTTTCAATTATATTTTACTGCATTAGTTTTGAGCTTTTAAGCATTATGATGGGAATTTCAGCAATATACTGAAGTACAAACCATTTGGAGATTCAACACAAATAAACTGAGACTCTCTGATTGTTAGTTGAATGTATTGCGGGGCAGTTATAACCAGTCGTACCAAACAAACTGGCAACTTGTTGGACCAAGAACTCTTGGTTCATGGTGATTTTGTTGTGTCTTGGTTACTAACTGCACAACAAGCCAGAGGGGACAAGCAGAGGTCGTCAGTGTCAGTAGACCTGCAGCCTCACCAGGAAAATAACCGCAAGCCTTCACTGCATGTAGTGAGGAACTATAGGACCAAAAAGTGTCTTGATCCGGCCCTTCTCATTCAAAAGTATGAGACTTGGACTGAATTCATGTATATGCTATGATATGACCCTGGTAAGAAATCAATTTCTTCATATTATAAATTTGGATTATGAGGACTCAAACAGTGTTTTTTTTTAAATAGCCTATGATCTATTTCTGAAAAGAAATAAGCCCTATACTTTCAGAAACATTAAACAATAGAGGATCATTGTTGTTGTCCATTGTGTATTACGTGGTAGTCATCCAAACCCATCTCTTTCATTTCAGTTGTGCGTCCGCGTTACTTCCCCGTTCCACTGGAGCGCCGGTGAGGGAGTAACAGGTCCAAGTGAACAGCTGTAAACACCTTGTCTATTTCTCCATGTATTCCGCTCTCTTCCATCTGCAGAATTTTTCTGATATTTTTTTCATAAAAGGCGAGTAAAGAGGAGAAATATTAATCCGGATCAAGAAAAGAATAATGTATTTGGACTAATTTTACGCATTTCACTGAATCTGGAATCCAGACAGCAAAAGGGCAACTGATACAACTTTTTGTCAATCTTGCGAGCAGAATACGTTTATGTGATAGGAACAAAATGCAGTTCAGAAAAAAGTGCGTCTTAAACTGTAAAATGTTGCCTGTAGTAGGCTATATATTGTATTTTATTTTTGAAAAATAAAGGACAGACAGACTAATTATTTTTCATAACTGCCCTCTTTTTCTTTCTTCCCTGGCGTGTCATGGTAGCGTCCAATTGTAAACATACACACTAAATCACTCAATCGCTTCAATGGATTCGGGCTGGAAACCCCGCCTGTGGGCCGTCCCTTGCCGAGGCATTATATTATACCAAGACATGCGTGTCTCCGGAGACAGATCTGTATTCTACTGCTCCAGACTGAGGATCAGGGTGCCTCCAGCGCTTAAGACGTGCCTCTACAACACACAAACACACAGAGTCATTTCTGCTGCCAAGACTGCTACACCTGCTCTGCTGCTTAAAGATCACGCTTCTTTTTGGGAAAATGAAACTTGAAGTTTTCTCAGCACATCACTTCACGCAGAAGCCGCTGGAGTTGTGCATGGACGCAGAGGGGGGAATCCCGTCCCCTCTATCCGGGGACGATCTGGGGTCGGACGGGGACTGCGTGGCCAACAGCCCGGCACCTGTTACCCAGACCGGCGAAGGCAGCAAAGGGAAGCCCTACACCCGCCGACCCAAACCTCCTTACTCCTATATCGCCCTCATCGCCATGGCCATCCGGGAGTCCAGCAGTGGCCGCCTCACTCTGGCAGAGATCAACGACTACCTGATGAAGAAGTTCCCGTTTTTCCGCGGCACTTACACCGGCTGGAGGAACTCGGTGCGCCACAACCTGTCACTCAACGACTGCTTTCTCAAAGTGCTGCGGGACCCGTCCCGGCCATGGGGCAAGGACAACTACTGGATGCTCAACCCGCACAGCGAGTACACCTTCGCTGACGGCGTGTTCCGCCGCAGGAGGAAGCGCATCGCCAAGAGGTCCGCCAAGGAGCGGGAGAGCCCGGACATCCTCAGCGAGGACACCCGCCTCCCCGCCCCGGAGGAGAGGGTGGGGGCCAAGTTCTCCAGCTCCTTCGCCATCGACAGCATCCTCAGCACACCCTTCAAACGCAGGGAGGACAGCCACGTCGATGCGGAAACCCACGCCCCCCGGCTCTACTGGTCCCCAGGGGCCCACATACTGCCTTACACTCTGTGCTACCCGGCACAGCGCACGTACCTGTCAGAGGCTGCGTACAGCAGCACAGAGCCCAGCAGAGATGCACTCACGTACTACCTCCAGCAGACAGCGCCGGGCATGGCTGCACCTGAGGCCGCTCTCCACGCGCGCAAGATGCCCAACAAGGCGCGAGGTTTCCATATAGACTCCTTGCTGTCATAAAGCACCCGGACTGTTGTCAGACTTGTATGTTTTGACCCATGATGTGCACTTTTGTGGGCGCTCCTAGCTTTCAGTACTTTAGCTGTTGAACTGTTTGGGTCTGTACTGTAAGTCATTCTGCAGTGAAAAAAAAAATTGACCATGGCCTGTTGTCAACTGTTTGGTGACTTGGCAAATAGTTGCTGTCATCGCAGGACATTCCACTGCGAGTGCATGTGGGTGCGTGTATGTGTGTGCGTGTGTGTGTGTGTGTGTGCGTGTGCGTGTGCGTGCGTGTATGTGCATGAGTGTATCCATGGTTCTTTGGTCATTTCCACTGTATAACGGCAACCAAGCGCCATGTTGAAACATAATACTATTAATCTATTTATTCTTTTCATGTTTTGTATGACCTGCTGTATAAAAAAGGATATTGTCTTGTATATATGTCAAACTAATTATTGACTGAGCTACGGTGAGAATCACGTGCTGCACTAGAAACGCATGGAAATGCCTGATGTTTTCTTAAGATTGATTCATGCATGCCTGGTATTTTTATGAATAAAAACGTGAAACAATGGGACCCTGATCTTCAATGAGATGTTCATTATACAGACATGAAAGAGAGAGGGTTGGAGATCAGAAGCAGGTGTACAGATCAGTAGGGGCGGGAGTGAATGGGCCGCACACCTGTTCAACAGGAAAGGTCTGCGGTAGATTTGACTGCAAAGGGAATAACAGGGGGCGGGGAATTGTTGGTTTATAATCTGTTGAAAATGAACTAAAAAATCATAATCATCAAAGTCCAAATAATAGAATAAAAGCCCAGAATACTGCCTCTCACACCGATTCCCTCAGTACTGATTTTTACAAATTAAAATATATGACTATTTGCGACTTATTAAAATGGAAAAACAAAGTCAATCTATTGCAATCAAGGCAACAACCACAGCAAACAACTAAAATAACAGATACAATAAGGATTTAACATAAAAATGTGATTGTTCAAATTATTGTTATATTGTCATGTTATTTATAAAGTAATGTACATGCATGTGCCAAGCTCACTGAAAAGATCCCAGAAAACACATCCTGTCACATAAAAAAATACATTTCAAACAAAGAACTACTTCTCACGAGCTACAATTGAAATCTTTCACAACAAGATGTATATAGCTATCTACCCTCATCATAAATGAACGTTTTATTAAAATGATTGTTAATGTTTATCATATTTTGATTTATTGATATGAATGCTTTTGCTGATTTATCAAAATAACAATATGAACAATGTCACGTATTGTTTACTAAACTATATTAAAATGTGTTTGTGCAATGGTTTCTACATCGTGATCAGTGTTTTTTCACAAACTTATAATAAACAAGAGACACAACAAATATTCAAATATTGATACTTTCATTCCAACAAAGCCCCACTTCATTTGATAGAGATGCGATGTGAAACGTGCCCACAGCGTGTAAACAAAATATAAAGTAAACTCAATTTGTTTCGTCATCAAAACACAACTTTCAGTTCTGATTATTTATAGTAATGTTATATATTTGTATTTCATATGTTCGAATATACACACAATATTATTCTCCATGACATGCTCACACCAAACACTCCTGCAGGCTGTTTATTGCTTATGTCCCGAGGAGGCTGCAGTTGCTCTCCGCGGTCCTGAAACAGACCCCAGACTCATCAGCCTCTGGTCCAGTCATGAGCAATAGTTTATGTAAAGTCTTAGGTATGGTTCTGAAGAAAACCATTCGACTAAATTCAATACAAAGACGAGAAAACCGTTGTTGACTCCAACACAAGTTCCCAAAGGTTATTTTCAAATAACCACTATCCTTCAGTCTCAGCGTGTTCCTCAAAAACATGGCTGCTAAATAATAAGGTAATGCTATATGCATTTATAAAATAAGAAGAATTACAGGACACAAAATGAAACCCAAATATACGGATGCTACTTAATCATCATTGTTATTATTATTAAGCAAGTTGATGGAAAGCGAGTGTAACACTTTTATTATTATTCAAAATAACAGATCGTATAAGTAAAATATATCAAATGACTTAACTCAAGTAATTTGTAAAATGTTGTTAACCTGATGTTGGAGTTTTGGACATGAGCTCCTCCGGTGCAGATGGATGAGTTCAAACGAACCTGCACATTTCAACACTAAATATCCTGTCATCTTGTTTTTGTTTTTCATCTTAACATTTGACCATGTTCTGATAACACCTGTATAATGAGTATACACTGATCAGGTATGTACTTTACATCTCATGTGCCCCTGCTGATCGTCATGCACATGCACGTTGAGGCTTCGAAAACAGAAGACGAGGTCTATGTTCAGAGCGCACCGAGAAGTCTGACAGGTGACAGGTGAGACTTGCTCCTGTTTTCAGGGACAATGCTGCAACCTGCAGGTGAAACGCCGGAACAGCATACCTGTCTGCGGGGGCGGTCACGTGGCTCTAACGCTCTCGGTATCCCCTCATTGTTCACGTCCTTGTTGTCATGGCGCGCATCCTTCATATTTGTAAACTGCCTTTCTCTGCATCTGCATTTCAATTGGTGCCTGTTTCAACCCCGGTCCACATCGGCAGGAGCAGGAACTCGGGCCTGTTCCAGGGCTGGCTGCTGTGCAAATAAGGCCCACGGTGTTATGAAACCAAACTTTAAGGCAGGCACAATGTTAGGAAGTCCAAACAGTCTGTCACTCCGGCAAAATGAACCGCGCATGACCTCCCAGATTCCCGGAGAGGCAGCTCCAAAGCTCCGGGCACCGCCACAGGAAACACAGACGGAGCCGAAAGAATATTAGATTACCGTTAAAAGGAGCTGAACTCTGTGTTTGTTATTGTTTTATTCAATGAATCACGTTTGTTACAGCCCTATATTACATATAAGTATAGAGTAAAAACCATTTAAGACCACCCTAATTATTATTATGTACAAACGTTGTGTTGTTGACTATTTGGGAAAAACTTGTTTTTAAATTTTTGTATTTATTAATCACAAATAGAGATTCCTTATGATTTAGTGTATTTCCATTTAAATGTGATATAATCATAGGCCGTCCGTATTTTATTTTAAAATGACCTGAAATAGGTTACCTGCGGTCAGACAGCCCGATAAAAACAATCTCGAAATCGCATCTACCAAATAGTTTATGGGGGGCGAACAATATCTTTCAGCCTAAACATGAAAACAAACAGAAGGCCTTATTGTGTCGGCAACAGGCTCATATGGGCCTCCAGCCGAGACTGTACTCCAAAGGCAAACTCCTCTATCAAAAACAACTCTGAATAGATTTCGTGGTGGCCGCCGATCACATCATATTTCCAAAAGGCTAAATTAGGAGCTCATATAATCTCGGTGCGTAAAAGCAGCCGGAGCGCCGTCTTCAAAGCGCTCGCAGAACAAAGATTCCCTCTGCAAGCCGAGGCATCCTGATCTCGGCGGGGGTCATAAGTTTTGATGTCGCAGGAAATTTCTGGGGCCGTTAAGATCCTCCAAAGTGCTCTGTGTATGTGTGTGTGTGTGTGTGTGTGTGTGTGTGTGTGTGTGTGTGTGTCATGGTGGAAAATGATTTTATCCGCATATCCTTTGTTGTGCAAAGTGCAAAGGTTGTTGTTGCTGGTTATTGTTTGGAAAATCCTCCAGGCTACATCTAAACTTAAAAAGGTTGTGTCGGCAACACACGTGCACAGACACAGGTTTGAGTGTGTGAAATAAAATGTGACTGTTATTTTTTCCCTGCAAAGTTTTCACGGTGTTGTGGTTTGTTTAATCTCTTACAAACATCAGTATATTGGGCCTGTGATAAAGAAAAGAAGCAATCAAACGTACCTTAAACTATAAGCTGAAATAGTGCCGAGTACAAATAGCTTAGTAAAAATAAATCGTGACAAGTATGAACACAACCAAGAAAAAAAAAAATCTCGGTTTAGTGACAGCCACAAAAAGTGATGTTTTTTCTTCAATGATCTCCGCTTCGTCGCAACACGGATGTTGATACTACCTTTATGGGATATATAACTCCATCATGTTGGACAAATCTGTGTGTGATGTCTCCATAGGGGAGGAAACTGTCGACGCCCGTTCGCCTAATTTCGCTTTTCTCTCGCTAATGAACGTGGGGCCCATGGGACCGGCTCTGGCCCGGGGCGGTAAGCTGACACTGGCGCGCTGTGTGTGGTATCCAGGGCCGGGCTTGATGGAAAAAGCCTGCTTCCACTCATGTCAAAGTCATTTACTCAGAGCAACCCCCCGCTTACACACGCACAGTGAAGACCACCACCTCTCCATCTCTCACACTCCTCGCCCCAGCCCGGCACCGCGACAGTTTGTTTTTGTTATCCTCTGGACCAGTTTGGGAGGAAATTATGAGCAAAATAATACAAATAATGCGAGACGGTGCGTTTTTTTTTCTTTTTGTTGCTTCGCAGCGATGCGTTTGGGTATCATCTGCCGCAGATATCACGTAGGCCAAAGTGAATGTTATGTGTCGTCATGGCTTCACTTTGCAAGTTGAACCTTTTGCACATACTGTGGTGGTTTATTCGTGTCAGGAAAATGTATGATCTGTGGCTGAAATCACAACTTCATAGATGCAGGACCAGAGAGGGTGGAAAAATTCGTTTTTTAAACGTGTGCGTCTGGCGTGTGGCGCTGTTGATTGGGATGTCTGGGGGAGGTTTGATAGATGGCCTAATTGCGTGTATAGTCCGAACTTGGACAGAGGGGGTGGGAGGGGGAGGAATAAGGCGAGGAGAGGATAAAATGAGGGGCTTTAACACTGTTGAGAACGGTAAGTGGACTTGGGCCAGATTTGGCAAGAGAGTGGATGAAGGGAGAGGGGGGGGGTGTTCTATTCGTCACTGATTACAGGGAGATTTGCAGGCGCAGAGTGCGGATGAGGAGAAGGGGTGGGATGTGTGTGTGTGGGGGGGGGGCTCTCGTGGAGGGAAGAAAGATTTATGAAATGATAGGTGGTCGAGCTTTGTTTGGCTGGACTGTTGCGCGCAATAGGTCGAGGGGTTTTCGTGTTTCCTCCACTTGAGGGATTATTAAGGCGGTCGATGGCCACCCGCGCGCCACGCAGCACCACTTAGCACCGCTGTGACACCCAGTGGAGCCCCTGTGTCGTGCTAAAACCCTGGACACTCAGTCTCCAGTGAATAACCAGCTACCCTACCCCCTACCCCCTCCCTTTCTCTTCCTCTTCCTCTCTCTGTCAGTGCGTACTCGCCGTGCGTTCTGCATGCGTCAAGGAAGCACCGTGCGTAACGGGAGAGTCGTGCGTAACGGGAGACAGATTTCACTCCATTTTGCACTGGGATTCTGAGGACCACTGGCGGTGTAACGCAAGCTTGCAAGAAAACTGACCGCTGGATCCCAATATATTTCTACTTTAAAACATCTCGGAGCTCGTATTTTCTCCCTCCCTCTCTTCACTCTACGCCAGTCGTACGTCAGAGCTGACATGACGACCGAGACCCCTCAGCAGCAGCTGGACCCTCCGCCTCCTCTGAGATCCAGCCCGGCGTCCGGCGCCCTGCACCCCGCCATGCTGAGCCAACAAGCCGCCACAGAAAGTTCGTCTACCGCCATTAAAGGAAAGAAGACGGGCTCCGGTTTACGGCGACCGGAAAAGCCGCCGTACTCCTACATCGCTCTCATCGTTATGGCAATACAGAGCTCCCCCACCAAACGACTGACACTCAGTGAGATCTACCAGTTCCTCCAAGCTCGCTTCCCGTTCTTCAGGGGCTCATATCAGGGCTGGAAGAACTCCGTCCGGCATAATCTTTCGCTGAACGAGTGCTTCATCAAGCTGCCCAAAGGGCTGGGCAGGCCGGGGAAAGGCCACTACTGGACCATCGATCCGGGCAGTGAGTTCATGTTCGAGGAAGGCTCGTTTCGTCGCAGACCCAGAGGCTTCAGAAGAAAATGTCAAGCTCTGAAGCCCATGTATCGGATGATGAACGGCATAGGCTTCGGCACCTCTATCCTGCCGCAGAGTTTTGACTTTCAAGCTCCATCCGCCACTCTCGCCTGTCACAGCAACGGCTACAACTTGGACATGATGAGTAATTCAATGGCCGGGGGATACGACGGGCTGAGCGGTGGCCACCACGTACCGCACATGTCCCCGAGCCCCGGTTCCACGTACATGGCGAGCTGTCCTGTGCCGTCGAACGGGGACTATGGACCGGACAGCAGCAGCAGCCCCGTACCGTCCTCTCCAGCCATGGCCAGCGCGCTGGACGGCCACTCCCCGTACGCCAGTACATCCGCACACTGGGCGTCCTCCGGCGGGTCCCCCTACATCAAACAGCAGCCTCTAACCTCCAGCAGCCCCGCATCCTCTGGTTTACACTCCGGCATGTCGCCTTATTCCCTGGAGCAGAGCTATCTTCACCAGAACGGCAGGGACAGCCACAGCACCGACATATCAGGTACCACCAACTCGCGCATGGTTCATACTGGGGATGATGAACCCCGCCAAATATCTTTGGGGGTTATCATAGAAATTAATAAATAATAAAACAATCCTCACAGCATGTCCATCTGATCTCAATCAGAGGCTGCAATCAGCAACATTTTTGTTGCAAAGTGCAGCAGAGGCCTGCAACAAATTCTAAATGTTTTGAAGGAGTGAAAACTCAAATTATATATTAATTATGACTAATGTTTAAATTTCAGGATTTTCGTTTTTATTTCAAATGCAAAAGTTTACATATCAGAAAAAAACTGTCAATTATGACTACTAATTTCAATTGTTTTAATTGTATTTAACCCTAAATTATTTCCGTTTTAGCGTTTACTAAACTCACCAGCTGTGGGAAACAAAAACATTTTCGCAATTGTTTAACTCATTGCATTGAATAATAAAGTTGCATTCAATGTTAAATAATAAAACCTGGCCTAAGCTTGGTCCAGCCAAATTATCATTCAAAATGTTTTTGAGGCCAATAAATAAATAACATTCAGATTCTAATGCGTGAATGTGTCCCTTGAATCCACAGTCTGCGGGATTTTCTAAACCACATCTGTGCACGTGCTAATAAATAGATTAAGATAAACAGCTATTTTTTTTGGTGATCGCGTTCTTAATTCACCTCCCCAGTTCACGCTAATTTGCTTTAGCATAATACACCGAGGCTTTACTAAAGTCAGGGGATTTCACCGAGGCGAGTTACCCATGCTGGAGCCTAAAGGGTCCCAGAGGTTAACTAAACAAAGCGTTTGCAGCTCGGACCACACCGGCGGAGGATTTCAACCAGCGCGTATCCACAAGAGACGGCAGGCCTTGTTAAACTTTATGCAGCGTCTTAATTGAGCCTGCACGGAGGGTAAATGTGTTGGGTCGGTAACTGTACTGTCAGGCAGAGGCTTGTGTGTTGTCTGTGAAAACGAGTGTAGGGCAGCGAGCTGTGGCCCGGAGGATAAAGCCTGCTGTCTTCCCCTGAAAAACACAGTCACATCTGGAGTCCTTATGACCTTGACGAAGCCACAGCCTCCCTATTTATTTTTCTCTTTCTGGAAATAGAGGCTCACTTACAGACACAAAATGACGGCCTCATTTAAATATGTTTGCAGGTTTGGGGCTCTCCAAGGGGACAAAAATACACTGATAAGATTACTTTAGTTAGAAATCAAAACAAAAGCATCCAATTGAATAAAAAATAAATAGCTAAAGGGAGGTGCGATGCTTTTAAGAATACAAATAACTGGAATTAAATGCACTGTCACCTTAGGAAGGTAGGCAGATTAGGCAAATTTCTAACAAATATATTTTTAAAATATTTTATTTCTGCTCTTAAATAAATTTGCAATTTATATAACTGCAAATTCATCTGTAAAAAGGTGAAGCAATGATTGCCCATCTTTTTATAAACAATTATTATTTATGCAAAACAAGCACCAGTCAATTGTATTCCTTTTAAAAGCACATTTGAACGTGAATACTCATTCTGCGGTTGTCTCAGGCTAATCTACATTTCATTTTGACGATCTAAAAACATTCGTTTCTGTTCACAACTAACCATATCTACCCCCACCCCAACACAGTTTTTTTTGTGCCGAATAATTTCGCAAAAACTTGGTTTAAGATGCTCAATATAAAACTATTAGGCTACTTATAAAGCCTAATGAATATTAATGTCTGCACCTCTTCATTTACATATCTGCACTTTCTCCTCTGCAGTGGGGATTCCACGTTATCAGAGCCATTCCTCGGTGTGCGACAGGAAAGACTTTGTGTTAAACTTCAACGGCATCTCGTCCTTCCACCCTTCGGCTGGCGGATCCTACTATCACCATCACCACCATCACCATCCCCAGAGCGTCTGTCAGGACATCAAACCGTGCGTGATGTGAGCTGCCCCCGTCACCGCGTGCGCGACGGTCACAGTGAAACTGCAGCTCCGTCACAAGAGAACAAACAAGCGGACAGTTTTGGATGTATCGTGGCGTCCGCTTTCACATGTTTGCCTCCAACATGCAGCCAAAGTAGCTTTCTTGGTTGGACTTGAGAAAACTATGCATTGAAGGAAATGAATGAAGAAACCCCAGAGGCCTTTCAAACAAATTAAATTTAAAAAAAACACTCAGCCAATATGAACCCCGACAAGCGTTTTCTTCTTCAAAAGAAGCTTCAGAAACACGACTTTTAATGTGTTTGCTCTTGTAACATGTGCAAACTAATTATATTCCATGTAACTATGTTCTATCCTATTAGAGTAACTACACCTTGCACTTATTGTATAACCCTTTGCCAACTTTTTGTCCTGTAAAAGGTTTCAATAAAGCTGATATATATTTTAGGCTACATACAGCTTTCTGTCTTTTCATGCACATTCAAGTAGAAATCTTCTTGACTTTGCACTAAGGGGGCGTGATATTGAGCTTGTGGCATAAACACATAATTCCATCTTGAATATTGCTTTCTGGCCGTTTACAGTTATGGTCAGCGGGTTGAAAGACCATTTACTAAATATACGATACTTGTACTTTAACCAAGTATTTCAATTGATGCTGCTTTATACTTACTCATTTGTTTGTCAGCTGGAGTTAATATGCAGAATAATAATTAACATGCCAAACCTATGATCAGTTTATAATATTTAAAGCTTGATTATAGATTAAACATATATATCCCTTGCAAACAGCTACAACATTGAGATTATTCTGACATGTTGATGCATCAGTTATTACAGTAAATTAATACTATAGACAGGGGCCATACACAGTACTTTAACTTTTGACACTGAATTGCTGTTAATACTCCTTAATTTGTAAGTATTAGATCATAACTTGTACTTCTTAAGGAGCATTTTTATACTGTAGTATACTTTTTCTTAAGTAAATGATCCGATTACCTCTTCTACCACTGATGGTCATGTTTTGAATTAGTATTATTCTCTATAATCAGTGACATTCAATAAGAAAGGTATGACAACCTAATGTGCATATAGCTTCCACAAAAATGTCTGCTCTGAATCTTGTTTTTTAGTCAAAGAAACCTTTTAGTCTTCAATCAATAATGTTCGTTTTCAGAGTGCTTTAAAGGGGAAATCTCTGTTTTTCAATAGATTCTGTTTTGGTTTGCAGCTGTGATGATAATGGAGGTGTTGCAGTGGTGGAAGAAGTTCAGATCCTTTACTTAACTAAATGTATAGCGATGCCACTGTATAAACATAAAGCTTCAAGTTTTATTTCTGTATCTCCACTACAAGTAAAAGTGCCACATTTAAATAGTTTCTTTAGTGAAATTACAAAGGTATTACAGCAAACTATACTTTTTTCATACATCAGAATGGCCCCTGTGATTATATATTTTTATACTAATGGATTGTCACTACCTTTTTATTAAAATGCAAAAAGACTTTGAATGTGTGAAGTCAAAGTGGAGTCGATTGTATGTCATGTTGGGCAGTTTCAAGCAATGAATCGGGTTATCTTGTCATTTATATCTCCAAAGTAGCTACAGCTGTCAAATCAATGAAGAGGAGTTGAGTTATAAAGTAGTATAACATAGAAATACTCAAGTAAAGAATGTGCAGCTCAAAATATTACCTGCTTGAGTAAATGTACTAACTACTCCACCCCTGTTGATAAGTAGAGGTATTTGGAAACACGATTACTTTAAAGCAATATAGATAAAAAAAACTACACAGGCTGAGCATTAAAGCTTGCAGACTGCTGACTTGAGGTGTGGGGCTCAACAGATTGACATCCTTTGAAAGTAAGACTACAATGTAAAAGGAATAAGTGACTTCTTAGAAAATCTGATCATTCCCCGTTTGAATATTTCCACATTTTACATGTTTCACAGCCACCACCAGCATGTCTAAAACAGCTGAAAGTCTTTTCGCCTCCTGAGGCTGCTCCTTTCCATGTGGACGTCCGGGGCTGCCAAAAATTTCAAGACGCCATATAAACAAAGACACGACGTCTATGGAAATGCAACAACTTGGTATTTTTAGAGTGCAGTAAACAGATCGGACTCGCAGAGAGCTGCCTCGTCACACAAACAGAAAGCAGACTGCACTTGTGCTGCTCCTCTAGGTTTTGTCTAGATGGCTTTTGGTCATGACTCAAACGTAGCATCCCCCATGACTAAAATATGCAGATAGAGATTTGGCAGTGGCAGCTCCTTACAAGGCCCCCCTGACATAATCACAGTTCCTTAAAATGCCCCGTTGAGTCACTATCTGTGTCTTGAATGCAGCGTCTCAGAAGATGTTTTTGCCAGGATGTTTAATATCTGTTACCTCAGTGTTTATTTGTCGTGTTAAAGCGCATCATGGGTTTTTTCTGGAGCAAAGGACTTTGTGAGTATCTTTTGTCATGTAACTTAAGAGTAATTGTCTAGTTGAATAAACTAAATTCAACCAGTTTTAAAATGTCTAAGGGATTACAAATGAGAACCATGTGAGAAAGTCATGCTTTCACAAGTTATATTTCCAAATTTGAACTGCCCAACAAGCCACATGTGGACAAATCCTCATGTGGTCCAATGATGCAGAGAACAAGAAAAGATCTGGCAGCAAATTATACATTGTCTTCATATCTGCTTATAAGCAAGCTTCAGATCCACAATCAGGCAGAAAAACACAGTGGGTTTTCAACACTTTGCGGTCCAACAAATGTCCTGTGGGATTGGTAACAGAGAGAAGAAAGAACAGTCACATATCAAAAAGAAAAATGTCTTCGACTAGACAACAAAAGTCCCTTCTAATTACCTCAATGCAACCCTCCATGATGAAAAGTCACACAAAGTGGCCTTGCAGCTGCTGGATTTTCCATGAGAAGATTTGTAAGGTGTGCTGAACTTTCAATATGGTGGAGTACAGCGCCATCTAGTGGCTGACTTCATCACACAGAGATGATGTTTGTGCAGCAGGAGGATATTACGAGGGAGGCACAAAGCAGAGACACAGATGCATTGGCCAAGTTAAATTAACAGTACTCTGAGAAAGCACAAACAAAATCAAATGTGACCTCTGTCTCAGCCAATGATGAAGTTCACCTGCTGAATCCCATTCAATTTAATATACAGTATATGTGTATAATATCATATCATATCATATTATGACTTAAGCTGACTACATTCCCAGCCTTCAGTTTTTTAGCTAAACGAGGATAAACAAGTCCCCGGCTTCTTTGTGGTCTACTGGACAAACACAAGTGATGTCTCACTTTAACTCTCGGTTAGATGCCAAACAAATGTACTGCTCAAAGGGTCACTGTTTCTTTAATATGGACCACAAGCTGGGCAAAACCCACCTGGTTGATTCCACTCAGACACAGTCATGGTCCACAGCTTTTTGCAAATTGTGCTCAGTTACAAATGTGACCCAGGCTGTTGTATCACTGAATAAAATGCATCTTGTTACTGTATGTGTGGAATCCCTCACTGTTTGAGGCTAACCTTTTAAAAATACTTACTGGACCGATTCTGCCTTCTCGTTGCTCCCTCGGGAACAAGAATAAGAGTTTGAAGCCCTATGAAGCTGTGAAGCTCATGACACATGAACAATAAATGAAAAGACAATTTTGGTATTGTAAGAAAAGGTGACTGAATGAGAAGACAGGACTGTTTTATGTTCTATGGCTCTGATTGGTTGTTTCTTTGATTAACGTTTGTTCCACCAATCAGGTAGAGAACAGTAAGCTTCGATAGCTCGGCTTAATTGCTCCTAAATCAGAGCGTTTTTGTTAGTAACCATTTTTAAAGTATTTAACACAATGCAAAAGGGAGTTTATGGGAAAGGGTGTGGTTAATTACCATGACTGCACTGAACTACCATCATGCACGGTTTGACAAAGAGCTGTGCAGGTGTTTCATGTCACGCCTTTGTTAACTAACTGTTATTAGTGTTATTACCCAACACAATTCCTCTTCATGCTCTGCATACTGTAGTGATTATAGATAATTGAATAATTTGGGTTATGGTAGTTGTCAAACTATTCTTTGCTGAGTTAAAGATAGTTTGGAAGTTTGAAATAATGATAATTTCTTCCACACCATTTGTAGAAGTCTATTATTTGATGTGGTTCAACATGCTGTATAGTTCCTTCATTGTTTCAGAACCAAGGCCGCCTATCACTACTCACCTTCAATATATGGCAACAATACAGAAACATGCTGAAGTGATCAAGTGTCTAAATCTTCCAGAACAATCTCATAGTTTAGCGGATTGATTTGTCGCACCACCCTGTAGGGCCCTCTCCAACGTGGAGCGATTTTGGCAGAGAAGGACTTTTCCACTTTGGAATATGGTCGATATTTCACCCAGTCTCTGTTCTTTTCCGCAAACGGTTGCTTTTTTCCTGTATCGGTCAGAATTGTGTGTCTGTCGGGTCTTGGCCATCTGTGGGTTCTTTAAATTGCTGCAGATTTGTTATTTGGGCCATTTTACGATAGGATGGTTCATCCGGCATACAAAACTAGGGGTCCAGCTCGGCGTCCACTGTGCCCTGCGGTGTCCGGATAACATTAAGTTATGCAGGTGTCGCTCCTTAAGACTCATGAACAGCTATGTGGAGGGCAAAACAAGAACTCGGGTAAGTACTTGTCCCGACTTTGATGATGTTGATCCTTCACTTATGATTCAATCATGGCCTTCAAGTTTCGGTTTACCCTTTCAGTGAGGTTGATTTATGAATATGTATGATTTTGTTGATTTGTCAAACTGAGTTTCTCCACAAAGAATCAAACAAAAGCACCATTTAAATCTTGTGTTTACCAGAGATGTGTTCATACGTTCCTTAGATATAAGTCAGTCAGCATGAAAAAAGCATTAAAAAATGACTATTGACTCAAGAAATTGTAGCCAAATAAAACAACCGTTGAGTCGACTTATCAGCTAAGAGGGGGCAACCATGTGGAAGGGTTGACTCTGAAGAGGAGAGAGAGCTCAGAGCTTGGCAGTGACACAGGAACGGTTTAAAGCTGTCAACGAGCAGCTGGATGCCTGGTCCCAACCACTAGCAAGCAAACCAGAGAAAAAAGAGAAGAAGAAGAAAAAAGAAAAGTTAGGCATGTCTGGCCTTGTAGATGAGATACGGCACCTGTTCCACAGCTCTCTAAGAAGACCAAGACCAGTAACAATAACAACAAAGAGGTTGTACCCAAGAAGAAACTCAATAAATAGGAAGGGATGCGCTCCAACCAGCCGCCGGTTCCCAGATCTGGGGGCCGCCTGAGTCATCAGCTACAGGGGGAAAGGAACGAGGAGAAAGAGGCCTCTTGGACATCAACAAGCTTCCTGGGGACAAGCTTGGCCGTGTAGTGCATATCATCCAGTCCAGGGAGCCTTCACTCAAAAACTCAAACCCTGCAGGAGATCCAAATTGACTTTGAGATGCTAAAGCCTTTCAACTGTGCAATCTGGAGAGATATGCGTTCTCCTGCCTTCACATGAAGAAAAGGGTTCCGTTTGAGAGGCCTGTGGAGTCCACGGCTATACCTCCAAAAATCCTCTTCAGAGAGCAGCGGCTCACCGCACAGACAGCCAAGATGAGGGGAGAGCACTAATAAAGCATCAGAAGAAGTAGGGCCAGTCTGTGCAGGAGGTGAAGAAGACACATTGGACATGTTCACGTTCAGACTGGCCCTGCACAGACTGGGCTTCCTTCCCAAATTGCAGGCCTTCAGTCCAGCAGTCAGATGAAGTAAAAGCATACGCCGTCTCCTGCAGGTGTCACTGCTCTTCCTGCAGCTGCTCTGGAGTAACTTTGAGCACCTGCTGCCTTTCAGCCAGCCTCTCATGCATCTGTCCCACCGCACAGGCAGCTCCCCCTCACCAGCACCTCCACACTTCAACCAAGTACAATTATACCTGCAGCGGTTACAGCAGGCCTGTCAGCCCCTAGTAGTCCATGCGGTACTAGTCTGTATGTCTGTCTGTCTGTGTGTCTGTCTGTGTGTCTCCTCCCAGACCTCACTGCCTTCTCCCCAGCTCCCTATTCAGTCCCCAGGCTCAGCCGGCCCCATCACATCAGCAAGCTTATTACTGCCACTTTCAACAAGTGCAAATATTTTGCAAGTGCATTAATAGTAATGTGGGCCCAGTTTTGACAAATCTTCCAGGTACAAAGTAGGACATAATAAATTTTGGTATTTGTTAAGGACCTTCAGAGCATGCCTACAGGGTCACTGGAGAATGGTTCCTGCTGAGGAGGTAGAGCACTCGATCCCCTGCTTCTCCTGTCCCCCGGTGTCCTTGTCCTGTGTCCCGAATTGGTGTGCGAGTGGTGCGTTTGTGTATTTAGATTAGATTCTGATGGGCAGGTTGGCACTATGTATGGCAGCCTCTGCCATCAGTGTATGAATGGATGAATGTTAATATGTAGCGTAAAGCACTTTGAAATCCTACAAGCTGGTGAATTTTAGCTGGTGCTGGTTCCACCAATTGGAGCTGGTAACTGGTAAGAACCGTAGCTATGCCTGGTGGTAACTTCTGAGAATCTGAGATGTTAGCTGGTGGGACCAGTAGTGTCCATCAGCTGGCTCTGGTTCTGCAGATGTTTAACCTGACCTGACTGTACGCATCTATTGCTGTTAGTCAGGCTAACCTGGATCCTGCTTTTCTTCCGCTTCTTTAGAGCCTTCAGTGCCACCGGGTTGACTTTTTTTTTTTTTTTAAAGCTTCCTCAGGTATTAAGAAGAAGCTCCTTATCCACAGCTCCTTGTTGTATGATTACGATGGTTCCCCGTCTCTCTCTAGAGCACTCATAGCTTTTTTTCTAGTCGCTATAGCTAATACTGAAGCATCTCCTTTTCCAGTTCACAGACATTGAGCTGATCTGGAAAATATGCTCAGTAAAACTTGGATCTTTACATATCTGGAAACTGGTATAAGAAAAGACCTTTCCATATTTTAATCTGCAAAAATAAGATGGAAACTTTCAAGAATCCTGGAGAATTCAGAAAATTGTCTCAGCAGATTGAGTCAAATGACAATACAGATGAACTGGGCAATGAAGACTGATAGTCTGCTACAGTCACTTCTTGTGGAATTAGAAAGGAATGGTTATATTGGAGATATCTCACCTTAACAGATATTCATGGGTAGAAATGGCCACTTGCCTACCAGCCCACCTAATCACTGACATGACGTGATGTAAAAAATAAATAAAAGGTCTTAAGCTGCTTCAGATGCTAATAAATCCCCCCAGGTGATACTGCAGCATTTAACTAATAAACTGTGGTACAGCTTGTTGTTAATACAGCACATTTCTAGTAACAACTAATAAAATGGATATCCCGGTAATTAAGCGTTTGCTTACCGTGTGTGAATGCCCAGTAGCATTTTAGAGACATTGTTCATTATCTAATAATTTGAAGGTTTTTATGTTTTTTTTCTACATAGGAAATATGAAAAACTTTATTTACATGTTACAAAATCCTGCGAGACTTGCTGACACAAATTGTTTTTTTTACACTAAAGTCAAACATTTTCGGTAAGTAAACCTGTACAGATTATTAAATTGTCTAATGACTGAATGGAAAACTTGCTATTCAGGCTTTTTCTCTGTTGCTGCATGGACAAATATAGTGTGAAGTTCCAAAGGTTTATTGAACATAAACTGAGACACAATTCAATTTTTTTCTTCTGGTCAGTTTCTATGCTAGTCTTGATTTAATCTGAAATGGCGTGCAAATAAAGATGGATAAGACTGCTTGTGTGTCATAGTGTGAGGAAAAGTATGCCACTCATCAGTGCAGCTAAATCAGAAACAGCTCAATCTGAAGGAAAAGTTTTCTGCAGTCATTTCCCATGACCTTATTTGGATTTTCAGAGAAGCTCTGCACATTTGTCCAACTGGTCTTAAATGTTGAGTTTAGGGGTTAAAAAAAAAGGGGGGGGGGGGAACTGCCACACTGTGAGGAGCTTTGTGGCCTTGAGAGCAGCTTCACCCTCTTCAAACCAGTCACAGCCGGAGCAAGATTAATGTTTTGCACATGGATGATTGGCAGCTATTTATTTGAAAACCAATTCCAATGTGCTCTTTGAGCGCATGACTTTGAGGTCCTGGAATATTTTGGAAATCTGTCTGTGTTTAATTAGGCACTTAATATAAACACTGTCGATGACACACTGAAGTGCCTGCAAAACAATTCTGTTCTCGATCCCTCAGGAGTAAGAATTCATAGAAAAAGACCACAAACTGATGTGAGGTCAGTAAAAATACAGAATTTAAATACACTTATTTTTTTTATGGACATTCCTTATGGAATTGTGGACCTTATTGAACTAAAATGAGCTTTTAAAACAAAGGTTTCCTTTCTTTACCTCCTTGTTATTGCATGTGCATCAATGTAGCAGCAGAGGGGGCTATGTTACTACTTAATGCCAGTTTGTGTACTGAAATGACTTACAAGCTGGTGAGGCTGGTGGCAACATGTTCATCCAGTGATGATGGTGGTGTTGATGATACCTAGAAACCAGAAATAAAGCCGATGTTACATTACTTACAATAACAGACAGACAGAAATTGAAGCAGCATTTCCCTGTGGATGGGAGCAGAAAGGAAGAAAAGTATGCTTCATCAACATGTTGGGGAACATTTAATGGTTTATTGCACAGATCCTATATTTGCTCTCTTTGTCTTTCCTGATTAACAACCAGTTGCATCAGAGTCATCAGGTACTTTGCCTCAGTATTTACATTTTTTTGCTATTTCTACTCCACTACTCTACATCTCAGAGACAAATGTCGTACTTTCTACTTCAGGATCAGAATCAGCTTTACCGGACTGTTAAGTTGAGATGAAAGGCGTTGAGAAAACATGTCAAGTTAATTGTTGGATGTTCAAAAGTTCCTCCCTGGAGAATGTAAGAAGACCGGAAACTACATTTATTTATTAACTCTATCAGGATAAGATAAACTTGTGTGAAAATTCACAAGAATTAGCCTAAACTACCCAACAGTGAACTAATATTACGTAAAGTCATTAATGTGAGCTCCACCTTCATCTGCAACATTAAAGTCATGAACACATTATTACAATGATAATTATAATTCAATATCAGGCTATAATATATTACGCTATATATCATTTTGAAATGGGGCGTTCTGTATGATTACTATTTTTAATTTTGGTACTTTAATTAAGCAGGCTACATTTTGATGCTAATAGTTCTCTACTTTCACTCAAAGGTGCTAAATTCTAGATTCTGAGCACATCTATTGCCTCCACACGGCTCTCAACATGGGGATTGTTGAGCAGGAGGCTCACGGCTAACGGTGCTAACGGTGCTAACAGCGTGAACAGTGCAAACAACACAAACAGACAGAGCTAACAGTTTTTACTTGGGAGGGAACCGCAGGCTAGGCTCTATTCTTCTGCGATGCCTCCTCTGTTGGTCAGGGAGCAGTGAAGAGCATGAGCTAGCCAGTGGGGCTCACATGCACTAACATGCACGAAAGCTGCCAGCTCGGCTATCTAAACAGAGAAAGGGGAAGATTGGATTACAACAACAACAACAACACACACACACACACACACACACACACACACACACACACACAGGGAGAGCGACTTCATTCTCTGCTCAGTTATTACTCCACTCTATCTTTACATAGCAAATAGTTATTAATGCTTTGAATATTAAGAACCTTTAAGCATTTTGAATGCAGGGCTTTGTAGCAGAGTAGTTCTACATTGTGCTATTTCTACTTTTAGCCAAGGCCTACTAAAGTAAAAGATCCTACAACGTCCATCCATCATGCACTTCTAGGGACCGACCACTGGGGGGCATGAGTGTGTCGTAGGCCTACATGAAGAAAACCTTCAGCTTCTTCTCAGCAGGAGTTTCTGCTTAAAACCTATGTAGTAAAAATCCAATTGAGTTCTCCTAACCGTTCATTTATAACAAATGAACACCACTGTAATTTTCTCATAATATTTACATATAAGGACGTCTGCATTCGATGTGCTTTTTGTATTTGGTGCAAGATATTATCTTGGAATCTCAGTATAGTGACAGAAGGAGGGATCCGTGCTGCAGATATGGACACATTCAACCACAGCTACAGTCTCATACACCCACCTGCGGGTCGCTGGTTCAGTTCCCTGAAGGGCCAGTTCTCCCTCCACACACACCGACAAGATGCTGTCGACAGGGGTCACTGGTCAGTCGTCGCCGGTTCAGAGGACTCACCGGCCGGACCTCACGGGTGACGGTTCGCTCTGCATTTGCTTCGTCACGAGAGGCCTGACAACACATGCAAATCACAGAACAGAGAGCAGCATGGAAACAAGCAAGTGAGAAAGTACCGCTTCTCACAGATTATCACTGTTGTATCAGAGTTTGTTGTTTGTTTGTTTGTTTTTATTTCCTCCTCTCTTAAATAAATACTAATTCTGAAAGAGATGTTCTCTTAGTCAATCTGGTAAATCTCCAGGATACAGATGAGATAAAGAAGCTGACATGTACCTCTTTTATTGCATTAGGCCGGTCTTTTTTAAAATTAATATTATTGTTATTTCCATTGGCTCTCGTGCATGTTAACAATGAACTGCAGGGTTTTATTCGCCCAAAAATATGTTACGTTAAAAGGCAAAGTTTGAACTTCTCTCCAACAAATGCACAGTCGAGCTTTATGTTAACTTCACAGCTTTACCAGAATTACTTCCGTCAATAAATCAATTCTGGAAATATTTAAAAGTTTTAAATGTAAATATATTTGCAGAATTTAAAGAATATGCAGGTGCATTTTATAAACGTATTTACATGTTGTTGAAATCCATAAACTTCAATGAGAGACAGGACAGTTTTATGAAGTTTGATAAACATGTCATGTTGGAGTTGTCACTCTCTGGCTGCCGTTTAATAGACTAGTTGATATGACACCATGATGAAACAGAACAACCTTGGCTTAAATGTTGCAAATAAAACTCACACGTTACATGTTGTTCTGATTCATACTTTTACAATCATTTTATATGATCAATTAAAACAGGTACTTCTTTCTTTTTCTCATAGGTTTTTAGACACATAAGTATATTCAAAAACAAATATGAAGACAGGGTTTCTCAACAAATGATAGCCTAGTCATAATAATACTGAATTAATCAAATTGAAATACTTTTAGAAATACATTAATCTTGAATACAGGAGTGTTAAAGCGGTGAACAAACAAATCTAATAAAGAAAAAGGAGATTTAAATACAATCATTAAATAGTGGTTATTATTTCATCCTGTTGTTTTCATACACATTTTGTCAGTTTGATACTAATAAAATAAAATAAATGTATATTCTCTGTCATGTTAAAAAAAGACAGAATAACTACACCCTTCCCTTAATTGCCTCCATCTTCCTCATGTTTTTAAACGATTGTTTCCATCATGGCTGCGAACACACCGATGTTGTTTTGAGGCTTTGCAATCAACACGACGGAACATAACTTTCTAGAAGCCACGGGGGGTCTCGATGGCTCTGTTAACAGCCGTTCAGTGTGAATGACATTTGGAAGGTCTTTATCTTTAAAAAAAAACAGAAGAAAAATCCCACCTTAGTCTCAGCAGCCGCTCGCACCCAGGGGACCTTTTCTCACCCATCCCGACCAAATGATGTTCATTTAACCTTTAATTAGTTTCCACACACCGCCCACCGACGCTGTCGGGAGGCTCCCGCACTCTTTCATGTCCGTCTGTTTATTCAGAGGCTCGACAGCAGCTGATGCGAGTTCCTCGCAGACTGCAGCCTGATGAGTAGTAGCTCACTTTGCATTCGTAATCCGCAATCCCTTTGGTCTAATTACGGGTTAAGGTATCGAAAAATATGTTAAACCGTTCATTTAGGAGAAGGCCGAGTATTCCCGGGCCTACACGACTGACATGAGACAGCTATAACAGAATATACTTGTGGGTGGCCGTTTTTGTGAATTTTGGGAGCTGCCTTTTCATTTCCACTTTTACGTTACGAGTTGTGATATTTGGGAGATGACGAGGAGGGTACACCGATTCGGTCAGACGTTTTAAGGCTTGTAACCCCACACTAAACTAAATATCCTCGTTTCAAGAATAGACTAATGAGAAGTTATTTTATGACTAACAATATGATACATTAATACAAAATAATAAATGTCTCACAAATTGAGTAATTAAGTGTTTTTTCTCAGTATTTTAGGCACACCCTTAACAGCATTTTAATAACTCCATGGAGTTATGAGGAGAGGGGGGAGGAGGGAGGGAGGGGGAGGAGGAGGGGGAGGCGGGTGTAGTAACTTTTGTCGCCCATACAGCTTTTCCACAGCTTCATTTCGTCCTCCAATTGGATGATGGAGCACACTTTCGGGGAGGAGCAGCTCGAGTAGCCAAAAGGGAGGAAAAAATGTTAAGGGTAAAAAAAAGTTCCTATCCGTGTGGACTCACGCTCCTCCAGTCTTACTTTTAGCCTTCTCGGTTTCCCAAATGTTCACTGCGGCAGTGTGCGCTCTGTCCGGTTCACCGTGGCGAGCTGTGGCTTAAAAAAAGGACTTCCAGACGATACAGAAAGAAGAGAAACCAGTAACAGAATCGGAGCACACGGCGAAGTTGCGAGAGCTTCTGGAGGGGACGCAGTTTGGGGAGGTTTTACGCATTGCGCAGGATGCAGGCGCGCTACTCCGTCTCCAGCCCCAACTCTTTGGGAGTTGTACCGTACATCAGCAGCGACCAGAGCTACTACCGGGCCGGCGGTGGATACACCGGGATGCCTGCGCCCATGAGCATGTACTCCCATGCGGCCCACGACCAGTACCCGGCCAGCATGGCCCGGGCGTACGGACCGTACACCCCTCAGCACCAGCCGAAGGACATGGTCAAACCTCCCTACAGCTACATTGCTCTCATCACCATGGCCATCCAGAATTCACCGGAGAAAAAGATCACCCTGAATGGGATTTATCAGTTTATCATGGAGAGGTTCCCGTTCTACCGGGACAACAAGCAGGGCTGGCAGAACAGCATAAGGCACAATCTGTCTCTCAACGAGTGCTTTGTCAAAGTGCCCCGGGACGATAAGAAGCCCGGTAAGGGCAGCTACTGGACTCTTGACCCGGACTCCTACAACATGTTTGAGAACGGCAGCTTCCTACGGCGCCGGAGGAGGTTCAAAAAGAAGGACGTGCAGAAGGACAAGGACGACCGGGACAGGGAGGGCAAGGACCCCTCGTCTCGCACCCCGGGCAGTGAGCAGGACCCGTTGGTGCAGGGCTCTCATCCGGTGCGGATCCAGGATATAAAGACGGAGAACGGGACCTCAACGCCACCGCAGGCCGCTTCCCCGGCCCTGAGCGCCGTGCCCAAGACCGAGAGCCCCGACAGCAGCAGCAGCAGCATGTCAACTGGCAGCCCGCACAGCGTGCCCTCCACCCGGTCACTCAGCATGGATGGAGCCGAGCACCACCAACACCACGGCCAGGTCCCGGCGCAGGGCTTCAGCGTGGATAACATCATGACCAGCCTGCGGGGGTCTCCGCAGGCCGAGCTGTCCCCGCCACTCATCGCCTCCTCTCGGACAGGTATCGCCCCTTCCATGTCGCTCAACTACTCCCCGAATCAAACATCCGCATACAGCACGACGACCTGCAGCCAGAACGCCATCTCCTCCAACTCCAACGCGACCTATCACTGCAACATGCAAGCCATGAGCCTGTACGCGGGGGACCGGTCCTCCGGCGGCCACCTGGCGCCGTCCACCACGGTGGAGGAGGCTCTGCCCGACTATTGCATCACCACGTCCACCTCGTCCCCTCTCGGACACAGCAACCTGAGCCAGGCGGGCCAGGACGGCCACCACGCGCACCAGGGACGGCTCGCGTCCTGGTACGGGGACCTGAGCCACTTGAGCCCGGGTTATCCGGCGCAGCAGCAGAACTTCCACTCCGTGCGGGAGATGTTCGAGTCCCAGCGGATCGGGCTGAACGGCTCCCCGGTCAACGGGAATAATAGCTGTCAGATGGCTTTCCCATCCGGCCAGTCCATCTACCGCACCTCAGGAGCTTTTGTTTATGACTGCAGCAAGTTCTGAAAGCCAAAGTGTTGTCTTATAAATTAATAACTCTAATATATGTTTTACATTTTGTTTTGTACTTTTGGTCGTTTGCTCTCATTCCGAATGGACATAAGAGATTCAGAGACTTTTTTTTTTGTCGAGACGTGTGTAACACCGAAAACACGTAAGTTTTCTTCCCTCTAACTTTGAGAATTGTTTATAAAGATGGCTCAAATACCAGCTTTTATGACCATATACTGTAAATTATAACCTAATATAGTAATTTATTTTTTAGAAAAAGGGGAGTGGTTGGATATTGAGGACCAAACACTTTAAGTTTTTCCAGTTTTCTTATTGCTTCATGTGTCCCAGTTCTTGTATAGAAATAGAGGGGGGGCTTTATAGTCTGTACTGACTTATTTTATTCATTTTGTCTTATTTGTTAAAATCTATTTTGAAGGCATTACATTTTGTTTGTTTAATAAAGTGCCGTATTTGATCTTAATTTGACTGATTTATTAGCAGTGGGGAAGGAGTTTTTATTTTATTTTATTTTATTAAAATATGGATAACCAGATAGAAGGCAAAATGTGTTAGGGGTATAAAACATTTGACGTTATTTTGAACTTGCTAAAAATAGAGGCCAGTGAGAAACACTCTTTTTTTTAGTAAATAACGAAGGAGTGTGTAGCCTATATTTTTATTGCCGTTTTAGCAGATGCGTGCATTTGAGTTTCTCAGTGCATTATTTGGATTATTTTAATTAATGAAAGAAAAAAAACGAACTAAACAGTAAGTAAATCTCATAGGACTTGTTTGGTTCAAGAAGGAATATTTTACTAAAAGTTATCAGGGGGTCTGCGGCCCTACTTGGCGCAGCAGAGGCCAAATGTAACCGTCCAGAGGTTACCTCATATATCAAAGAGGTGAAACGGATTCATGTTCATTTTGACTTTCAGTATAAAAACCTAGACCTGCAGATTGAAGATATTTGACATGCATAAGTGTAAATGCAGCGGTAAATAAACTCACGTGTGGCAGCAGTTCAGCAGTGCGGTTTGAACTCTACTAAAGGCCTTGTGAGCGAAACAAATCAGTCATTGCAAACCGAGCAGGTTTCCGTCTGACTGCTGTTTGTGAATGATGGGAGGTTTTAGATGCAAAAAAAAACAACCAACAACTACAGCTGCATTTGTTTTGGATGTCTTCAGGGGACATTTTGCTGCACGAGCAGACCCCACAGGTCCTGCAGATGCATGATGGGGACGGTCTGGCTGGTTCAGCCTGCTTCGTGTATGAAGGATAAAGAATTACAGCAGCACTGACCTGTTATGACTGACTGAAGCATTGCTGCTGTCAGATGTTTATTTATTTATGTGATTCCCTGATGACGTGAGCCCCCCCACACCAAAAAAAGAGACCCAGATTCCAATGAAGATCATTACGCCATTGTTTTTAGCCTACGTGCAGGAAGATCAATGGCAGCGTGCATGTCGAGTTATTACCTATTCGTATTAAGATTACTATAAATTCGACACGTTGTATTTTTTTAGATACAAAATAATCAGAAAAAGTGATCATTGTGAACCATTTAATAGAACGTAATAGTGAAATATATATAATCTATTATAAATACAATTATTCGGACAACATTCAAATCAGCAATAATAATAACACTCGTAATAATAATGATATATCATTATTACGAGTTTTTATTATTATTATAATACACATGATTCATAATTGTTAACAATAGCAACAATTATGATTCATGTGTATTATAATAATAATTTAGTTTTGTGTTTGTTTGAGCTCCTGCGCCTCCTCATGTGTGTTTTGATTCAGTGGCCTTCAGGCTGTCTGTCTGCCTGTCTGTGTGTGTGTCTGCGTGTACGTGTGTGCGTGTGTGTCCTTGCAAGGCGGAGCAGGCGGTGAACGCTTACACGTGATTGTCAATTTCAAGCCTGTGTTGATGAGATTTTAATGAGTCAGTAAAACTAAAAATTCCAGCGCACAAACGCTCCCCAGGGCCACCCGTCAGATGAGTCAAGCCCATAAAAGAGAACGTAAACAATGCGCACCACTGCCACTGCACCTTCCGCAGGGGTTTAACTGCAAAATGATGTTTAAAACCACAACATATGCACATAAAGCTGCCTAACAATAATAATAAAAACTAGATTATTGCTTTTAAACAGACATCTGTGGGATTGATGCGGCACTCAGGGGTCAATGAAGGAAAAGCCTGTCACGGCTGAGAATCATTTTTCATTGTAAGGACAAGACAGGAGGAGGTGATGCGGGTCAATAGAGAGGATGTCAACAATGCACTTTAGGAAAGGACGGCGAGAAGCCTGCAGTGAAGCCTGTCACGGCCTTATCTAAAAGCACCTTCACTGGGACTGTGGACCGCAGACCGGAGCTGGAGGGCTCGTGTATTGTTGTGGCAGTTTACAGGTTCTGCAGCGTTCAAATGAAAAGACTCCCAGAGGAGGAGAGGACAGGAAACGCTGCCATTACCCGCAAACGGGCGCACCGATAAGCGCATTCAAAAAGATCCGTGTTGTGTTGGAGGTATTTTTATGTTCATTACTTCCCATCTATTTCAAATATACATCGCCTCAGGGGATCACAGGTGTGTAGGTGCCTGCAGTGCTCACACTATGATGAGCATTTGCAAAGAATAATCAGTGCAATGTACTGTTGCGTTTTAGTGAGAACCCGATAGCTCACATCTCATGTAGTAAACGTTTGTCAGATACCAACGAATTTACAGTGGATTGATTCACTGAGGCGGAACTATTTTCTTGCGCAGTTTGTATTCTTAAGAAGCTTCTTTTTTCACTAAAGCATCGCTGATTATTTTTATATATAAAAGCCACATTATTAAAGTGTTCTATTTCACTTTTAGCATATTTTTGCAGCTGAAGCAAAATATATTTAAAAAAATCGGCGTTCATGGTTTACGTCCAAAATCGGAGGAAAATCCCCGGATATTAAATGTAATCTGGGGTTTGAGGTCCTGCAACACTTATTTAAATTAGCAACAAATATGTATTTGATATCAAAACCTTACAAAAAGGACATTCAAATAGTATAAACAGAATATTGGATTACACACTAAAGGCGTTTAACTTTAAGTGCAGACAATTTGTGGCAACTTAAAACTAATATATGAAGGCCTAATTATAAGACTCTCTCACTCTTCAGTCTGAAGTGTGCATGTGTGTGTGCGTGTTTAACACAAGCAAGGTGAAACAAAATATTAAATGTATGTCCTCTGATGAATTGCATGATGATTTGTTTCATGCGTCACTGCTGATATCTGATTGATTCATTTTTTTTTAAAGAAAACGTTATTTGTATTTTCACCTATTCCAACATTTTACAGCCTGAATCATTGTCCGCGTTGTGACATCTATTGAGCTTTTACTTCTTTACATTTTGTGACAACACGTCTCTCTCGAGTAGAAGAGCGTTAACATCAACAATGGAAGAGTCAGATTTCTCTTAATTATTCGGTCCCAATTACACTGGTTTTCTAGCACATAACCACCAGCTGAAAAAGGAGGAAAAAAAGGCTGATATTTTGAAGGAAGCATGATATTTAGCCTCTTATATGAAATGATTAAAACATAGATTTTGCTATCCAGCAGGCCTAAACAACCATAGTAGCCTACGTTAATATTTCATTACAATATAATTCGAATTTAGTTTCCTGAGAATATGTTTTTATGACAATGAATCAAAAGATGTGCTTTACATTAAACAAGTCTGTCAAAATGTGCTCACAAGCAGTTAATACAACATCAACTTCTCCCTGGCTTGATTTGAGATATTTCCCCTAAAGTAGAGCTACTCATTGTGCATTACATTTGACATGAAATACATAATATTCTTATCTTAAGGACTCATGGAATCATGAGCTTAAATTGACCGTTCGAATCGTTTCATCCCCTTAAAGTGTTTGTTTAGCTGCATGACATGTTCTTTTTATTGCTGTACATTCGTGGTCCAAAAATCCCGGCGAGCTTTGCTTTCTTTGAGTGCCAACAGTGAGCCGGATCACAAGGCTCGCCTAATTGTTGTTGAGCGCTACGCGGTGCACCTGCGAGAGGCTCCGGGCTCTCTGTGTGTTTTCTGCTCTCAGCGCGGTTTCAGGCGCCCAAACAAGCTCAGAGCCACATCTGTTTCCAATCCAGAGTCCAGGACGATCACAGCGAGACATTTAAATGTCCCGTAGGTGTTGTCCCAGAGACAGACAGAGGCGATCCCGCCCTACACCCGGGCCGCTCACTGAGACCCGCAGGCCTCCGCACAAGTTGAATGTCAAACCGCTCAAAAATATAACCAGTGGTAAATAAGTTCATTTAGGACAATTTGAGCTACTTTCCTAAAGTATTTATACTTTCTGCTGTTTTATTGTGTTTTAATACTGTCATTTTCAATCCACCATTTTTCTGACAGCGTGCAATACTTTACAGATTCATATTTTCGATATTTACTCGCGCTAAATTAATAAAGATCTGAATAAATCTTCCACTACTCGTAAATTCCCCCAAATCTCGCTAGCTGAAATTTTGCGTAATGTTGGGCCCAAGACGGGCTATTCAACACGACGCATGTTATTATAAAGTATATATGTGCATTATAATAATTCGATACTACGTGAGGAAATTACTACATTTATAATTACAGTCACGGACTTATTTTTGCAAACGACCGATGAAACTCTGTAAGGATTAGTAAGGCTCACGTGGTTATCCCCTCACAGCAGTTTAAAGATATACTCTCGAATTAAGTGGAATTCACAATTCACAAATTGAAGCAAAAATGTGTTGAGAAAGAATACACACCTGGAGGTTTAAATAGCATCTGTAAAATGGTGTTTTCACTGTATCAGCGCAAACAAACCCCCATAACGACTATCATCAGGACCAGAGCAGATTCAGGCTCTACGCGCTCACTGCGCCCTCGAAATGAACACAGTCTGGACGGACAAGGGCCGTTTGGGAGCGGAGCTCTGCGCGCCAGGCCCGAGGAGAGACGCACTTCCTGCCGAATAAAAGAGCGCAGTGTGCTCGCTAATAAAAACCCTGGAGAGCCGGAGCGAGCGGAGGGAAGAGAAAACGACAGGAGCTG
>NW_022280078.1:2238100-2305110 GCF_004355925.1 Anarrhichthys ocellatus | reverse complement strand
ACACACACACAAACACACACACACACACACACACACACAGAGACACACACACACACACACACACACACACACACACACACACACACACACACACACACACACACACACACACACACACACACACACACACACACACACACACACACACACACACACACACACACACACACACACACACACACACACACACACACACACACACACACACACTTATCTGACATACTTACCTGCATTTCCTGGACGAAGATTTGCTGCTTGCTGTCATGGGCAGGTGTAAAGAGATAAGACAAACACATACAAACAAAAACACACAAACGACACAAGTGCCTCCTGGAAATCTCCATCTTAATATAAATATGAACATCATTTATCACAGATTTGTTAGCATCAGAAAAAACATGAGGACAACATGTAAAGACCAGTCTTTATTATACCAAACAGCCCATTTGTTCATCATAAATAAACCCGTTGATTGCTATTTTCCATGATAAGAATTCTTTAATTTAACTATACATTTGGCCATTTCATCCTCCGACAGAGAGAACTTTGACGTCTAAATCAATAAAGTTACGATCAAAAGAAGCAAAGACGTAAATAAACCTTCAACCCTTGCCATCTATATACATAATGACATGATCAGTGCGGAAATAAAAAAGGCATCCCTGCTATGTGATAGCAAAGCAAAATCAAAATGACATGACGCAAGAAATGGACACAAGACACAAAAAAATAGAAGGTTCAGGTAAACAAAGAAGAAAGCACACAATTACTTAATTTGGAAAAGTCATGAACAAATACAGCAGATTCCTTCCTCTGTTGGCAGAACACCGGAGTGCTGAAACGTTTCCCTCCTGGGTGGAATGATGACTGATTTGGACTCAGGCATTTGGGTTTTTCTTCATCAGCAGGACGTCTGCATCCACCATCTCCTTCACCAGCTCCTGCAGAGGGACACCGTGCAGGCACAAGTTAACATGTAGTTACATTTAAAAAAAAAGTAACTTTAAAGATGAACCAGTCTTTTCAATGAAATAAATCTCTCGACTTCGTCTTTAGTTATCTACACTGTGGTTTATATCGGGCCTGCTATTAATGAGGATGCCAACTCTATTCAGTGCCAGCAATAATTCAATATTAGCATTTATTGACTTTCAGCCAAAATGTATTTGAAGAATGACTGATGATTATTGCTGGATATTACAGCTCCATATTTTCTATACTGCACAGAATACTGTGAAGTACCAAAAACCGTCTTCGAGTGTCAGCTCAGAATTCGGGTCAGTTTTGATTTCATTCAAAATGTTGCTAATCTTATACCATATTTTATTAAGGCAATGTTCTCGTTTGGCTGCTTGTGGACTCTTTTTTTACTTTCATAGAAAACTATGTCTCAACAAATGATACCTCTGGTATCCGTGTCATACCAACAGTCACCCAAAAACTTAAAACAATACACATTCCTTTACTCACTACACTACCCTGTTATTGTCTACTCAATTCTGCTCTACATTCATGCTTGTAAGGAAATAGCAACAAGATGTAATTAAAAAACTAAAATAGTTATTTGAGTCTAACTGTGGAGACTTTTGTCTGATTTGTTTTTATGTACATGTGGCTTTGCATACCTTTGTCATATTTTGAGATGTATTGAAAAGATATTTTATCATTTAATTTGATTAAAACCCTTTCCAAAAAAGGAAGTGATTTTATAGTCCTTCTCATATAACGTACGGTCAGCTGGCATCAGGCTGACTCAGGACATGATGACTCTGAGACATGACAGTAGGCCTGGACTCGTACTCTTTCTGCTGCTCCTTCATGTGATGGGCCTCAGTAGTCTTAGCACAAAAACTACACTCACGTTAAGAGTGATTTCACATCCTTCATCTCACTATCCCACCCACCTACTCTGATAACCCCGCCCACCTTCTACATATGTAAAGAAATACAGACTCATAGATACTTGGTCCCCCTTTCTTTCTTTTTTTATATCTGTCACAAATCGTTATAGGCCTTCAAATATATAATTTTTATCTTTGGGCATTGTCCTTTCTGTGGCTCAATTACAGTATATTTCATCAAATCATTCCCCGTATGTACTCGTGTGTCAAAAATATCATTAATAGCATATTGATTTCATCCACATCATCCAGCTCATCAGATGTGTGACACGCACCTCAAAAGTGACCTTTGTCTTCCAACCCAACCTCTGATATGCTTTGGTGCTGTCGCCTTGCAGGTAGTCCTGTTAAAAGGAAAGAAAGAGGAGAGAGAAAGGGAGGGAGAGGGGGAAAGAGAGAGGGGAGAGAGAAAGGGAGGGAGAGGGGGAAAGAGAGAAAAAACAAATCATCCGTCATGTCTGATGTGATGCCCACGGGGAGGAGAACCCTGCAGCCAGCTGATGTGTTGTCCTCAGATGAAGACATACTGGATTTAACTCAATGTCCAAACCTGACGTCTGCAACAGGGTGCAAAGGATGGAAGGTGATTCTCTCTCTCTCTCTCTCTCCCCCCCCCCCCCCCCACACACACACACACACAGTATCTCCCCTCTCTCGGGGAAAAAGGGAGGTCACAGAGTCTCGCTGGCCATCAATCGCCCCTCTCGGCTCCCCACCACCAATCTGTCCAGACGGCCCCCGTCGGTGCCAGAGGATGATGAATTGTGGGACTCTGGTGGTGTAACCCCCAGTCCAGGACCCCCCACTCACCTTCCCCCCCTCTTCCACCCCTAACTCATTTCCCCCCCTGTTGTGTTTTGCACCGGGTTCAAGATCCAGCGAGACCCTTCATGAGACCACCAAAGAGACCGAAAAAAAGAAAAACTTTCCCCTGTACGTCCTTTATGTTTGTAAAGCTCTCTCTCTCTCTCTCTCTCTCTCTCTCTCTCTCTCTCTCTCTCTCTCTCCCACTTCTATTTCCAACTCAATTTCATCTCTCAGGCATCATCCGTATTAAGTTTGTATCAGAAACGCACTTGTTGGCCTCGAGGGGTCTAATAAAACGTGATGAATCTCCTCTTTCAATGAACTGATACTGTATGTTCCTTAATCCTGCAGCTGATTCCAAAGTGAACGACTGCTCCGAGAAAACCCCGAGTTGAAAAGTCAACAAAGACTTCTATTTTTCTTTCTTTTAAAGTTTTTTTTTTTCTTTCTTGTAATCTTTAACAGTCGTGGCTTTGATGCTTTCTCAAGAAACGCGTGGTGGTCTCCCCCTTTCTTTCTTTGTTGTTTTCCCTCTGCATGGAGGTTGTATTTATATAAACTATATCGCCAAAAGTATGTGGACACCCGGGCATTTCACTCACGTGTGATTGCTGAGCATCTCGTTCCCAAACCATGGACATTAATTGCTGCTACAATAGCCGACGCACTTCTGGGAAATCTTTCTTCAAGGTTTAAGAGCCCGACTGCAGGAATTTGCTTCAATTCAGCCACAAGAGCATTCAAGTTGATTGATACTTGTGCATTAAGGAGTTACAGGGTAGCTACGCAGCATATATGCACAGAGCTGCTTCAGCTGAAGTGCCCCTGCTGAAAAATACGTACGTCTTAATGGTGTGTTGTGTTATGTGTGTGTATGTACATTTGCTGTACTTGGGAAAAGCCAAAGACACATTTCCATTGAGGTGGAAAATAAAGACGATTTAATCTAATCTAATGCCCGTACAGAATTTTGTGAGCGAAGACAGCGTGTAGCAAAATGGAAATGCAGTTATCCTCTCCTTTTTGGTGACACACATCTAGCCAAGCCAACTCCCCTACACATGCTATCATCACTCTCCATCATGGCGAATCACAGGACGTAAATATGCCAACTGCTCTGAATAGTCTGATACTCTCTAATGAATGAGGGCAGACCTTCCCGCTGACTGATTCCAAGCTGTGAAGTTCTTCCATCGAAAATACAATATATGATGACAAACCTACTGGATCTTGTGCAATAATTGCATTTATTCTAGTGCAATAATTATATTCACACTATAGCAATTGTTGATTTGACTGTTTATTTTAGAGCCTGTGTTGTCGGGATGTATGTTTGCAGAAGTTGTTTTGTTTTTCCTGTGTGTCTTCAGGACTAGCGCTCCTAATTCCATTGTAAGGACAAGAAAGGCTTTCTATTCTATTGTATTCTATTTATGGACCTGACCTAGCCCATTATCATGTTGAAACAGGAAAAGGGTTTTCCCCCCACACAGTTGCCACAAAGTGGAGGCGCATTTTGGGTGATGTGTCATAACATTTCCATTATGAACCAATATGCTTTGCCCGATCCATGAAGAACAGCCCAGAAGTACACAGGCGTCAGGCGGCCATATAGTGAAAGAAAGAGAGCAGTGTGTGTTATCTGACGTTGAACCTCTTGAAAATGTCTTTTCTGGGTGATCTTATTACAGAGGAACGCTCACAGGGGCACTGGCATAGTTCAGCCTTTTTAGAGAGCAGGGACCCACATCTCAGGGAGGCTCCACGCCGCTTAATCACAGTCTTCTGATTACACACACACACGGAGAACAAGCACAGGCTGATTCCGTCTGCGACACCGCTCGGTTTGAAAACCTGGTTCAGTTCAGGGTGTTTTTTTTATTACTTTTGGACATCACAGGGTGCACATGCAGATGAAAGCTACTGGGCCTTTTCCTGTAACGGCAGCACAAGCAGCTCTTTCTCATGTGAGCAGCTCTGTACATTACTCACATCCATTTCTGGCTCCGAAGCCATAACTGGAAACATTTTCAGACTAATGACCTACAGCAACGAGACATAGTTAATCATGGGGCCGAATGTAATTATTATAGGGTGACTTACTCCACAATTACATTAAATAATCCACTTGCTTCATAATTATGTTGATTAGGGTTTGTAATGGTGAACATTTTCAAGCTGGCATAAAAGAAACATCGACTGGTCTCCTCACGAACACTGAAGCCGGTCTGAAGTCAAGTGTTACGCACAAATTCATTTTGTTTTGTGGAAAATAAACCCGGTTAAACATTTGTGCTTCTATGTCCCTTGTTGATTGGTTGCTAAATGCAAAGAGGGCGGGTCTTATCTGGTATGAGCCTGTCAGAGGCCAATGCCAGAAAAAGGAGAGGAAAACAAATGCAGGAAAGTTGGCATGCTGCAGAGCAGTGAGAAGAAAAAGACTCTGAAGCAGCGTTTTGTTTAGTTTCTGTCTGCGTGCATATGTAAATCAAATGAAGTGAAATAAACTCAGAGCTGTGACGTAAACGCCAGGCGGCAACCTCCGGCTCTGAAGAGCGATGCCATGAGGAAGTGCCTTAAACGCGAATCAATGGGTAACGTCACTGTGACTACCTCCACCTCTCATATGCCGTCGATGGTTGATGCCAAAAGACGATGTGAGGAGTGAAAGAACGCCCACGGGAGAAGACCCCCGGCAGGAGAACCCTACCTTTAATGTATGCAGTGACCTTCAGCTACCTGCTATGTGTGTAGCCTCAGTCAAGGTGCCATCCATCTGTCACTCACTTCAACTGAAGCCAGAGCAACTGACAAATATAAAATGAAGAATGACTGTTTTTAGTTCAGCTCCAATTGGTTCCAGCAGACTAACAGGTAAAAGTTTGCTTTCGCCGAACTTTAACTAGTGAATTTGCGTAGGCGACCAATATGAGTGTTGTCTCACAAGTCATCTAGAGACCTGGAGACATGAAATAGGCCTGACTGTCGAACCTTTCAGATTTGTTATTCATGTAAAGTTCTTGTAATGCTGCTTGTGATTAGGACATTAAACACTGAGGAGTCTGGCACACTTTGTTCGTTGGATTTTGTAGAAAAACAAGTTTATATTCTTTAAACTAAGGTATCTCCAATATTGAAACATTGAAAGTGATACGCAGCGCCAACAGGAAGCGGTGTACCTTGTATTATCATCATATTTGTCATCGTCATAGTCACGCCCGATCTCTGAAATCTCCATCTAAGCTTGGTAGGAGAACATCTGTTGAAATCAGACTCTTGTGTGCCAAGTCTGCCGTCTTAGCACACAACCACACGGTTCAGCATCCAGGAAGCTAATCCGGCGCCTGGTCTTTCTCAAGCAGGATTTCTGCAGGTGACAGACAATCTCACCCTCGCAGATCCGTCTGGAGAGCGCGGCTCACTGGAATAAAAAGCTGCTTCCAAACTGCTAACAAGAGCGTTCTGCGGCCAAGTGAACTCACCCCAAACACAGCATGTAGCAAATAATTCAAACACAAACTACTAACAGATGCGGGGGCACAATATAATCGTCATATGGATCCGATTTTGAACCAAACCCAACATTTTGGTATATCCTGTTTAAGAGCAGCGCTCTGCCCATGTCTGAAACTACGCAGCAGCGGTAATAACAACAACTAGAAAGCCGAAGATTAGCCGTGACAAGATGTGTCCCTCACCCTGCGAGCATTAGAAACATTTTAGAGATTATATTTCAATGTGTGCGCTATACGCCCGCTCACCATCTGAGACCACATTACAGGCCGGTGAGTGAGCATCACGGGCCCCGAGCACCGATGTGCATCCTGAGCAGGAAGTAAGATGGGGGAGAACGCGTATGCAAATGCTTTCATACCAGAGCCAAAGTTGGAAAAATTGAGAGCAGAGTTTTATTTGTTATGATGTGTCTGATGGGTTCAGAGCAGGCACAGTAGTGGCACACATGAGTATTTGTTTTTGAAAACGATGGATGTAACTCACTACGACAGTATCCATTCGCTTCAGTGGTTGTTGCTATACAGAAGATCCAAAAAGTGATTCAAGTCGCTAAATTAATTCAAGACGAAGCTCAAAAATTTGCAAAATAAGCTAAAGTTCTGATTGGCTGTTTTATAGCAATGCCCTCAGGTAGTCACATTATCTTTTACTGTTGTCAAGTACAGAATTGCCTGAATTTATTTGTCAATAAATCAGCTTCATTTTCAATCACTTGCTAATTGGTAGAACTGACAAATCAACCAGGAGACTTTTATGACTCTCCGAGCGGTAGTAACGCTCAAGTGGCTCACCGGGGACAAATGAGAGCTGACATCTGCTCCTCAATGGATGCTCTCGTGGTGGTTGGTGATATCGGGGAGTTGAAACATGTTTTAAGTCCATATGTTATGTTAATCTGAAAAGGATCTTGTTTTGGCCATGCTAAATATGACTTTTGCCACTCAGAAGAAAAGACAGAAGTAGCATAACCTTATACTGGAAAATGTCTTCGTGAGGAGGACAACTAACTAACTGTGACTCTTACTGTAAGTTAACCGGATTGCTTTTTATATGGTTAATGGTTTTGGAAGGCATTGACAAACAATGTCATCCTGGCATTATACGGCAACAGAGGAGAAAAATGCTGACGTGGGTTATGTTTCCATTTAGTATGAAGTACTTGCTGATATTTAGTTTGATCAGAAGCAGGACGAGGGGTGGAGGGTTGACCTTACTATACAGGACTGTTTTTCAAAACTTCAGTATATCCTCGCCAACCACGTGGCCTATCATTCCCCATCTGTCCCTTCTTGCCTTTTTTTCCCTGACACGCTCCACTCTAATAAAGACGAGACGCCATAAAAAATAATCTTTAGAAATGTAAAAGTGAGAGACGATGGTGTGATCATGGTTCATAAAGCACACAGGCAGTAAAAGGCACTCAGGGTAACGATTTAATGCAAAGGAATTCTGGTATCACTGCAAGGCCTTTCAATAAATCACACAGCACACCGGGGCTGACCTCCGAACACATAAGGGCATGCACGCAAACATGTAGCAGCGTGTGAACACACACACACACACACACACACACACACACACACACACACACAAACACACCTACAACACATGTACATATGTCGGGAAAAGTAGAAATAAATACTAAATGTCCATAATATTACTTTCTTCCTACTGGAATCACAACTACTTACGGGTGACACATCAAACGTTCTTGAGAAAACATCTCTCTCTCCCTCTCTCCCTCCCTCTCTCTCTCTCTTTCTCTGAGGGGTGCATGCTGGGAGACTATGATGTGGTTTTGGAAGTCCAACGTCTCTGGCATTTGTACAGTACTGGACATGAGGCTGCGAATACAGAGACTTCAAAGAAAATCAGATACAGCGGCAGAGAATGCTGTGAGGGTCTGGAGCCCACGGTCTCCATGTCCCCAGCAGACCCAGATGTTCCGGCCAGACCCAGAGGTGCTGACCTCGCCCTCGCTGGGCTTTTGACGAAAGAACTCGACCCTTATCCTGGGCTTTTTATACACGGGATGACGACGACGCTATTACGACAGCGATGGGAGACATGAAGGAGGGATGAACATGAAAATTCAGTTCGCCCTCCAGAACTCTAACTGCTGCCTGTCCGTAGGGACATGGAGGCGGCTGCGTTCTCCCTGCGACCGGGTGTGTGAGCTGGTATAAGTGTGTGCAGGTCGGGACATACTCCCAGCAAAAAAAAAAGAAAAGCAGAAAGAGTGAGCTTCATTTGTTCAGACTCAGAACCACAAATCTGTCACTGGTCAATTTCTAACGCACCTCAACATACTTTAAAGCACAAAAGGCCAGTTTCATCTGGAGGAGGAAATAAGAGACTCATGTGGTGGTGTGCGTACCATTGGTTGTCTCTTTTTCTGCAAAATTCTGAATTCTTATAAATACAGGCCACTGTATTTATATTTTTGGATTGCACCGGCAATATTTATGTACATTATGTACATTATAGCTTATTGATGTTAAAATGTATGTATGTTTTTTACATTTTAACACCTTAAGATCCAGTTTTTCTCTTCTATTTCCCCTTCAGTTGCTTTGAGGCAGGACAATAACTAGCTCTTCATCGACACTATATGATGTTTACAGTGAGTGAAATATGTAAACCCATGTGTTTTTTCTGTTTTTTTTACAGCTGCAACGTTCCATGAAATGGAATCACTCTACATTCAGCCTGATTTATTTGGCGTTTTAAGGAATCCTGGCATCTCACTGGAATTTTAAAGGAAGTGCTTGGGGTTTGATTTAGATTTGTGATGATTGGGGTCGGAAAGGTTAACCGTTTGTGTCTGTGTGTGTGTGTGTGTTAACATACTTTGGCAACACAAATCACACATTTCAAAGCACCACTGAAATACATTTAGATGAATCGTGAGATGCTGCGTCTTTAGGAATCCAAGAAAGTTATTAGCCACTCCCAGCCAGAGGTCAAAGGTCAGGTCCAGTGTGTGTGTGTGTGTGTGTGTGAGAGCGAGAGAGCGCTGTGTGAGTTATAGCTCAGGTTTCCTTCCCTGACTCCCCATGCAGCTTGGCCTGCACACAATGTGTTGAGTGACCTCTAAAGGGTGGCCCTGTCACCCTGATGAGTCTGTACACTACACTACACACACTACACACAACACACACACAAAGAGAGAGAGACATATATGGCAGCCTTCAAAGAGTCTTGATTTACAGTTAGACCAATGCAGGACACCACAAACACACAACAGGAAACAATTAGCATAAAAGCAGGAACGTGTGAATCTCCAACAGGAAAAGAGTAAACTTGTGATATTTATGAAGCCAGAAGAACATCACATCGCAAACTGCCACTACACTCCGCCTCCTCGCCTCCTCTGGGCTCTGCTGTGTTGATTGGTCTCCATCAGTGCTCATTAAAATTCCTGGGGGAGCCGTGTGATAAATATTTACGCGGCTGAGGACACACTCCACACACACTCCAAACACACTCGAGCGGCTGGATCTAACTGCCGATAGTGTTAAGTGCCCAGAAGGCTCTGGCAGCGAGAGAGATCCGCAGCCCGTCGCGTGGTTGCATACGCTTACTATCAAGATAACGGGAGGAGGCCGTCCATTTATGGCCGTTAATCAAGGCTCAAATTTGAGTTTCTGCGTGTGTGTCCAAGGATAGTCTTCTAATGTGTGAAGTTTATGGAAATGAAGAGGAAAATATCGCACATTTGCACATCTGGATATAAATGCATTTGCGGACACACACACACACACACACACACACACACACAGTGTAACCACAGTGGAGCTGGACTCCTCACTACTGTTCCACTAAGCTGTTGCCGACCCCCCCCCCTGTATTCTATTATTCCTGCGGACGGGAAACAGATCATAATTCCTGGAGTCAGCAGAAAGTTGCAGACTGAGAGAGTGAGACAAGGAGGGAGGGAGGGTGAGAGAGGAGGGAGAGAAAAAAAGTTGTGTGTGTGTGGGGGGGGCTCAGGTGACTGTTCACTTCCACTGAGGTCAAAATGAAACTGTGCAGTTAAGTCACTTCCAGTGAAAAGTGTAATGTGTGTTTAGTCTGTTTGTGCATTTGTATAATATAGTTTAGGTGAAACAGCACTCTGCGCGTGTGTGTGTGTGTGTGTGTGATGAGTGTTTTTCTATCAGTGTTTCATATTTCAGGAGACATCAAAGGCGAACATAATTTCCCTTCTTTAAAAAAATCGACATTGTTTACAATCATACTACAGAGAGAGAGAGAGAGAAAAGGTCATCCAGTCTTATCTTAATTGTTGGGTAATCTCGACAAAGCACTGGATGGTCTGTCTGGGCTTTGACACCCAGCCTCAGTGTTTGGATGATGTTTGTCGTCCACTCCAGTGAATTAAAATAACATCTTTCTCACCAGAAGCAATGCTAACATTGCTAAATAAAGCTGGAGAAGAGGGGGCATAGGGCCTTCCAAGACAGGCAACTCATGTGGAAATGATTCTTAATTATCGTTCTGCAGACTGACACCAAATTGCCCTTCATGGTTACTCAATGTATTGCATAAGTGTGTGTGTGTGTGTGTGTGTGTGTTGTCCATTGTCATCCTTGAGAAAACTATGAGTCTCGACTGACTGAGGTCTGCATGTGGGAGTAATGGACATAATGCTATTCTGTACTCGTCTTCTTGCACAACTTTGCTTCAGATGGCGCTTTTCAAAGACACAGCGAATATATTTTATGAAGAGTAATAATTTTGTGAGCCTCCTGTCTTTGTGACACGGAGCTTCCTGAGACCATTCTCAGACAGGTCCGCTGGCCTAGCTGAGAATCACTGGTTTAGATCACTGGAGTACACTGGACCTGTTTGACATCCTGTTTGACTGAGGTTGCAGTGGACACTTGTAAAGCCGTGGCTCATAGGTACAATGTTATTATGCTCTAAAGGATTGCTGAGCTACACAAACCACAATAAACTACAAAAATATGTGTTTTCTCTAAAATGTTGTAACTCTGGATCTACAGCTTCACAAACCGGGCTCTGTATTCATTTGTATGAACTCAGGATAAAGCTGCACAATGAATCAAAATTTTATCGTAATAATTCCTACTGCCATTTTTAATCGCAGGAAGCATTTGTTAAAGGTGAAATGTGTGTCGAAATACCATTTTAAATGAAATATTGTGATGCTGCAGAAATGTCTTGGCCTACACATCATATTCTACAGACTTCAGAAATCTTTGTTTGGTACTGATCCGTAAAAATGAACGTTCCCTCTAATATCGCAAATCATATCGCAAGAATTTTTTCAAAATCCAGGAGAAAAATGTGGACAAATATTGTGATGTAGATGTGCGGGAGAGATATATAGAGGGGAGTTATGGTTGAAGGACAAACAAGCAGTGTAGCGCACACACACATATACACGCACACACACACACACACACACACACACACACACACACACACACACACACACACACACACACACACAGGGGACGTGATATATGTGGTCTGATTCAGGCCTTGGCTGAGCTCTCGGCGGTGTCGGGGTTAAGCGAGGTGTTTCCACTCAAAATCTGCTGTCTGCAACTCTCAGCTCCCAACACACTATTTATTAGTCTCTCGCTCTTTTAACCTCAGCTGCTCTCTGAACATGCTAACGTAACGAGCAGCCATCACTCATCCTCTGCATCGAGTCTGCATCGCTCAGCGTTGAGAGGAACGCTTTGTTCTGGATATTCACATGCTCCAAACACAGTGTGTATCAAGCAGTGATGTGAAAGACTTGATCAAAGCCATTCAAATATTCAATATTTTTCATAAATTAAAACTATAGTAGGTTTGGGTTCTGATAACTGTCTCCATTTTCATTTCTCCTATTTTTGTTGATGATATTTAAGGTCAGGGGTTGCAGGACAAATCTAAGGGACCGTGAGACAATTAACAGGAAAGAATGGAAGAAAAAAACACAATTTGTCTTCTAACTTTTCTTGCGTTTTGTTTCCCATTAACATTAAACAATCTAAATTTGGCTTTACAGAAAATGTCTTCAAAGGCTAAAGCATTACAACTGTTTTGAAACAGTTCTGAGTCGGCACGTATACCTCAAATACGGGTGATAAACGAATTTACATAATCCAAACAAACAGGTTATCTTCTGAAAACGGCCGCATCGTTTACTGCAAAAGCATCCTTCGTAAAAATTCAGCCGTCAAGAATCCTAGAAAATAATCAAACACAAGCGGCTTCATATTGAAAACAGGGTGAAATTTAAAAAATGCTTTTAAACTCTAACATTTTAAATGTTGTGAATAGTTCAACCCCATGAAGAGAAAGCACATTTCTCACTTTCCTCTAATCTACACACTTCTCCCAAACAATTATCCTGGGGACATTTTCTGCCCTGGAAAGTGGGTCTCTCTTCTTTTTCTGCAGTGACATTGCTAAACAGTCGTGACTTTAGCATCTCATCAGTGAATAGAAATAAGGTAGAAGCAGCAGGTACAAAGAGGGCAAACAGGAGAAAGAAGGAGGCTTGAATGGGCATGCCCATCGGTCCTGGGTCGATGGATTTCAATCCCTGCGCCCTTCCCTTCTTCCCTCTGCCTGTTGGGGGGTTGGATGACATATGGGGAGGAGGAGGGAACAGTCCTCTATAGGCTACATCTCCTCCAGAACGGCGTTTCCTCTCCGAGCAGCATTCCTCATTTTATCAGCCCCAATAATCTGCCGTTGTCCTCGTGCCCAAACAGGGAGAGCCGGGACCTGAGCGAGCGCGAGTGTGCCGCTCTCTCTCTCTCTCCCTCACGCCGACTCCCTCTTTCTATGTCTGTTGGCTGGCGATAGAGTGATAAAGCCGGGAGAAAAACAGTGAGCTGTCTGTAGGGGAAGCGGAATGTAACCGAACACACTTGTGCTTTACTTGAGTATTTCCATTTTATGCTGTGTTAGACTTCATCTCACAGGGAAATATTGTACTTTAGACTCCACGGCAATTGTAATTACCAGTTACTTTGCGGATGAAGATTTTTTTTTCACACAAAATGTGTGAAGATCTACAAATATATTAAGAACTGTACTTTATTAAACTAACAACAGCACATAATATAAAATAGGTCAGGCGGAAAAGGAAGACAAGCCGTCACATGATCAGGCAAATTGTAGACGAACAGATCAGCCAAACTTTAGATGAGAGAACAAAGTTAGTTAAATGGTAAGTTGTGGTTAGGTTTAAATTACAGACTGATTTAACAGTTGAACCACTATGTTGCCACTGTGCCACATTCACAGTTGTATTGTGCTATGAGGTGTTATTAGTGACATTGTGGGAGCACTCCCTTTCTGTTTTACCATCAAATACAGTGGTTTAGATCATCTAACTACACTTGTTTACGACCGGTCTAATTGTCTGCTTGTGTTTATTGCCCAATTCAATCCACTTCAGTGAAGTCGGTGCAACTCAAGATTTTCTTCTTTTCACATTTTTAATGCAGGACGTTTTACTTGGAATGGAGCGTTTTTTTACATTGTGATGCCGCTAGTTTTGCTGAAGTAAAAATATATAAATGTTTCCTCCACCACAGCTGCAGCAGTGGAGGGAGGTGTGTGAGTGTGTGTGTGGGGGGGGGGGGGACACAGTACGACGAACGAGCGAGCTCCGAGAATGATTGAGTGAGAAACAGAAATAAATTGAGCAAGAGCCAGAGAGTGGGAGAGAGAGAGAGAGGGAGGAAAGAGGGGAGAGAGGGAAAGGAAAAGTAATGCGACGGAGCAGCCTTAGGGTTACAGGAATGTGGGGGCTCCTGAGTTCAGGAGGGTGTGTGTGTGTGTGTGTCATATTAGTGTGTGAATACTGGGGCGACTGAAGGGAGCGGCCCCAGAATTAATTACCCAATCAAGATAAGAAACCAGGGAAAGACATTAGAGAGGTCACACTACAATTAACCTCTTAGTCTAAACCTCTCTCTCTCTCACACACGCACGCACGCACGCACACACACACACACACACACACACACACACACACACACAGAATGAAAAAGTCATAGACCTGGAGGTTCATTGCCGAAAACACAGTGAAGTAAAGTCACAGGTCACAGTTCGATATCACCTTCCAGCAGTGACTTTCGCTGACCACTCAGCCCGATGTGCTTTTATTTTGAAGCATTTCCTGTATTCTGTTATTTTTGGGGAGGTGCAGTGAATCTACCTGTCCGGTTCCAGAAACCCTGGCAGAGCCGGCTTGTTTACAGTGGGATATTGAGTGAGTTGGGGGCTCGAGTGGAGTGGAGTCGGATGTGGTTCACACATTCCACCAGAGACTCAGATTACACTGCAGGAAACACCGGCCCTGCAAGACACACACTGCCTGACTCTGTGATTTATAAACACACCGCTCTATGGGACACACACACACACAGACACACACTCGCAGAGACACATAAAAAGAAATCTCAGCGACTCGCTCTGAGCCGGTGCTACAACCTCCATCCCTCGCTCACTTTCCTCCTTTCCTTCCTGCCTTTCCTGTGATTCTCAAACTCTCGGCTCTTAGCTCCGCGTACGTTTTCGTTTGTATCATCGTTTCATATTCTTAAAACTACTCACGTTTATCAAATTCTTTGATTATGATTTCGAAAAACACGATAGGTGCCACATTTCAGTATCAATATCATGACAGAACTGGTGCTTCAGTAAAAAAAAGCACGTCATGAAAATCAATAATGATTTCAGGAATTCAATGCTGAGCTGTATTTTTTTCTGCACTTTGCAAATGGCAGAATTGGGTTGGGTTGGGTGAAATGATGATATACTGCGAGACAACATAATTTTGTCAGTGCCTTTCTCTTTGCTTTCTATGTCATCAATGATGAGGACTCTCCCTGGAAGTATTGCAACTTGCATGAATGTTGGAACAACCTTGATTTTGACTATTTACTTTCTTTGAATTTAAAAAGATTCTGCATCGTAATTCGCCGGGTTCGCTGAAAATATAATTTTGTATTTGCCGAGAGAAGATATTATCCATGTTGCCCGAACAAGGGGAGCATGTTATAACATTGTTATTGGGGTAGGAAGCGGCAGGCTTCATGGGAAGTGTAGTCCAAACTCAAAAATGCTGCCTACAGAAGCAGATGTAACCCTTTAGGAATTAAGCTACATTAGGAAGAATGATTTACTTTCATTCTCCGTCTCATAATCCTCACGTTACAGCCCAACATTCAAAACAGAACACAGCATCATTTATAAGAATGCCAGAGCGATGCAGGCGAGCACTGGTCCCAGTTCAGCTCTGAATCCCTGCCCAGGCCCTCCCTTTCTCTCCCGTCTGACAGTCCAATGGCCATGTTCCCCGAAGTCGCTCAGTGGACAACTCTGGGTAATCAAGCCCAGCTGGGACTAGGGGGCAAAGACACAGGCTGACGTCGCTCACCCCTTTTCTCCCTCACCCTGTCAACAAGGCTCTCTCCCTCTCTTCTCTCTCCACCTCGTCTGGCAGGTTTCTCTCGTCAGGCCCAGCGCCGAGTCGGGCTGGCTGATAGCGCAGGAACCCTGGCCCACAATCCTCGGTGCTCCCTCGCTATCCCTGCGTCAACGTATTACTGAAAAAAGGTGCCGGAGATGCACCTATCCATCACACCCGCTGACGCCGCGGTACAAATAACTGCATAGTATGCAAATGCAGACGTCACAGAAACCACTCTCAGACCGCCGGATAGCCGACTACAGCCTGAAGCAGAACCGGAGACGCCGCCTTTCGCTTGGCGAGACCAGGCGTTTCGGCCTTAATAACAACCCACACCACTGTGTGTCACCATCTTTATCAATGCTCCTTTATATTCGTACACCTTCATATCTAATGAGGCTCCACACTGCTGCCGTGTCTCTCCTGTTTCTCTCTGGCAGCAGTACCGGGTCAGTCTGTGTGTTGGACTGCTGAGGGCCCCAGGGTGGTTCCGCTCTGACGGTAGGAGGAAACTCCTTCAGGAAATACCAAACTGCCACACACACACACACACACACACACACACACACACACACACACAATCTCTCTTTCTCCAACAAGCAGACTAAAGCTCCTGCACAAACTACTCGGGTTAAGAAGCCCAGCACTCTTCTTTCAGTTAGTTTCAGCGCACAGGTCAGACGGAGTCGAACACTCTCAGGTAGTTTGCATTCTCAACCCTGTGGTGTGACACAACCCAGGGTTGAGTTGCGGCCAGGCTTTTTATTTGCATTAATTATAGCTCAATTAAACAATAAATCACGGTGGAGCCAGGTTTCTGCCCCTGAGAGGCCAACCTCTCCCCTCAGACTAGTAACAGTTGATAAGAGTTATGTGCTTCCTGAAGAGTTAAAAAATGAGGTTAATTAGCATGCAGGAAGATAGACACTTCTGTACAAGACTTTACAAAAATGAACAAACGCTGCTGGCCTGCAGTGTGGTTGTACTTGTCAAGCAGTTTTGTCTGTTGAACATCTTTTTTTTGTTAAAATAAGTTTATGAACTCCCTTTAATTCCAGTTGATTTTGAGTTGAATCGATAAACAATAACGTGACACTAGTGGAGATATTCAGCTTCTTTTTACAAGCTTTTAGTCTTCATTTTAAGACTGCAACAGGTAAGTAAAGCTCTCTCTCCTCAACGTCAGATTTGCAGAGGGGAAGACGGAAAGAGACAAAAAATAAACGACGTCCTCCTCCCCTGGCCTATTCAAATCCGTATAGGTTAGTGATGACGCAACATCCCCTGTGTCGTTTTGCATGCTGTTGATATGAGTGACGCTCGGCTCTCTCTCTTTAGAATCAGTGTTCTCTGTAGATAAGATCCCTCACATTTTCAAATTTTCTTGAAATCTAAATGGGTTAAAACTTTTTTGAAGTCTCTCACTCATCTGAATGTGACTGCTGGTGAGGTTCCCGCGCTAGAATTAGGGAAAAAGACAATTATAGAATTATTTTGTAACAAGTTAAGTCTTATTTCAGGTCAGAATGTTTTCAGGTTTCCTGCCATGTGCTCCCGGTGCAAAAAAGCTCAGCTGCCACATTCACTTCCCAAACCTCTGGTGAAGCTCCTCGTCGTCAGGTGTAAAGCAGCAAAAGTAATTCCTGTATTATTAAATGCTAAACTTCTACAGTCTTGTACTAGTGTTAAGGTCAGATTGTTTGTGGTGGCCTTATTGGCTTGGCTTTTCGAATTTTCCCAGATTACACAATATTTGGCGTGTAAAAGGTTTTCTTTTGCAGTCCAGCACCGTCTAACATGAAATATGTTGTGATTCTGACTGCAATGGATTTTACACTCATTTCAAGGTACTGTTTGTCTGAAATGCACCTCTACTCTACGCACACACACTGTGCGCACATTTGTGTGTTTCCAAGTTGCAGCTCTGTGGTTGACCACAGGAAGTACCAATCAGCAGCATGGCGTAGCTGCTACCTTCCCTTTCCCCTGGTGACCTCCTCCACACCCCTCTCCCTCCACAATAGAGATACCAGGATCACATTACAGACTCTGAGGGTTAAGGGTCAATCCCATTTTTCAGCCCTCTCTGTCCCTTTTTCCCCTTACAGATCCTTTCCCAGGGGTTAAAGCCTCCGTCACCTAAATTCACATCAGTTCACGCGTGGCGAGGGAGTGGTATCCGTCGGAAACCCTCCGTCTCCTCTCCCACACTCTTCCTCCCCCACCCACCCAGCCTTTTTAGTGTTTCCTTGACAGACAGTTCTCTGATCTCTGGGACCACTCACACAAAGACATGGACATGGTTTAAAAACATGTTTAAAACACTGCTGGCCTCTTTGTGTCATTGTGTTGGTGTGTCTCTGTTACACCCCAGTTAAAGTCTGTGCTTTACTGCTGCAGAGGATCGGGTTACTGGGAGGTAACGCTGAGTCTGTGATGACCTCCTGCAAAGGAAACCAACCACTTTACAATAATAATGCAATGCAGCAGGATATATATTTTGGGCACCCAGGGTTCCACAAGTAAAAGTCCTGCTCGTATTCTGCACAATTAGCCCTTTTCCCACCGCACAAACTTAATCTGTTCCCGGAGGCTTCTCAAGAGCTCAACTTTTAAGATCCTTGAGAGCCGTTGGTGCGAGGTTGTTACTTGCATTTCAAAAAATGGGACATTTGAAATATATTCTATTAAAAACGCAACACTACTTACCACTTTGTCATTTTTTGGTTTGCTCCGCTGCACACTTTGTAACGCTGTGTTTTTTTATAATCCTGCTCCATCTTTTGAATTTAGTCTCTGCACTGTTTAGCTGCATGTTGTATTCCCATTTCTGGGTGTTTGTTCTAGTCTTTTAAAGTACCCGAAACCTACGTTCTCACCGATTTATGCTCGACTGTGTTAGAATATATATATTTATATTATTTTGTGCACAAACTTAACATAACGTTCAGCTTATTTTGGGATTCTGGGTGACTTTTGGTGACTATGGCTCTGTGTTTTGTTTGCAGCAACAAAGTGTATTTACAGCTCCGATACAAACCTCTGATTGGCTCTGATTTCTCAGAGACCAAGCTGAAATAATGAAAAATGGTCAAATTTAAACATAACAACCTACAGCGATGAGTAGCGTCCCGTGTCTCTAAGTTCGATATAAACGATGAAGTGGGAATTAACAATGGCGAAAATACTCCTGTCACCAGCGGCTCCTTCCACTTAGCAACCCTATACATGTGGCCGATTCGGAGTCAAGGTTTCATAATCCCTGTTAACTACAGTTTGACTCTCAATCAGACAAGGGAGCAACAGCTTAACGTCACTGAATCTGACAGGTGATCATTTTCTCACACACTTCCGCAAAATGTCGTTTTAATAAGCGTCATTAAATTGCACTGAATAGAGAGAGAGAGCACGGCTCCATGAGGAGCGTGGGATAGTTGGTGTAAATGATGGAAGAGGAAGTGGCGCTCATCAGATATGCAGGCCTATGGAAATGTGAGTACAGACATGACGGACACACTGCCAAATGGTAGAGGGAAGCTGTCGTTACCATCGCAACGCCTCAAATCCTGCACTACTTCAAACAACTTCATGGCTCAGTGGCTAAACAGATTAAAAACAAAACAGTCCGGGACCTATAAAGGTTTTGATCAGTATCAGCTCCATAAAGCCCATTTGATTTCCATTGTTCTTATATAACATACAGTAATATCCCCTTTATACCTTTCATTTAACTTGTTTTGGGTGATCGGATAGTGTATGACCACACAGGTGTAAACGCAGACAAAAAAGCACTGAGGATGGATTGTGATCCGATTGTTTATGGTACACCATAATTCTGTACAAGTACAAAGGAAAACAGCCATGCAAACGTCTGCAAACAACAGCAGTGCATGTTCACTGATGTACAGACTCTACTTTACAGTCATTCTTGTGAGGAAGAGAGGGTCTCCAAATTTTGTCCAAACCTTCCGGTCACAACAGATCCAGATTAACGTTCCTCTCCGTCTCTAGTGTTAAAATCAAGCTGTCAAAGTAATAATTGGATTGAAAAATATGAATATTACATTGAGACTCAATACGATCAACATATTTTCAATATTAAAGGGACAAAGGACAAATAACTTGATTGCGATTCCTAGCATGAAAACCTGTTAGTCTGGACTTGGTAGATCTATTCAACTATATATTTCAGTGGACTTTACTTTGAAAAGTTTTTGAGTTGCGATTCATTAAAAATCATATTCAAATGTTTATGGTAACTGGTTGAAACGCTGTAATGGACACTGGGAAAATTGAAACTGCGCGTAAAAATCTGCGACCATTTTCTACAACCTTGTCTTTTATGGCTATCCGTGCAGCAGCAGCAGCAGAGCGCCTGGCTGTGAGCGCTGTTTCCAGACGGCAGAATTCCAGGTGAGCGGAAAGGGAATGGCTTGACTGGGAACCGTCTTGGAAAAGGACACCCAATTCCTCCCTAATCTATGGAAACCTTTTAAAATAATGCTAATATTTCATGCTCCCTTTGTGTGAAAGTACCGTGGACCTCTGCCAAACATCCAGACTCTGCACTGATAGCTGTTTCGTGTGTCAAGTGCCATAAATTCAGCCGGCGGAGCTCCACTAAGCTTGTTCAACGGATAAATCTTACTGCTCATAAAAGTCATTTGCTCCTTCATGTCTGTCTGGTGTTCAAACATTCGCCTCAATCCATCAACGCTGCTAACTGTCAGAACACTAAGGCCTCTCCTTACCTCACATTTCCCCTTATCACTGGCTTCTACGAAGAGGAATCTGAGGAATCCTGGAGCTCAGTCTGTTCGCCAACAACCAATACGACACGGCGAAACACGCACACACACGAACACACTAATTCCTGACACACATTAATCGCACAAATTGATCACAGATGTTGGCGCTAACTACTGCGGGCTGAGAAGCAAGAGCAGAATAAAACAACATAATGGACAATGACGTGTGAATCTGAGCTTGGGGACAATGTTTCGCGTGCTAATAAAGTCATACACTGGCCCGTAAGGCCCGACCGCCACCTCTTTTTGTTTTAAGAACTACAGCACTGTATAGGAACTCCACCCAGTGAAATGGGCTGACTTTGCTGCCTCAGCGCTTCCATCCAAACGGCTGCGGTTCAGTCAGAGGTCTCGCTGCCTCGGCCCCGAGATGAAGCACCTCGGAGAGCCAGCAGTCCTAACTGGCCCCTGGCTTCCACCGCCGGCCTCTGACTGACACCGCTGCACTGCCAGAGACATAAAGCAGGATAATAATAGCTGCTCATTCCTCCCTATCCCATACCGACCGACCAGACAGGCCCACACTGTCCAAATCCATATATGTAACTGCATGATAAAGGTGAATACCTCAGTCTACAGCCGTACTGAAATCAGATCCATCTCGTCAGGTTCAACGTATTCAGCAAGTCACGAGATCGTGGTCGGTCATGGACTCCGTCTGATGCTTTTTGTGTCAACCTTGTAATAAAAGTGAAATAGTCCCTTAAGAGGAAAATTCAATGTTATTCATTACCAGTGTCCTTTTCGTCCATCTGTTCTTCTGGTTATGATGATATAGTGTAGTTATCGCTTTAGCAGCGAGTGCATAGGACATCACTAAACTTCAATAGAAGGGGTACAAGTAGTCAACAAGTAAAAATAAATTACCCAGAAATCATCAGCAAGAAGTAACTCCAATGGACTGATGTATCCCTGCAGGGATGTTTCAGGCCGATGCTTCTTTTCAGCTTGCAAACTAGTGACACTGGGAGGGCATTTCCCCAAAATGTCACTGCATTAATGATTTTTTTGGGGGGGATTCAGAACTATTTACAGTGAAGCTGAGATTGTTGATTTATCACAATTGCCCAGACTATATACTGTAACAGAACTGTGACATTGTAAAACGGTGTGCGTTCACCACCAACGCATCTACAGGAGTACAAATTACTTAGTCGTCGGTAATTCTGAGAGAAGAAGAGTGAGAGGAAACAAAAGTGAAAAAGGTGCAGCGCGTCATTGCACTCCTTTCTACATATTTTCCATCACTCTTCTCCCCGTTGTTATTACAGTGAGGTTGGCAGGTATGGGAGTTTGAGACCAGACATTGAAGTTCTTTGTCTGTGTTGTTCTGTAGACATTGACTTTCAGGGGGAAGTCTGCGTGTTCTTCACTGTAGATACTTGCAGTGTTGCCATGCTGCTGTACCTCTATAATCAACCTGGTGGTTAAAACACGAGATTAACCCAAAGGAATAATGGCCACAACAATGAAAATAAGACCCACGTTGTAAAATCTGACTTAAAGAAGTGGAATATGAAACAGCTGATGGGCTGAAGAGCATCTTGTGATTTGAAAAACTTCTCAACTGGATGTCTGAAGAGCAGTCCAACCTAATACTGGGAAACTCTGAAAAAGCCACAATATTTCAGGCTTCATTAAATAGCAGATATTACGCAACAAAGCAGGCCAACTGTTCAAATCTTCTCTGGGGCACAGGCACAGAAGTGTATGAGTTACTGCCTGCAAGGAGCCATTATGTCAGCAGCACACACATGTGTGTGTGTGTGTGTGTGTGTGCGTGTGGGGGGGGGGGGGGCCATACCTGTTTTTCTCATTGTTAGGATAAAGAATTTGCTCCGCAGCGGGATCTGACACTGTGGTTGTTGCAATCTTCCTGTGTCTGCACGAGTCGTCCACCAGTGGTGGTACTATGTACTGGAAAGTTGAGACAGTTAAAGCAGTAAAAGGTGTGGATTTAATTCGGGTTATACGATATCTGCTGAAAAACTAAGTCGCTGGACAGACAACAGAGCTCGCCTCGTCGTCCTCCAATCAAAGAAACTGTAAAACTCATTCTGTGTGTGGAGACGGCACTACAGTGGATTTATGACGTCTGGACCGCCAGCATGGAGTCAAATGAAACCCAACACCAGCTCTGTTTCTTCAATGAGGCCTAAGAACCGAGCACCTAATGTCTGCTGCTACAAAAGACACCATTCGGACTATAAAGGTGTCACTCTGCTTCAACAAAGTGCTTGTCGCATGGTCTGTAACCCCCTCCTCCAACCCCCTTTTTTGGCATAGGACTGCGAAGAGATTGTCCAAAAGCGTGAGGTGTTATCCCCATTTGAATGACTAAAGCCACTCTCTAGTCGGCTTTTCACCTCACCTTTGACTGTCGCCATTTGGAACGGTTACGAAAACTTTTGCTTTCCAATGAAGACGGGCGACACTGCTCGCGTCTACTGTTGGTGAAATATTTGGTCTACCTTGCTTTGTCTTTCCTTTGGTCTAGTTTATTGAAGTGCTCCGTCTTCCCATGTGCTTTGTCATGTTGTTTTTTTAAGGAACTCTTTGTAACTTTGGTTTTTGAATAGTGCTCTACGACTTAAGATTAATATTCCTTCCATCCCATCACTTCCGTGTCAACCTGTGCCTGCTCCACCTCAGCTTGTAGCTCAGCTTTGCTGTTCCAACGCCATTGAGCAACAGATTGCATAATCATACAGCTGCAATGCAACATAAGAGTTTTTATTATTTTAGTTTTTTAAAAGAGGAAAGACACAATTATAGTCTGCCAGGTTGGTATCTGTTTCTTTTAGTTCTTTTCATGAAACTAAGGTTTTGTTTTTCTGGAATTGAATTGCATCTATAGTGTATATTCAGGGGTAATGGGGGATGAGGGTTGCACAATAGGCCCATTTGTTCAGCCTGGTACCACCTAGCAGACCTGCTAAATATATTATGTAGCTTTAAACTCTTGAACTCAGATTTTCCTCCTTGCATTTCTTTCTTAAGCAGCCTCGACGCTAGAAAATACAGCTCTTTTCCACATTGTATGACATCATCACATATATTCAGCATCATATATATTGTGTCTCTGCTAGTTGCAACACTTCATTGAAACTATATGACGCTTGCACTAAATGAGTTATTGAAACCACCATGTTCTCACGGCTGCACGATAACATCATTTGGAAATGTTCAAGGCGTCATGTGATTTTGTACACACTTGTCATGTTATACACATTTCCCACAGTTTCCCACACGTTTTATATCTCTCGAGTCCCTGAGACCTCGACTAAAAGTTGAAACGTTTTTTTGGGGGGTTTGAACAATGCCTGGCTGTACAACATGCGTGTGTAACAATGGTCCAGGTTGAAAAGAGTTTTGCTCAGGCACACCTTCACATATTGCGTTTTTCTTAGTCCTCTGAATACCTGGACAAAGAAAGTGCAGCTACATCTCAAAACACAAGTACTGAATATCAGGTCAGGGCGCTCACTGACTCACATTTCTTTGTTATAAATAGCAGCAGGTGATCAACTGAGACAATGAGTGTATTGATGCGGCTTGCCATTTAAAGTGTGCACACCTCTGCTTTGGGTGTGTGTTATACAGTTATATGGGCTGAACAGTACATAATTACTGGAATGTAGCTTTCATGTTTGTTTATTCCTTTTATATTTGATATAAATATTTAATTTGACTATTAATGCACACAATTTGGAACTGTGCTTGTATGACACTGAGCCGTGCAACTTCAACGTGAACCAGACTAGCTAGTTGCTTAGTAATGTTGTCTGTGCACATGCTCTGTGATGGCTCTAATTTAGGCCGCTTGCAAAACAAGGTTTTGGTTCCTGTGTCCAGCTTTGCTCAGCTCATGCATCGTCGGTGGGAGCAATCAAAGGGCGCTCCGAGAAACTCATGACATCACTAACTGAAGTAGCGAAGGCAGGTCGCAACACTTCAACACTATGCTACAAGGAAAGCATCCAGCATCACACAGCGAGGATACCTGTGGTATCCAAGGGTGGAATTGTCCTTTAAGCTTAATAAAGCTTGTCAATGCAAAACATAAATAAGTAACCAGATCAGTCCGGTTTGTCTTTGTTACGTTTGTTACTATGACCTCAACTGATTTGTTTGAAAAGGTTTCAACAACACCCGTTGCCTTTATTCTCCTGGATCACTGGAACTATTGTCTGAGCTCCTCATCCGATGACGACAGGACTGATGACGTGTAAGAATATGCAGCAGAGTATTTTGGGTGAATCGGTTGCGCACATCTCACTACTGGAATGACAGCCATCCGCAGCGAGGAGGAAGTTTAGAGTTGACACACTCACAGACAGACAGTTGACAGATGCCGAGGTGTGGTTTGTCAACTGGGCTATTGTTCAGGGGTGATGTGGGAGCTTTTGATTCTTACCTGTAGTCTAAATATAAAATAAAATAAAAATAAAAAACAGGCCTGGCAACTTCTCTGCAAAGGTCTCACAACCCACAATTAGCATTTCATGCCATGCCATGCTGTAAGAACTCTTTTATTTATGCATTTCAGGGAACTAAAAACAAAAACTCAACCTGAAACGACAAACTGTGTATTGCGGTGCGTCCGCTCATGTGTATGCAGCACACACACTCACACAGGCCGGTGGTATGCAGCACACCCGCTTTACACACTCGTTTGTGCCGCACAAGAATAAACTTGCACGTTTAAAACAAAAGGATGATCGACAGTGCATGACTGCACTGCTGTGAATGCTGCTACTTGACTGTAACAAAGACGAAACTACAGCTCGCTGTTTGTGATACATGGGAACATCTGACAGCGATTCCTCCGAGTCAATCAATTGCCTCCAACTCATGCTTACTGGGGACCGCAGTGATGTCAGCGTGATGATCTTGCGCTGAGGTAGTTGATTAACTGACTGGCGCTTAACTTAAGAAAAACAATATTGAGAATCGATTAATCTTTGGAGTAATTTGTCAAACTTCTTATTTGAAGATGTCACTTTGGGCCCTGGGAAATAATGATGTGCATTTCCTTCTACTTTCAAACTTTTTATTTTTACTCTAAATTGCCCTGATTACGTAAAAAAGATGATGATTAGACAAAAATAAAGATGTAAATGTAACTTTCTTAAAAGAAATGATCAAAACAAGAAGAATGTTATTAGTTTCAGTTGATTTCGTTGCTTTATTATTTTGATCGAAGTCGTGACTATCTGATGAAAGAAACAACGTTTTGGATTCTGGTCTCCACAGAGTGTGTAGGTGGTAGGTGATAAAGGGGGCACCTGTCTGTCTGCTTTTTCTGACAGGAGGATAATCTCGCCTGGAAGGGCATTCCTGTGTTGCCGACCAGCGCTTGCTGCATCACTGTGACTGAGACGCAGACATTAAGTGCAAGAGGGCGATGAGGTGGGCTGAGAAAATGACAGTGGAGGAGTTCTGTGCAACCCTGATAGGACAGAGAGCGATAAAGACAGAGTGAGAGCCAACTTCCCATTCATCACCACTTCTGCTCCTTCTCCTCTGCATGAGAGGTCGGACACAAACCGCAGCGCTGTCACTCAACTCGCAGCAGCTAATCCCCTGCAGCGACACGTGAACTTGGAAGTATGGCAGCAGGGCTGCATTAGCACGGACACGCGCAAGTGTGTGTGTGCACGTAGACACACGCAAATACATGCACATACTGACTGGTGCACAAACATAATCACCGCAGTCCAAAACTAAGTCTATATGAACAATCAGTGCTTCCAAAGCTAACTGGGACAAATTGGGATCTGCAATAAATAATTCAGGTTAAAGTTTAAACAAAAGAAAAGAGAGAAACTTCTGATTCGTGGAGATGATCTGAAATTTCACAAGCTCATAAGTAGTAAACTATAGCGTGGAGATAACGTTGGAATATTCCTTTTACACTTAAGGAGCTCCCCAATTATTTTATCAGTTTCCAAGTCATCGTGAATTATCTTCTGTGGCTCTGGTGGAGCTTCGACAAGTCCAGACAATAAAATAGCCCAGATGATGTCATGGTGATGTCACCAGGGTTATCTGACTTTTCTTGGGAGAATGTTTTTGCGCAATACCTGCATTACAAACCAGGGGCATGATGTTTGAAAGGCATGGATGTTTGCCATGCGGGGACGGTCTAACTAAAATGCCAGATGCTATTTGTCTGAAGACGTCAACAGCAGCAGAAACTAAACGAACTCATTAAAGTACCTGAAGTAGCAAAAGGAAGTGATGTTTGAGTGCAGCTTGAAACTACAGGAGCTAAACCAAAAAGAAATATGATAAACAGTACATGGAGCTGAGTTTACTCGGACTGTCTCAAGTGCTTCACAATGGCCTCAGTGTACGATTTGTAAAGTAGTGCTAGCTAATGGAAGCATGAGTTTCAAGCAGAGAGAGTGGTGACGGAGTTCCAAGGTGAGCCTCAGGGCACCAGAGGTCTCATAATGGGTTGCACCACACATTACTAAAGACCCAATGTCTATAGTATCGATGGTAACAGTTCTAATCGCACCAGGAATGTTGGGAGTTGTAATTTTCACCCTACTTTTGTCTGAGGAGGGGCTCTAAAAAAACCTGCATTACGAAATGTAGTATTCAGCATTTTTGGTGTTTGACCTATCGGGATTAAACACGACAACATGTTGGGCTCTATTGCAACAGATTTGATCCTTCTTTTTTAAATTGAACTCTCGTAAATCCCCCGACTTCATGTACGGTGCAGTACAAAATGACTGCAGTGATCCTATAACTGCACTTAACTTCTTTCTGGCATATGCCGGCAGAACAACTCACGTACGCACACACCCTCAAGCACAAGATAGCTCCACCTCATCTGTTGTGCTGTACTAATTCACGTACCTATATTCAATTTTAGCATTGCTGTAGTTCCAGCCTTGTAAATCTCTCAACAAGTTCTAAACACAACCGTGTGAACCAGACGAAGGAAACCTCCTGAACTCACTAGGAATATCTTTGGCCACGGCACTACATGTCACCTGGCAACCAAAACTAATCACAACATAGCAAAGGCCGTGACACACCTTCGCAAAGATCAGGCAGAGGCCGCTCATCTGAGTCAAACCTCAGTGCTGGCAGAACAGGCTGACAAGTGTGACTGACAGCTCTACAAAGCCAATTCAATGGAAACGAACTGCAGCCATGACAGTTGGAGCAGTTAGCTGTAGCTTTAGAGCAACAGTCATAAAACCCCCGACAGCTTCAAAACCAACATCTTTTGTTTCCGCGTGTTGACGTTCTATAGACAATGGCTGTGGTTTATTTTATTCTCTATTTAATGAGCATGTTTTGCATCCAGGAAACAGCTTCCACAACCACAGCGGTAAAATTCGCGGTCACCTCTGCAGCCTCGAAGGCTTTGTTTCCCAAATAAACACAAGACAAGTGCACGGTTATACTCCAGGAAACACACACACACACACACTCGCACCACATATGAAGCACACCTGCATATTTAACCCCCTCTCGCCCCGCCCGGGTTGCTTGCCCCTGTCCCAAGGGGCTGGGGAGATAAATGAGCTCATGTCAAACACACACACACTGACAGGGATAATGATGAATTACATATATATTAACACACAACCTGAGGACTCACTCTTCTTACGTACAGACACACACATTTTCTTTCACCAACACAGCAAACCAAAACCAAAAAGGTGCGAGTAAGCTGGATACTTCACTCACACACACACACACACACACGCACACACACACACACACACACACACACGCACACGCACGCACGCACGCACGATGACAGGTATTTCCACTTCACGAGAGCCACAATGCTGAGCTGTGAGTCCGGTGCCAGTCACTTCCTGTCTGAAGGGGTCAGAGGTTAAACACTCTTCAGTCTATTTAACCCCTTCTACAGAAATGAAGAGACAGTGAGACAGAGCAGAGAAATCGCCTGCTGTAATTGAACCGTTTCGCTCTCGTTATCCCTGCAATGTTTACCCCGTTCCCTCTGAGCCTCACAGGCAATGCAGTAGAAACTGTTGGTTGTTCCAGCTAATTCACTGAAACCTGGAAAGTGAAGCGCAAACTAACAAAGAATAGATGAAGCGGCTGACGGATAGAAGGAGAGCTTAAAAAAAAACAGATTACAAAAAACAGAAATCAAGAAAACTTTTGCTGGTTCCAGGTTCTCAAATGTGAAATCTGCTTCCGACAGTTGCTTTTCACTGTAAATTCAACATCTTTTGGTTGAGGACTGTTTGATGGACAAAAATAATAAGACGTCACCTCGGGCAGTCAGAACCTGTGATGCCTGATGAAGGTCGATGACAGCGATATTATAGCTCTAACAAACTAAGTGCTGCAGTGAACGTGCAGGAATTATTTCTTTTCTTTTAAACGACTTCATTCTCTTATGCATCTGTCTACCAGGTGTGCTGTGGACAACACTTAGTTTTACCATGTGGAGGAGCAGAATCCTTCAAATCCTTTCAAAGCTGCCTTCACAAATTTCATCGGCTGCTTAAGTCAGTAAGCGGATGTTGCAACTAGTTTCAGCTTTATTAATGGACTGGGTTGCTTGGGTAGCTTGATTAGGTCAGGTAGGCATCAGCACCAAAGAGTGTATTGTCCATTTGTTCTTGTATCACAAAAGCTCTTGTGAAAGACACCAAACGGCTCCTCTGCTGATAAGTCACCATTGGACCAGTGTCTAGAGTAGTTTTCAGTGCAGATTCTTGGTTAAGACCTTGAATGAATGAGCCGACACGCACAAAGAACACAGCCCCAGGTGTGTGACCGGTGCTTCCATTGGCAGTCAGTCAGCAGGGGCCTCCTTGCTAATCCTCCGCCATCACTCAACTGCATCTCAGCTCTAATCTCGCCGGGCCAAAGCTCAGCAGAGGGGAGCTGCTGGCTTTAAACCGAGAACCTGCCAGCTAATCTTCGGCCACAACACCCCGGGGTAACCCTACACCCTCCCCAGGGGAGCAGCCACAATACCCCAGGGCCACAGCGATGAGAGAAAGACCTCCCAAATATCAGAGACACTTCACGCCTTGGGAGAGACGGAGGGATACAATGATGGCTCATTTTTTTGGGGTTTTGGATGCTCACCGCCATTCTAAACTTAAGCACTGGCTGATTAAAAAAAAGACATTACATTTCTTGAGTGCTTTCAAAGCAGCTTCTCATTCCACAGAATTGCCCTCACCGGCTGAGGGATTCAATTCAACACACGCCATCGCTATTAAAGTAGAAATTGTCAAGGTTGCTTGCCTGAATACGAGCCCCCATTCTTCACCAACTGGCAGGATGCAGCCTACATTACTCTTAAAGAGGCGGACTGGCTCGTTTAAAAGCATACAATAAGCAGTCGGGGGGCTGCCAACTGGACCCGTTACAGCTGATAAGTGTATGGTCCCAGACACAATGACCGGCAATCAGATACATGCAGAGAATACATGCAACATTCATGTTAAGGTCAGGTATATGGAACAATATGTGCTACGCTGTTTCATGAATTCTATAGAACTATATAAATGACAGATTATCAGCAGCAGTGAATGTGGTTTGTTGATACGGTCTGCAAGTCTGCCTGATAAACGGCACAGCAAGCAAGAGATCAGAAAGAAACAGAAACAAGTGCTCCAGAGAAAAAGGAAATGTCGGCAATAATAATAATGTGTAACATATGGCTAAAACATGCTAAACCACCAGTATGGTTCTCAAGTTATCAATAATTAAGTGACAAGTTAGCTTTGGCCGAAGTCATGAGGAATAAGTGCTTTGTTTCCTACAAATGAACAAAGGAAAGTATAAAGTGTGAAGATCATGGTGGTCTGGAAGTGAGTGGGCTCACTGGAGTCAAACATTTCTGAAAAATCGGACTTACCACTTCGGTGGGACGGTAGTATTTAGGGTCCACCTTCACATGGACCACTCCCGTCTCCTGGCAACGGCCAATCTCATTCTCATCCTTTCCCTCCCACCTGGAAAGACACACACATTTTACAACACTGTCCCACATCTGCTGCAGGGTTCAGCTTTCCTTTCCTCCATCTCCCTGATTATTTCTTGTGCAGTTTGTTTCTTTAATGTCTCGTGCTGACAAAAAATGCCACCTGTCCAGTTGTTTTTGTTTAAATCAACACAGCAGTCATACACACACACCTTCCCCAACATGCCAATGTCTTCCAGGAGGTGAATGAGAGGTGAGACAGAGGAGGGGACTGAGATGTGGCACTGAACAGGAGATAGAAGTTTTCTAAAATATAGCCTCTTTCAGACATGGACCCTGTTACATTGATGGCTTCACTGATGACCATCCTGCTGGTTTCTCAGTCCACGAAAATACATTTTCTCAATAATTTGTCTATTGATTTCATTGAATATTGAACTCTGGTGCCGATTTCAAACAGGAGGACAATACCAAAGCATACTTTTCTATGTTAGAGGCATTTTGCTGTATATGTTTTGCTGCCTAGCCTCGTCTCATGTGGGTTATTTTACTTACTTTTGAATAAGAAATGATAATTATTCATCATTCATTTATTAAAGCGCTCTTAAGAAGACAAAAACTCTGGATAGAGTATCTCTGTGAGTTCATGCTGTGAACTTTACGTTAATGTGACGGCATTCAAATCAGACTTGTGCTGGAAGCCAAAACATCGATGTAAATGTCTGAAAAAGTACGCGTATACGTGTATCTGTGGGCACTCACACAATGGTCTTCCCCATATGTTGGAAGGCCTTCTCCACAAACTCCCTCACGCTGTGCACCTCCCCCGTCGCGATGACGTAATCCTCCGGCTCCTCCTGCTGCAGCATCAGCCACATAGCCTGAAAGAGACGGAGACAGGACAGGGACAGAGAGGTTAAACCACTGAGCGATCATAAAGACAGTTCGGCGCTCCACACTGGACCCTGCCCAGTTCGGTCCTGACAGACAGGAAGTGAACCTGCGACCTCTGAGCGTTGGCATTCGCGCGTACCTCTGTTCTGACGTCACCGCAGGGGACTCATGGGACAAATACCGTGGGAAAGGAGGACAGAGGGCTCCCCCAGGCCCACTGTGTTGCCGGCACACACAAAGCACACACAGCATGCACCTATGCACGCAAACACAATGCTTTAAAACGACACCAAAAGTTAATAAAAAAAGAGAGGACAAACTTCCAGAAATAAAAGTACAGCAGCATCAAGTTCTGACATGTATTTCTAACTGGCCGGTGCAGGCAGGCAGTATTATCATTAGCCGATATATCCCAGTGAAAGCTGATAGTCTGAATCCCTTAATGGACCCAGCGCTATATTAAACGTCCAGCGAGAGTGCCTGTTCTCGGTCCCATAATATTTATGGTGAACCAGAGCCAGCAGGTCAGAGCTGCTGACCTCTGGCACGTCTAGCCTGATTAGAGGAGACTCGGAGGGGACACAGAGACAGACAGACAGACAGACAGACAGGAAAATGCTCATAACTGCACATGTTTAAAGTGTTACATACAGTAAATGAGGGTATGGTTTTGATTTATTGATTCTGCTGGTAGATTGAAGTTCTTAAATATTTTCTGGTAAACTATTTGAGCTACAAGAACAGCAACAAAGAAACCAACGCGTGTTGAAATCAAAAGCTAGTTTATTTTCCAATGGATTTGTGTTTAAAATGTCAACATATTGTAGCTCCTCAGTGCCTCCCTTTAATATCTCAAACAAGACGAGTCCATAACTCATGATGATCATGAAACTGACAAACAAATCCTGTCGATGGCTCCGTCCTAACGCTTTGGTTGTGACACAGTTACAGCAGTAACTGATATTGGCAACTCCTTAGTGCACGAAAAATGTCGACATAAAGAACCAACATTTTTGTGCATGGTTTTCAGTTTTTAAATACTATAAAGAGGAACGGTTAAATTAAAAATGGATTTAGTGAGCTGACTTGATGAAGAGATGAATGCAAGAGGTGCTTTTCAGTTTGGGTGAACATCAAAACTCCCAAGAAGGTAAGTGACACCTTTCACCAGGAGCTCTGCTCCGGCCTATTGTACATGAGTCCAGCCACTCAGCTGCTGTCTGTTCTCCACAGCAGAAAGGTGGAGAAGGTGTGGAGTTGGTTTCCTCTCCGACTCTACAGAGGTTACTTAAACACTTTGCCTGTCTCGCTCTCAGAGGATCACATCAGCGCAGTTTATGTGCTCTACTTGGTTTTGCATTGAATAGTGTGTGTGTGTGTGTGTTTTCCATGTGTGTGTATGTGTCCCATCCGGCCCCATCAGGATGTTTTATGTGATACAGTTGGACAGAGCAGAGACTGGCTGTCTCCCTCCGCACATTTAGCAGATTATGGGTTCCCTCTGTAGTAGTTGTGTATTGTTGTGCATAGGTGTGTCTTTTGCAGAAACACACAGAAAAAAAATACTAAAAACCAAACTTCCCAGGAGCAATTCATATAAGCTTCAATGTCGCTCACACCACGCACAAAAGAAATGCACGAAACTGATTCTGCAAAGGGTTTATCCACTTGAGAGCATGAATGTATTCATTAAATTGCAATGCAAACTCCCCATTAGATATAGATATTAGAAGTGGTGCAAGAGGAAACGTCAGGCGTCGCCAAAATATTGGCATGAATGCTATGAACGCCATAAATATACACAGCAAATTGAATGCTTGTTTTTGCGTTACCTTTAAGTACTGTATGTACCGATTGTGGTATAGTATAAGCGCATGCCTGCTCTGAGACACGCACACACACACACTAGCAGCAAGGAATGCTCCTCCTCGGGGGGGCGAGGCCATCCTATCTCAGGATCGTTCAGGGTCAGCTGGCCGCTCAACACTGATGGCTCCCCTGAGCATGACCCCTCGCCCTCTGGCCCCTGATGAACACACCAGATTCTCACACTGCTGCATGAGCCAATAATAGCACCTCGGTGTCGGACTGACAGCAGAACAAATTAATCGAAGCATGTTCAATGCATGTTCAATTTTCCACGACCAGAGCTCCATTACAATCTGTGCTCACAATTGTTCCCACATTTTGACATTTCCAATATCATGTACATCCTAGCATGTGCTTCAGAGAAACAAAACCGGGACCCACTCATAGAAAAAAAGGCCTCCATAGCGCTACATGAGTTGTGAAACTGCACAGGGAACCTTTTTCCCCGTGAATGATAAAACAGAGCAGCATTGTAGGACGGTACGTCAGCACTAGTCCCAAAACAATAAATGAATTAGCTGGTTAATGCACTGACAGCATTCAGTTACTTCAAAATGCTTCATTTGAGATGAAAACAAACGAAGCAGAGAGCTAATAGTCACAACTCTGTCGATATATATATATATATCTCTCATTGTAAATGGAATATCTTTTAGTTTTGGATGTTTGGCCAGACGAAACAAGATTTCTTTTGTATTTTGATGGTAACTTTCTAGATACAAGAATTAAAAAAATAAAGAATTCATCAATAATAAAAATAATCACTACTTGCAGCCTGACACATTACAATATTTAAGAAATCATAAAGAATACAGATCATAGATCTAACCTGAGAATTTAATCAGAGGCCGATTCACATCACGCCATTTTAAAATAACCGGACCTTTTCCTTCTCAGTATGAGCAGGATTAATTATCGGTGGAAACGCGAGACATCGACACTGTTACACTGTTTTGATCGTCTTGACTGTCGGATTATTTGAACTGGTAATGGAGCAGGCTCTTTCCCTCTTCCCCGCGGGCCACACTGATGAATGTGTGGCCTGCAGTAAACTGGATGGCTGCGATGACGGGAGTTGGGAACGCAGCTCGGCTTCTCTCGCAGCCAGAGAAAATGTTTACGGCTGGAGCTGAGTGATACGGCCCAATTCTTAACCAGGAAATGTGATAAATAATATGATGGGTACTTTTCTGCTCGTTGTAGTGGGAATAAAGCTCAGTGAAATCATGGGAGACTGTGGTGCATTCTTCTTCTAATAACAGCTAAGGGGAGAGTGCTGGCTCCACTGCGGGTATTCCCACATTTAACTCATCTTTTTCTCACTCCTTTTTCAGGCCACTCTTCCTCCATTTTTCACTTTTAGGCCCCTTTCTCCTTCCTTTCCCCCTCAGATGCCCCTCCTCCCTCCCTGCGTCTCTCTCTCTCTCTCTCTCTCTCTCTCTCTCTCTCTCTCTCTCTCTGGATTGCTCTGCTTCATTAGCTATCTGATAAACAGCTCGGAGGTTCAGCCCTTCACACTGAACCCGCACCTTCCTGTTCACATGGCCACAGGATGACCCCCATCACACACGCCACACTCGACTCCAGCTCAGAGACAGATACTGACCCCTGCAGCCACCCGCGACCCCTTTACCTGAATTATATTTTCTGACACACGAGGGGAAAACCTGGTGACCAAAGTTCAAATGCCGTGTTTTGTTCAGAGACTGCAGAAATAACATGGCTGTATAGAATATCTGTGACATTGTAAGTTTCCGATTGGAATGCTTTTGAAATACATACTTAGCATAACCTCTCTTTGCCATCTTTGTCAGTTTGACAACCGGGGAGCAGAACATTTGGAAACTGGAAACTGTTTAGATCTGGTCAGTTGGTAAAATGTCTGGACTTGTTTAGCTTTGTTGAAATGTCTTCTTTACTTTTTTCGTTGGGCAATATGACGTAATATACCGCTAGAAATTGTTTTGAATGATTGTATTTGCAGGATTTTTACACCAACAAGTATCTTCTCTCAGATACTTAATTAGTCAAAAATACATTCCCGCCTGCATTTGTTATCCAAAACCTTTGAGAACATGTTTTATATCCATTGTAATTATTGTACAAAAATATACATACCATGCTAGAAGATTATCCGTACTGGCCATCTAGTAAAGTTTATTTCATCGTTCAGGACTAAATGCTGTGGTAATATATCCATCTTTCACTTCAGTTTTGTTGTTTGTTGATTTGATTATTAATCTACAAAAATACATCAATCAAAGGGATATGATGATAAAGTGACAACACTCATTTCCAACCATGTTCTCAAAATGTAAAAACCCATAAAACATGTAACACACATTAAGGAATAGAGTCTGAACACAAAATTAGTCAAAAACAGCCTAAAGAATAACAACACATGATAAAATGCCATCAAACCCCATCCCTAGCTGTCATCTGCTGAAACCTGCCGTAACATACCCGTCTATAGCTTTTATATCTCCTGAGTCATTTTCAAAATAAAACATGTTAAACGGCAGTCACAAAAAAAGTAGCAACTCTTCACAAATCAGCGACTTTGAGGCTACATAAAAAACAGTGACTTTAATCCAGTAGAAGTTTTCATGGCTTCAGTATTCAGCTGTGGTGCCACTTCGTTTTTTTTCTCTACCGGTGTATTATATTTAATCTAATCCTTTCCATATGCCCCTGTCGGATAGAGTACAGATAGAGCACAACCAAAGCTACGAGACTGCGGGAAAATCCCTGGGGCAAACCAAAGGCAGTCTGCTGACTCAGAATACTTGTGTATAGGTCACACAGTGCACTCTCACCACTGTGATACCAATGGCTGCAAAACTACTGTTCCAGGCCCTGAACTCTGTGTTGCTTATGCCCAACATCTGCTAATGTGAATGTAACAGAATGTCATACTTTATCAATGCCTGAAGATGAATTCTTCCCACACGCTGCATCTCCGAATAAAAAAAACACATAAGTATGTTCTTGCTTGAAGACAAGGGGGATGTTTCCTGGTATAGAAAATACATCAGGCCACTCTCCAAACCACCATGACTTATCTGGACCTCCTTCCTCTGCAGCCAACTGACCCCCTCCATCCCCCCCCGCTCTGTGTCTCGCCTCCCCCCCAGCGTCCCAGGCTGTTGTAGCCCCCCCCCCCCCGGTCCTCCGTCTCTGGCTGCTTGACTACAGCTGACATGTGGAATGGCTCAAGGTAAACACTTAATAGAGCTGCTATTATGGTCGCAGAAAGCCATCAGCCCCAATCACAGCCTGCTAATGCCATTAACCCCGGGGTTTCACACACACACACACACACACACACACTTTATGACTCACTCACAAACGCAAACATATGACAAATCCCCTTTTACTTTAAACCATAAAAATCCCACTCATGCCAGGATTCATTCACATTCCTGCATAAATAGAAACAAAGTTAAGTAAGTTTAAACTCTATAGAGCATAAATAGATTGGCCACCTTTAATATGTTATCACTTAAAGCCACTTGTGTCCGTCTGATTCATTTCAACAGACATTTGTATTCTCACAGAGCTCAACATGTGCCCTGATGGTTTTGGAGTTTTGGAGAAGCTGCAGGTTCCATGTCTTCCCCACTGCAGACCTCGACCAGAGCCGGCTTTTCCACATCATTAGCAGCTCAAGAGGTACTCAGGACTGTTCCACAACATGCTAGCACAGCTGCCAGACAAGAATAATAAAGCTTGAAAAATAAGAAGAAGAGTGCTCTTATTTTGGCGTGGATCAGAGGGAAGCCTCGAATTGGAGCCGAAGCAGCTCCGGGCCTGCCAGCCCCGACTCATACCACCGATACTGAGATTAATGAGCTGCACTCACGAGCTTGCGATACAAGACATTCATGCATCACGACGCAACGTCACACTCGAGGCTCAAACGCGGCCCCGCTCATGTACGTCACAAGTTGGCGTTATCGGCTGCTCTTTTAGGACCCACATCTATCAAGGCCACTATACTTCCCGGATGCACTGGCAATCATCTGCAGCCATCTTGTACCGAGATTAGGCAAATAGTATTGAAATTACGACTCCAGAATGACATCGGCCCCAGAGCAGATACCGCACTGAGGCCAGATAACCTCCTCCCATTGTAGATGTTTATTTAACATCTAATTTATTTACAATTATAGAAGACCCATTCTCTCCATCGGGCTTTCCATCGACACTCAACTTTTCATACCTGAAAACAATTATGTGGTCCAAAGGGGATGTGCTGTACGTAAAAAAACGTTGGTGTTGCATGTTGGGGTGAACAAGGCAAAATATCGTTTACCAAAATTATGACATATGACATATGACACAGACATTAGGTGGCAGAGAAGTGTGTTTAGACTGAAAGCAGAGATATTTGTGTGTTGTTCACGGTCAAGTTTACCAGTGAAGTGCAGCCGCTGTAATAGTTTCAACTGCTCGTTTCCTTCTGTCTACAATCTGAACTCGTCTATGGTGGTTCATTTCACCTTGTTTGGCTAAACTAAAACACAAAATAAAACAATTGTGCACGGTAACTTATCCGGCGCAATTTGATCTCGGCAAAGACGAATTCAAGCATCGTTGTTTTGAAAAACACGTCACCTAAAATTCTCAATGTGTCACAATTGTGAGCTGCAGTGCAAAAACAGAGCGACGCCGTCTTTCAGCATATTTTGGTCTTTCAACATCATCAGTTTTTGGCCCCGTTGTTGTTCTCATCATGGTTTCGTCCTTTTACGGGATTTAAGTGTTATGTGCACCTCCACAGGGATATGAAAACACAACTTTATTTTTTCTCCTTTATTCAATAGTGCAGCTGAAGAAAGGAAAGAGGGGGGGTGACGTGCAGCAAAAGGGCCGCGGATCGCATTCAAACCCGGGCAGCTGCTGCACCCAAATACAAACATTTTTAAATCCAACCTTTATTTATATGTTAGAATCAGACAACTGTCCGTATTTTTGCAGGGCATTGTCATTTGTGTTTGCATGTAGAATACGTTCGGACAGAAGAGGCGGGACGACCACTGCCTGTATCACACAGACCGTTTACATCCACGGCCGTTTGACGAGAGCGTAGGGAGAGTGTATGGATTTATGTACATGCGAGTGACTGACATCGCATTGTGAGTGTGTCCGTCTGTGTGTTGAACAGCATTCCACAACAGCCCAGGATAATCCCAAACACCGGCTTAGAGAAGAATGGACACGTTTGACAGCTTCCTCTGAAATTCTGCTCTCAAAGGATCCTTTTGTTCTTTGAGTGTTCTTGCTGCGAAACACACACACACACACACACCCCCCCCCCTCAGGGCTCTGACAAGGTGTTCAACATGCTAAATGGTATCTCATAAACCAGGTGATATAAGTTCTCCCTGCCACTCTAAACTGCATATCACATAACTCCACAGCGCTGCCAGCACAACGCCGACACACAATCCACATCGGTACAAACATTTTGACATGGCAGAGCGGGCGGGTCAGGCAGGAGAGGAAGTTTAACAAAAGTATTTTCTGTGGATGGGCACTAAACCTCAATACTATTTGAGAACCGACCAGAATGTGTCCGTATCGGGTATCAAAGTGTTTTTTAAAACTTTTAAACCTTTGATTTGGTATTTCTGGATCTAAATCAGGAAAGGTGTTGAACTTGGGACACCTTTTATTTCCTGACAAAGATTAAAATCATGTTTATATTCACCAAACTAGGTTATTATTTTGGTGTCTGCAGCTAATCGAAGGTCAAAAGCAAAAGTTGTGGATATTTTGCACCCAGATGATTAAAGAGTGGCAGCCTGCAAAACTATACGGCATACATTATGTCGTGCAATTGACGACGTGCAGACGTTTGTTGCCGATGTAAGGATTCAGAAAGTGTCTCTCTGATGATCAGCTGACAATCCCAAATAGCCTGCGGGGTGACTATCTGCAGTGGAAAAAGAAATAGAGAAAAGGACCCGGTAGCAAAAGTGAGGCGAGTGGAGCCGAGCCGAAGCCATGCACTGGAAATGAGGCATCTTTAAAACAACAATACGATATGCGCAGCAGGTCTTTGGATAACGAAAAAAAAAGAAAGCATGACTACTTCATGAAATGTTGCATTAAACAGTATTTCCTGTGAACACTCCCCGCGATCGCCCGTAACAACATAACAACACAAAAGTCACATGCTTCTCAAATTGGGCCTGCAGGGACATTCAGTCTGAGGCTCAGTGACTAAGTCCTGCCGTCCATTATAAACCCAGTCCGTAAAAACAACAATAAAGTGAATCTCAGTTAAGCGCAGTGAAGGCCAGCACCCTTTCAACAGGCAGTCAGAGGGGGCCACATAGCAAGTGAATTAAAAAGCACTGAAATGGAGATTGGTGGGCTGACATTCCAGGAGTTCCTGAGTGGAGAGTTTCATCGCATGAGTTTTTCTTTTCCAACTTATTTTATGTGACTTCACTCAGTTATGTTTGTCTCTTTTCTCATATAAGGACAAGGCGTTTTGTTCATTTCTGTGTCCGCCTGCATCCCACAATCCCTGATGGTCTTGAAGTGAGTCAGTAAAGGGCAGGGGTGAATTTGGCAGAACCGTGAGCCAGGCCAGACCGGGACAAATTGGGCTAGAGCAGGCCCGGACCAAACCAAACCAGACCAACTCAGGGTATAGACCGGGTCCTATCGGCCCAAACAAGACTGCTTTTCCAACTCTACTCTGCGTAAATACGTAAGTAAGACCCTCAATCATTCAATTGCGGTGTACATTTACACACAGACATTGATTCACACACACGCGGAGTGACATGCTAGTATGCACTGCTAACTTTCCCAGGCTCCACCTCAGGGAGCACACATCATCCAAATGGCTGCTATGGAGCTGTGATTTTTAGCAGAACAGCTTTTTTTTTTCTTCCCGTTACTGAGCCCACTATTTTTAGAGATGGCTGAAATTATTAAACCCCCTCCCCCCTTCACCCTCCTCCTCCTCTCTCCACTCATTCCCGCTCTCCTCTCTCCTGTTGTGTTTTGACCAAAAAAGTCACAGACTGCAGCGTGTTTCCTCGTCAGACAGACTGTCTGGACGTCGAGTCGAAGACAGACAAGGCTATATTTACGGTCTGACTTCATCCCGAAAGGACATACGCACACAGAGACACATGCTGCTGTAGCATGGTCGGGGGTTGACGCACAGATGACCGCAGCTCCGCCGCCGTCTCTTTCACTCTGACCATGTTGTGCTGGCCGAGCCTCACGGCAGTGGTTGACCTCAGAGGATGCTCTACAGCACCGTTACCCCCGAAGAGGTCGCAACGTCTGACAGACGAGGGAGATCGCAATCACTCACAGCGAGTCCAAAAAGCATTTTATTCACACACAGGGCTGCTTCTGGTGGGCCCACACGGTATGGTGAATCTGGACTGTGTCCAAGGGAAGGATGACTTAAAAGGGCTTTTACTCACAAGATGACACAATACCTCCCATCAGCCTAACTTAACGTAGCGTTCAGCAAGGCTCATTATTAACAGAGGTTTTGTTTAATCTATAAACAAACACAAACATTATGACAATTTCTGGTTTTAGTTACAGGCTGGAACCATGTCTTGGCAGCTAGGAGCAGCAGCTTTCCACACAGGGTGGTTGCCAGGTCTGGCACCAGCATATCTGTACAGAGAGCTACACCAAAGGCTATGTTCCCCAACCGGATCCTCCCAGCTGGGCGGACATATGAATTCTTATTTGTTAATTACTCTATAGCTGAACTAAAAAACATGTTATTAACTTCTGATTTAGCTACAGATGCATTAAAGCGCTTACGGTATATACTTATCACACTTCACATGTGGGACCTTTAACACCTCACTTGGTTCTGTCACTCAAATAAATCCTAGCATAACGCTGCCCGACTCCAACCTGAGCAGAGGACTGTGTGGGTGCACGGGGCCAAGTTATCGTACACACCAAGCTCTATCCTCAAAGCTCGAAAATCAGATTTTTTTTTTATCGTACATGTTTAGGGAATTAGTAAAACAAACAGAAAAGATGCACTCATTGGAACTTCTGTCAACAGCAGAAAATCTCTCCGCCTGTTTGCATTGGACCGTAAAAACTGAGCTTTGTTAGCACAGCACAAAGTCTTTAAACTGTTGTTTATGAATAAACCTCAAACACGGAGGTTTTAGTCTGAGAGAATAAATAAAGGAAAATAAACTATACTGACTTTGGTTTCTTTTCATTCAAATACTGAATGCTTAAGCTTTATTAGCTTGTTAAACAGAGAAAAAGCACATGATTTGATTTTGGGGCAAATGCTTTTCTTTAATATTTTGTGATATCTCTGATAACAAGCGGTCATCTTGTTGTCTTCAATTTCGGTATTTTTTCATCAGACAAATGGCTTTCAACTATACCCTTCCCCCAAAACACTACTGTTGCTGCTGATGAAAACATTAGAGGATGTTTTTTGGCTGAGACTTACACATGACAGCTCTCGTAGAGTTTACAACAACACGCGGCTTTAGCGGTGTACCACACCAATATCTTACACATCGCATAAACACGGAGACAGATATATTCTGATCACGCTAAAACAACAAAAAACTAAAAATTCCCCTGGCCCAAGTCAAGCTAATGTTCATACGATCAATCAAGCCTGCACCCATTCCTTTGATACTATCAGCGTGTTTGGACATCTAAACATAGCCGCATGCACGGGGGAAGTTCACAGATTCACACACGCTTCAACTTGACTGTGAACTCTGGGCTGCATGAACAGTGAGTGCTCAGTAAACAATCTTTCCATGTTTTCACCAGAGGAAGGGAATGGCTCTCATAAAGACTGTCATTCACTTGTTAACGTTAAAACACACACACACACACACACACACACACACACACACACACACACACACGAGGTCGGGCTCGGCTCCACGTAGCGCGGACAGAGCTGCTGATTCTTGGAGCTCGGCGATAGCGTCATTTTTACACCGTGAGAACATGAGAAACACATTTCTCAAAGGAGCCCTCTCATTTACCGTGGGTGTGTTACCATTTTTTGGGGGGGGACAGGAACACACACATGCACACCAGTTAAGTTAGAAGTTAAGTTAAATATAGTAGCTGGGTTATGAATAGGCAGCATACAGGGGCTAAAGAAGGCCGTGAAAGGCTTTTTAAATAGTCGTCTCTGGACTTTATTTAACTTTTACTGTAACCCAGTATAATCCCACATGCATGTGTGTACACACACATCCTCGTCTGTCGGAGACGGGGTATCAATAGCAGGGGGATGAGTGATGCAGGGCCAGAAAAGCACTTTATTTATTTTGCCCTCTTTGAACAGGCAGGAAGGAAAACAAACATCAGCAGGAGAGCCACATGAACGCTGCATCTGGACTTAACGAACCCACTGATTTTACTTACACATCTCTCACCTTGCACCACAAACTGCCTGTAAAATGGAGTATCACAGGACGCACCTCCGAGAGAGGGAGAGTACATGCACAGTATAAAACTCATTTTCAAAAGGGGGAATGGTGGACTTCGATGGGATAGGACAGGGAATAGGGCATCGTCTTGTAAAGTAGATTAGCAATGAAACAGTCGGTTGCTTAATCGAGTAAATAGCTTATTTAGGGTAGTATGATCGATCAATCAATCAATCATAAATCAATTCTGCATTCATCATTTTCCTCCTCCCTGAAATTGAGCCTGGAGTATGTGTGAAGTGCAGATAACACCATACACGACACAGGAAGCAAACTGTACGCATGTTTCGCTATCAGTGATGGCATGATGTGATAGCAGGAGACAGATGATGGGAGTTGTAATATTTTTAGTCTTTCCACGAAAACTGAAAAGAGATAACGCCATGGGAAACTGGAGTCTGAGAGGTCAGATGAAGAGATGAGTGGTGTTTGTTTGTTTGTTTGTTTGTGGAACAAAAGGGAAGAAAGGAAAGAGAGAGGACACACAGATTCAATGGAAGTAAAAAAAAAAAAGAGAAAAAGTGAACAGTTTAAATGAGAAACCAGAAGCAGAGAAGACAGTAAGGGGACAGCGGGTAAACTGTACGGGTGTCAGTCCAAGCTTTCTTTGTCAAGTGAATTTCCAGACTTCCTTCATGGGTTAAGTTTGAACTTCGACCCAGTGACACATGACCTCGAGGCTGAGACCAGGAGCAGCACTGTGTGTGTTTGTGTGTGTGTCTACGCTGGGCTCAGTCTCTCTGCTTAGAATTCGGTTCCAGACGCAGTGATCTCATATGAGATGCTATCAGCCTGTTTACCGTTGCTATGCTCCCCTGCGGCCGCTACATCGCTTACAAATTGGACAATCAAGAGCAGGTGTGTGTGTGTGTGTGTGTGTGAACGACTTTTTGGTGGAACTACATCCTCTCCTCTTCCTCCTCAAAACCCCACTGCAGGTGGAAGAGTGACTCCTCCCCTGTTGAAAGCAGGGTGCACACAGACGCCAGGCCTGTAAACTTTAACGGTGTTTTGTCACATATTTAAGAAAGCTGTGAGTGTATTTATGGAGGTGCAGGGGCCACGGGCCCTCCACGGGCTGCCGTCCAAACGAGGGCCATGTTGGATTGATTAGGCAGTCTGGGAGTGGCCGCAAGCCAACCAACAGTTTGGAGGGCAGATCTTACACGGGTATCAATGGACACTGGATGACAGAAAGATGACAGCTATTTTATTTCCATAGGGGCATCATTCTTTTTCTTTTTTGAGTTTTCTGACTTTATTCCGATTGAAGCCAATTTGAGTTTCCTACAGGTCTTGCATTTTTTCTCATCCTCAACCACCACAATTCAACGCAACTTCATATTGCAATCCTTGTTTTTTTGCAGTGTAGGACAGGACCAACATGGTCAAGAGATTAATGCGATACACTGTCCGGGTTAGTCTGTCTGTCAGAGCCAAAGTCTGTTCCGTATGTAGGGCTTGTGGATGTTTTATGTGATCCTAGTCTCCCACGGAATTAAGTTCCTGTTGTACAATTCTGCAGCACACTACTCATGTCCAATGCCAATGTTCAGTGGAAGTATAGCGTGTCCTCTTTGCAACGAGACCAAAACCATTGGTAGGGGTGTCGGAGTGCTGAATGGGCACATGGAAAGTACAGATTTACATGGAGAGTTTGTTTTTAGTCCTAAACCAACTTTATTTTCACCATGACCATACTCTGTGTGACCCCCCCCCCCCCCCATGCAGACATTAAAGGAATAAAAACACAAAATGGCTAAGAAGGTTCAAAAACATCAGATTTGAACATAATGTGGGTTTCGCAGAATCGTCCTAAATCAACGCTGTCTGACGAGCGGTTGGCCTTGTTGTCGTATGCTGAGACAACACTGATAGAGTACTGGGTGACTGGGAGAGAAACGTGATGGCTGTGAGATGGTCGGGGTCTTTGGGGACAGCTGGGAAACTGCACATTCATCATTTTCACAAAACATGAAGTGGGCACAACATAATATTTTACAAGCAGATAAAAATCCCTTTCCATCCTCCGTCCTCTTTATCTCTCTTTTGGGTGACTATTGATTCATTAACGTTATCTGACCACCGCAGCAGGAGCAAAGGGAGCCGTGAAACACACAAACGCACTCACCATTTCCTGAAACACAGGTACACGCACACGTTTCCTGTGGGAATTTATTTTCAAATCAGCTATCTGCGATCACCTGCTGTACGCTGCTGCTGCTGCTGCCAGCCTCATCCTCCGGCTTCTAGAACATCATTACAAATATCACTGTCTGATACAGAAAGACGAAAAACTGGATGAAAACCACGGTGACGAGGAGGGTTTCAGAGAGGAACAAGTTGTGACATGAAAAATAAACGGAGGAGGGAAAAACGTCAAGATGAGTGAGGCACACCTGGGAAATCAGCGATATAATCGACTCTGAATGTTTGAGATCAGTTACAACCGTCACCGTTTTAGACAGATGACTGAAAGTAAACACACGAGTGTTGATTTTGGCAGGGACTTTCATTCCAGTTTTTTGACTAATTTACATATTCCTAAAATAGATATTTAAGTCGTGAAACACATAAAACAGTTTCAGTCCAATTACTCGCCGCAAAACAGTCCAATTACTGATTCTTTCTTATGTATTTAATATTCTGTCCTTTTTCTCATGTCTTCATTTTAGCTGATTTATTTTCAAAATTGTATCTAAAGAAAATTATAACATCCTCCTACAAGTCATATCAATGATTGGATATTAAAAGTAACTCTGGTCAGTAGCCGTTCGTCAAAAGCTTTGACAGTTGATCAAATGAACTCACATAGAAACTGCATGGCTCCTCAGCTGGCTGCATTAAACACTCCTTCCACGAGGTGAAAAAAAAAAGCACTCATATATTGTTTCTGCTTTTTCCACCTGCTGCTGCGGCTGAAAAATCAACGTGGATGCCACACTGACCTACAACATGTGCGTTGAATTAAATCGTCTGCCATGCTGCAAACTTCTTCACCTTCAGAGACAAACCATACAAACATCAAACAGCAATCTCTCGGAAGAAGTTCAAAATGTACACTTTTATTTTGGTCATTTGATTTTTTTTCCTTGTAGTTTTTCATCTTATAATACTGTCAGGTTGGTACTAAAATAAACATGTAATATTATCTCTGATATGTTCTTACTTTAGCATCACGCTGCATCGTATTACTTGCCGAAAATGATAAATACACACAAACACAGAGAAGGATGTGTGACACTAAGGCGTTGCACCACGAGCACAGAGTTCAAACATAAACATAACTCCGCTACCTCATACAGTATCTCAATCATCCACACACACACACACACACACCTCGTGTTATCAGCAGGGAAACCAGATCAGATGAGAGCGCCATCGCTGTTGATACTGAGGCGATAACATCCGGACATTAACAAAGATTCAGGGCCAAATGACACTGAAAAGGACAAACGATTACCAGTCAGTGTCATCAAAACACTGCACATGGTCGCTCCACGGTCTCACACACACACTCTCTTACCCCCCCCCCCCTCTCTCTCTCTGAACCCAACAGAGGTGTGTGTTTCTGAAATGTTCCTGTAGTGTGTCCAATGTGTAAGATAAGACAGGAGTAGTGTAAACAGTAGAGTGTGTGTATTGAATGCGGTGCCTGCAACATGTTGAGCATAGGAAACAGATGCCTCACCCCTGGCTATATGAGAGAGAGAAAGAGAGATGGGGGGGTTGTGTTTGTATTGGAGCTTTTCAGCAGGGACTCTGCAGTCTTGTGGCTGTTGTTCCACATCGTTCCACAGTCAGACACCCAGAGGGGTACAAGGATAATAAAGCAGTGGTGAAGTTCGGCCATTTTCAGTGGTTCATGCTGACCTTTGCAAATTCTTTACATATGGCAATATGTGTGTCAAAGGTTCTCTTTGAGAGAGACAGAGAGAGAGAGAGAGGTTCTCAAAGTCCGCGAAATACACCACGGAAAGTCAAAATGGCACAGTAGCTGTGTAGAGTTAATGTAGAACAGCTACAGCTGACAGAGAGGACCTCTATGTGACACACATGCCAGTGAAAGCCCAACTTTAAACATTGTTTCTGGCTGACCCCAAAACTGTCAAGTGTGCCTTTACCTGAATAAAAACCTTTAATGTTCTGGCTGTTTTGGATTGTGACTGGGAGGTAGGAACACAACTCGATTCATGTCAATAACGGTGGACAAAATATTTTAAACTTTCATGCACTTCAGGGCAATTCAACACTTTTTTTTTCCCACACACAAGCGCAAGTTTTTAGTTCTAAAATGCGTCCAACCCCCTTGCCTTCTCTGACCTAACCTAACCTGAACTAAAAAATGTGAGGCTGTTCTGCTACATTCTGTCAACATAACGTTATTAACGACGCTCAGAAATACATTTTTACAATCAGTGAATAGATGTAGAATCGCTAAAGATGAGATGAAATTAAGACCCGAACAATAAGATACCTTGCAGACAACAAAAACAATACAGTATAACATAACGCAGCAAAGAGTGAGACGCTTGAGTGCAGGAGAATCGGCTCAACGATCAGCGGCATGAATATTTGCATAGTCAGCTTTAACATCTGGGATGCTACAGGTGAGTCACTATTCGGATGTTATCAGAGCCAAAGGTGGTCTACCTCAGTACAAACCAGGAACTTCTATTTCTCTGGTGACTGAAAATGTACATAAAAATAAGTCCATCCATCTCTCCCCTCCCTCCCTCCCCCCTTTCACTTCCTCCCTCTCTTCCCCTCATCCATCTCTCACACGTTCTCCCTCTCAGTTATCTTTACTCAACCTTATCTCATTCTGCAAATCCCATCCCGCCATCCTTACCCGCTATCTCACCTAACCCCCCCCCCCCCCCCACCCTGCACTAACTCTGCCCTCACACTTCTGCTGCAGCTCTTCCTGTGGAGCTGCAGTGGGAGTCACTGGAGGAAGTCTTCATCTCAGAGGACAGCCCACTTCCTCCTGAGAAAGCCGGATGGAGTTGAGGGTTGAGGATTACAGAACAAGCCACCTGCTTGTTTGCAACGAAGTGAACAAGACCAAAAAAAGTCTTTGTGGATTGCGAGCGGCTGCTTCAGCCTTGCTGTGCAGCAAATATACGGAGCAATGCTGAAGTTCACCAGTACCATCCAACTTTGTAGAGCTATTTTCTTGCCTTTATCCGACCTATTACCATGTTATGCTGTCAAAGTGTCTTGGAGGCCTCAATAAGCCAAAAATAACAGCTGTTACAATCAATTTAAACTCACTGGCTGTCGAGAGCGAAATGCACTTTAGTGCTAGAAATACGTTTTTGAGCACTCAATGAAATAACCTTTAAAATGACTAATTCATTATTTTTACAATATCAGTTCATGGCGACTAAAGTATAGTTAAGGTGCGGTTAAGGTTGATCAACCGAAACACGTGATACATTTTGGGAAAGTTTTCGGTTACGAAAACAACTGTATTGTTGGTCTGTTACGGGACGCGAACTTTGATGACCTGCATGAAATTCCAGATTTGCTCCGAGCCCTGACGCTACTACGCCCTTCACACCTTTATTCTTTGCCCCACCACAGAAAAAAAAAGCACACCATGCCCTGCCTTGGCAGCCAAAGTTGGCACAGGATGTGTGTGCATCATGCGGTTGAGATTCTGATCAACATGATGGTAACTCATGGCATTACTGTGTAGCCAGAGAATAGATCAGCTGGTAATCTCTATGAGAGGCTCCTGCCGAGGCGAGACTAAATTTAGGGACTTGATGTTTAAATTCAGTGCAACGCATCCGAAAGAAAGATGAGTGGCTGGGCAGTGAACAGGTGGGTGGCCATGTGTTCAGTGCATATGGTATGTGTAAGGGTATGTGTGTACTAGTTTTACCCAGGAACCTCCATTCTATCTTCATCACGGTGGAGTAGAACCTCTGTCAAACTCGCAGTAATGCTGCATAAATCAGTGGAACCACTTAATATTTCATCTGCCGCTGCTGCTGCTGCTGGCCGAAGGCCTTGGCAACCAGCACCATGAATTTCCAGCGTTTCAGCTGTATGAGCATGCATAAACATTCCGAGTTATGAAAACATGCACCTGCACACACACACTCACAGCACATCATAAACATGCACACACATTAAAAACTACTGTACACCAGACTACGAAGTCAATCCAGCAGTGTGGTAAGACGGGGTTAAACAATTCATCTCTGCAACCAGCCTCTGAACAATAGAGCCAGTGTGATCTGATGTATGCGCTATGAAAAGAAAAGAAAAAATTCTGTTACTCTCATTGACGTTCTCTTTCCTAAACATAAAACACACACTCTGTCTGTCTCTGCACCCCACGTTACTGCACAAGAACTGCACCCGCTAACAAACTGTAGCGCTCCTAGCGATGGAGGCAAACAGCCACCAAGAAAACAAAAGCACTTTCTGCTCGCGGGCAGCAACAGTCGACAGTCGACAGTGAGCGCTGCGGAGAACAAACGACACGAGTGTTTTGAACCCCCCCCCCCCCCCGGGCGCACTCGCCAAAGACTTAGTGGGAAATATTTTCCTTCCTATCACACACACACAATTGCCTGAGGGTGTTTTCTCTGCATGTAAATATTCAAAGAATCCTTTGTTTTGATAAGATAACAGTTTAGCCTCAGAGGGAGGCAGCGGCTTGAGTGAGGCGCTCATGCAACAACAACAATTTATCTTTTTGTATCAAACTGTCAAACTGTGATAAAAGGCTCTCTCGTCGTCGTGCGTGTGTGACGTTCTGAGTTTATTGCACACAAAGGGAGGCAAAAACACCAACGGCCAGCTTTTCCTCTGTATTCCACGGTTTTGTTTTGGTTTTACTGTAAGTCACCCTTGACTACGGATTTCCATTACAACCCATAACTGGCACTTGCGGCCTCCATTACCTTCACAATCAGGATCACGTGAAGTCAACTCCCCCAGACCCAGACTGATCTGGGGGAAGCGAATCAAAGCTGCTGACACACTTACACATTAAGAACAGTAAACATTTCTGCTGAAACTCGTACAATAAAGGGATCTTGATCTGCGGTATTATGACCACATCAATATAGCATTTTGTGGCATTGGTTACTGCTGATGGCCCTATTGTTAAAAGCTGCCCCTCTCATTGAACGAGGCACACGGGGTTTTACCTTATAATTACCAGCAGCTATTGAGTCTTTCTTTGGTAGTGATTTACCATCTGATGATATGTGGTGGTTGAACTAGACTAGAGGGATATTCCCAGGAGTGAGGAGACATAAGGGAATACTTTACAGGTGCAGAGTTGATTTAAATACCTTTAACAACCCCCCATAAGAAAGAATGTCTTTTTTTATTTGAGTTATTTCATTGTTTATTTTCAAAGATTTTCTTTCATTTATAGTATAATGTAAAAAAATGAGTAACAAAATGAGTAAAATTACCAAATTAATTTTTTTATGTTCTCTGCAATGTAGTAGAAATATAAAAGTAGAATTTATGACAATACGTAAGTCGGTCAAAACTGTCATTGTTACAGACCTTGTACAACCTGCTTTGGGAAGAATGTATTCAATTGTCATCATGCCATTAAAGCAGATCTGAGAAGGTTAAAGTTAAAGTTGGGGGGGGGGGGGCCAAAGATGCAGATCTGGATGGGGTTAACCTTGAGCGGTTCTTGTGGGTGGGCGGTAACAAGCAGACCGGCTTCTTTTCATACTCGAGTTGAAACCTCGTTAAAAGCCAATTAGGCAAAACAATAATCCACGCCAAATTAAACACACACTCACAATCTGCAGCTCTGCCTTCTACCAAAATAGAAATGAAAGGAGATCATTCTGAACAAAAGAAATACGATCTCCAGTCATTTTTTTATTACCTCAGTGTGTATGTGTGTGTCTGAGCAGAGAGGCTGGTTCCCATGGCTTGTGGACCACCGGAGTGAGCAGGTCGAGCTCCGAGGCAGTAAAAGCCCCGGGCGCCGTTAAGGACACAAGCTGAGAGTCCAGGACTGGACCGGGTCTTCTTTCAACGGGACAGTTGACGTGGCGAACACGAGGGGCCATGTGTGAAACTTTTAAGGAGGCTATGATGCCGGGACTCCAGCGGCCTCGAACGAAGAAAGCGCGCGGCCCTAAAAAAAAAGCACGTGGAAGTGATTAGGCTGCACCGATAAGCATCTACAGTACGTTCCTCTGTCTTTCATGCGCTCAAGTGCACACACCCGCAGAGCTATTTTTTTTAAGAATTATGCAAAACAGGCATCCACAGATATCCATCTGAGAAACACACACACAACCTAAAAGGGAGCTGAGAGCGATGACATCATGCAGGTGTGGCTTCATGCTAAAAGACTCTAAAATGGATTTTCCATGTCTGAAATCAACAACGATCGTTGCATCAAGTACACGCGAACGCACAAAGACCCTACGGCTGAAACAATTATCCGCCATGATTGACAATGTCGGAAACAAATTATTAGATGGCATCTCTGTTGTGATTCTGAAGTTGATTTATCTGCCGGCACTTGGCAGAGGATCATTCTGACATAATCTCAACATACACTGTATAAGCATTAATAACTTCAAATGCAACGAATTTCAGAAAAGGAATGTAACAACCCGCCATTGATATCTGGAGCTTGCAGTGGGTTTTCCAGCGGCGTCTCAACGTAGAAGCAAAAGTTACTTTTCAGTTTATATCTTGATAAAGTGACATTGAGTTTGTATTTTTTTTCTTCTCATCAGCACGTATATGACGAGTCGTTATCCGACAAAAGCAGTGGCGGGCCGTCAGGGCCTGCAAGGCCTTCTCTGCTGGCCTAAACAGAATCACAAAGCTATATCAATTTTATAATTTAATAATTTTTCTTAAATACACGACATGTATTGTAATTTATAAAAATATTTTTCCCATTATCTTATTTTCTCATTGCACAGCTCCTGTCTTCCTCAGTTGCTCTGCTTCCAGTGCAGCTTGTTTTAAGTAGAGCTTTTATCCAATCAGATCTCACCTCTGTGTCTCTAGGTAAGAACAGAGGCAGAGGCCTGCAGAGTCTCACCTGCAGCCAGTGCAGATTAAAGTAAATGGAGACGATATTGTTGAGTGTCATAGTGTTCAACCAATCAGATCTTTAGTTTGACATGTTGGGCGTATTCTTTGACGTATCAGAGCCTGCAAGCCGGCCTATAATGACGTCAGCGTTACATGCCGCTCAGTGTCCATGTGCAGCTCTGAAACTTAACAGCAGAGGCTGTCGGGTAGTGAATCACATCACGTGATGCAGCTCAGCCAATGAAATATGGGCATTCTGACTGAGTGAGATGTACCAGACACCATGACACAGGAGACTGAGACGAGGAAAGACATTGCAGAGCAGTACGTTCAACGTTGAAGTTGTGAAAGTAAAATCCTATGATAATCTCTTTGGGTCGCAGCTTGTCATTAAGGAATGATGGCGGATCCCGCAGCCAGACCAGCTGAGAACATTATATTTTCCTGAATTTAGGCTTTTGCATTTTCTAAATGCTCTAGCAATATTTAAACGACTCGTACCGAACGGTTCAATACGAAGACGTACATAGTTACAGCCTTAAAAATGAATAATAGCTGTGGCGCCATAATGTGGTTATAAGGTGGTATTTCAGCTGCAGGACAATAGTGAAGGCCCAGGTATAAAATGCACGGCCCGCCACTGGACAAAAGTGTAACTCAAAACACATGAAAGAGAAAATGAGGAAATCAGAAAGCATTGTATTAAGTTGTTTTGCGGTTATACAACCAAAATAAGACAAATAAGTTCAGTGTTTCCACTGCCTTTGTTCAAACGTGGCACAAAGGTAAGTGCCAGGCATTTCTTTACACACCAGAATAACCTCAAAAGGCCTATTCATTCACAAATAGACCATCGTGTGTGCTTGAACGCCTCCGCGCAGTTTGTAAAACAAATGTGCGTCAGACTGTATGTTGTCAGAGCATTTTTGTAAAAAATAAAGTCAGAGTTGATACTGGACTGCTGCTGCACTGTTGCTCCTGCTGGCTCAAAACTGCATAATTCTGCAGTATGAATTAAAAGATTAATGCATTGTGGTGGGACTGCTGTACAACTCATTGCCCCGCTAATCTTCGACGTGCGATACTCTGCTGCTGTATTTCGGGGGGGGGCAAACACACACACATTCCCGCCCACAATTACTGTCCCCCAAATCCAGATGTAGACCCTAAAGCAACCTCAAGCAACACAGCCTCGCCCCTGTGACACGAATAAAAGTAAAACAACCTGCTTGTTCATTAAAAGACGCGACCGTCCACCAACGGGCTAAATCAGAACCATGTGGCTGGCAGGGAGCCTCCCTGCCCTCTGCGTTTCAATATAGTGGGATGAACATCACACAGGACGGGCTGACGAGACACACATGTCCGACACTACATTACCACATATGTGGGTGTACGGCAGCAATCTCTTTAGGGCAAGAGGTTCACATTTTTCAGCTTGAAATCCGTAATATGTCTAAACAGTAACACCCTGGGAAGAGGATTTTTTTTCAAACGTAAAATTATTCCATCAGCTATTTTGGGCTCAAAGAAAATAGTTAGAAAATGCCGCGTTAAACCACTTCAAATCCAATTTATTTGGTAAAGAAATCCTGCGTCTTAAGCGGCACATTTGCTACTGCAAAAGCTTAAACCCAGCGACATCCATAGGTACTCTAGTGTAGTCGACGTGGCTAGAAACTCAAGCAGCCATTATTGCTGTGTAGGCACTCGAGCTGCTCCTCCTCGGAATGTCTTTGTCTGTTTTCCAGAGGGAAACCGTATCCCCGGTATTTCTTGCCTCCGTTAGGCCATCGAGGAACGCCAGAGAGAAAAGCGAGCCCAGCCCGCCCAGCGCATACCTCCGGCCTCAGGAGGAAATGCCTGGCATATTCCCAGAACAAAAGGAGCGATCTAGGCACCGAGGGCAAAGAGGAAAATATATTAACTTAAACTTAAAGACTTTTTTTTTTTTTTTTGTCATATTCAATACACAAAGTCAAAAATCAGAATCAGATGAAGTTAACCAGGCGGCAGAAACAAGAGGAGCTGGGTGATACTTTCAGCCTGGTTTGGATAGAGCTCTAAGCAGTTCAGACACATACGTGAGTGTGTGTGTGTGTGTAAGTCTGAAGTGTGTTGTGACTTGTGAGTGGTGTAGACATTAAGTGGCTGACATTAGATCTAGTCTTTGCGGGCTGGTTTACTCGCGTGCCTCCTGATATGCGTGTGTGTTTGTGTGTGTGTGTGTGTGCGCAGTGCTTTCCAGAGCGTGCACCTGTGTCATATAAATCCGCCATGAGCTTGCTCCCGTAGCAGTGCTACATTTCCAATAACAGTCATAGAGAGGGCTCGAGGCGAGGGGCGGAGAGATGGCTACTGTACATTGCTGTAATAGAGCACAGCTGTGTATGCATGTGTGTGTGTGTGTGTGTGTGTGTGTGTGTGTGTGTGCGTGTTGTATGCACATGTGTTAAGACAGTCGGAGAGGTTCCACAGACGAGCGTGTTTCTGAGGCGAGCTGCTTGTAAATCTAAGAAATTGGCTTTCCATTGCATTTGGCTGCAGCTGAAACAAAAGCAAATCACTTTGTGATGGGAAACGTTGTCAGAATGTGTGACATGCTTATAGTGTACAGAGGACAAAAAGACTTCAAATATCAGGGCGGATGGGCTGGTGTACAAAATAAATTGCAGGAGTTTGACCCGGGATTAACTTCCTTAGTCTCTCGTGTCGTAAGGTTCGGGTAAGATTGTGGTTTTGGTTGAAAAAAAGTTGTTGCAACATTAAGTCAGTATTGACATTTTCAATTTTAAGCAACACCCTATCCTTTTATTAAACATGATCAAATGCACGTAGATAACGAGAAAAAACAAGGGTCGTCTGCCATTGGAAAATGTTTTGATACGAGTGCCAATACCTGAAATTCAGTGTTGAGTTGTTCTTTGTTGTTTCGATACCAGCAATGTTCAATTCAAATATTAAATGTTGTCACACGTGCAGCCGATAATAAAATAGTCTACGACTGCCAACATTGTGATCTAACTCAAAAGCTTTCAGATCAAAGATTACAATAATGACGTAAGAGGATGAATGCATGCCAGCGCTGTAATGGACATGTCTTTGGTAAGAAAAAACAAGCATTGAGGTTCTTGACTCAGACCTCATATTTACAACCAAGCGTGGATGAAAATGTTGTAGGAAAATGATGACAGTGAATGTTTTACAGATAAGTACAGTCTGCAGATACGGTCAGTGTAAACATTTTAGCAATATGATAAAAAAAATCTCGGCGGCATTACATTTCGTGCAAATTGCGTCGACAAACAAGTTGTACGTTTTAGGAGACGTGTTGATCCTGGCTGTCTGTTGGCTTGATTAGTGGATATGACAAAAGCATAAAGAAAGAAAACAGAGACAAAGAGCAAAGAAAAGAGAGACAGAGAGAGACAGAGACAGAGACAGAGAGAGAGAGAGAGAGACAGAGACAGAGAGAAGAGAAAAGCCTTCGCCATCACAGCCTAGCAGCAGGCTGTGTGAGGGCCCAGGATGCCTCTCTGTGTTTTAACTCTGTGGTTTAACTCCAGAGTTCTTCTCTCCTGGGAAATAAAAACATTCTTGTTTTCCCTCCAAATGAGCGTTCTGGGGGCAGCCAGATGTGGAGGAGGAGGAGGAGGAGGAAGAGGAGGAGGAGGAAGAGGCTCCTCTCCTCTCAGTCTTAACTGAGGGGCTAGGCGGAGGGGACCTCCTACAACAGCTCCTCTCCTCCAGGAGAGACAGCCCACAACCTCGCCTTTCACCTCTGACCCCTCACCCCTGACCTGAGGGATGGGGGAGTAGAGGGGGGGGGGGGGGGGGGGGACGACGACGACTGTGAGGAGCTCAGAGAATGTAAAAAAGCCAATCACCACATACAGAGCGACTTTCCCTGAGTTTTTTGTCCCTTGCTGGAACAAAGGCCAACAGATGATGCAGATAGTGTTCTTCTCTGCACATGTACTGCATGTGTGTGCGTGAGGGGGTGGCTCTCGTTTCTTCCTAATCTGGTCCCTCCCTACAAGAGAATTGCGTCAGCCATCTATTTTGGCCTGTTGGACGATCAGGAGGAGAATACCATCAATCCTTCTGGGACCTCGAGAGAGACCACCGGCTAACACGGAGGAGCTGCAGGGGAGGAGGAGGAGGAGGAGGAGGAGGACACGGGTTCGAGCCCTGAACCATGGGCGGAGAGATAGAGAGATGGAGGGAGGGAAAGATGGAGGCAGATAACAAGGTGAGGGAGAGTGTGGGATGGAACTGAGGCGGGGAGGGGGAGGGCAGGAGGTGTTAAGAAATAGAGGATGATACAAGAGCGAGGGAGTTGAGAGAAGAGTATGAGGTAAAGAGAGCAGGAGGGGGGGGAGAAAGGAGGAAAGGAAGGATGCAGGTCTCAAGGGAACAAACTTGGTACAGGACGTCCTCAACAGCGGAATGCTATTTCACTTCACTCTGTAACCGATATAGCTGAATGTGAGAAGTAGCCCGGCAAAATGAACTGATTTACTGGAGGAGTCTGGTCTTTATTCAACCACAGAGCATACGCCATCTTACAGAAGTGCACAGCCGATACACCACCAGCCCAGACCGGATGCTGCACCTCCAGCAGAGTCATCTCAAATAAATACACAACAAAGCATCAGTGACCTATAAAGTTACAGTTCCAGCTAAATTACTGTTTTTGTTGTTTGTATGATATTTGTGGGGTGTCTTATTTTGAAATGTCTACGTTGGAAGTGCAGCATCCTTTAGAGAGTTGACATCTAGACTAGAGACTCTCATTGCAACCCTATAACGCACCCTGAAGGAGGCTGTGTGCCGTGTTGGTGGAATAAATGCAGTAAGTTCCTGTTTGGTATTCTTCTCCCTCTGGACTCAGTTCGCAGCGACAGCACACTCTTTCTTCAACTGTGAGCAGAACACACGCCCTTCTCTTTTGCACCTCTGGGTGCAGGTCGACGAGAAGGCAGCCAACGGGGCAACACTCACAGTTGCGAGACTGTTGAGCGTCAGATAGCTGGGCACGGCATTCTTCTCAACAGGAAGCAGCTCTCTCTTTTTTTTTTTCTGCACTCCCGGGACCTGGCACGCAAGGAAATCAATGCACTGCCCTCATAAAAGCCCTCACTTCCTGTCTATACAGGAAGCAGTCACTCACTCGCTCGCCTGCTCCTGATATCCTGCAGGTCTCAGTCTGTCTGTGAGATTGTTCTGCCAATCACAACATGTTTATCAATGAAAACAAGCGCAAGAATGTGGCCTTATCAGTGCGCCATTTGTTGTCTGAGAGCGAGCGCTGAGATGAATGTAGTGTAAAGGCAACGAAGGTTGCAAAACGTGGCTAAATCAAATGTGCAAGCACCGTTTCACTCCCGTTCTTGTCTTCCTTCCTATTTTTTTCCGCGGTAATTTCCACAGCGGAGACCTAAAGTTTCTTTTCCGTTGTTTCTTTTCTTTCTTTCTTTTTTTAAAAGTCAACCTCATCTGTACGCTTCCCCCCCCCCCAGCACGACCGAGTCTCGTGTTACATGTTAAAACGTAAAGCGCCATCAATAAACGCTGCTCCTGCTTCCTGCAAACAATCAGCACCTGGTGCTCCAGTTTGTGTGTAAACCGAAAACAAATGACACGCTTAAGACAGAAAGACAGACTCCCCAGCAGCATCTCTAGTGGGGATCATTTTATTCTTCCTAACGTCGCTAATCTCGGAAGTTCTCCCACATTACTGCGTCTCACCAAGTCCCACACCAGAGGTGCTAATCCAACAATGGTTATAAACCGGTTGGACGGTTGTCAACTCCACTTCCTCCTCAGGTGAAATATGCCCCCTCCCTTCAAATCAATTACCCCCTCCCAGCTGCTGAGCTCTTATTTACGGGCTGGAGCTGGAGCCTGGGATTATGGCAACATTTGACCTCCCACCTTCGACCCTCCAAGACGACCCTGTACGCCGTTAAACTGCCTCTCTCCCGTTATTAACCGATCTGATGACTCACTTAAGGGGGATCCCAGGTAACATGAGAACAAGATGGCAGATCTACCTGCTATAATGGCAGCTGAGGAAAATGGCTGCCAATTATGGGGAGAGAGGGGCTCCGGCGAACTGAAACTTCTGAGATCACCAACGACTCTTGGATGCAAAATGGGGCTATCGTTTTACATCTCTGTGGTTTGCCACCCAGTGGCACCTGAGGCAACATCTGCATCACGAAAAAGATGGCCTCGAAGTATACTACCATCTGTGCCTTGTATTTTCAGATATTTAGTCTAAAAGGAGAAATAAAATGTGTGAATTTCTTGGTGTATTTTAACTTTTGAGCTCTTTTGCATTTTCTTATTCATTTTCTCTTCACTTTCTTTTTTTTCTGGAAGCATTTTTTCAGCTTTTAACATCGTCAGAGGACCTCATTTACTTTAAGATGCAATAAGTGTATTCTTACAACGTTTGAGAGCCTGAGGAAATAAAATCCTGTTGAAAAATGTCTTAAACTGACTTGCTTTTTGGTCTTTCAAGAAAGACATCAACTAACGTGAGTGTGAGTGGATTTTGGTTTCCTTCTCAGCTTACATTGTATTTTTCAGGGAAACTCTTTAAAAAAACAACAACAGTACAGTTTAGTCATTTAGGATCCCTTCACGAAAGAACAGCAATGGATACAATGAGTGGAAAAGCGAGGAACCCGAAGAACCTGAGAAAGCAACATGAGAGCCAAAGCCAGCGCCCACCTGGCCTCGCCATGTTTATTATTACCATTATCCAGTGGTAATGGAAAGTTGAAACAAACACTGGTGCACCTGTTAATTCCACCCCCAGGGGAAACGGGCCCACAAACTCTCCAGCTATTTCCTGTGGCCTTGGGGAGGGCGCGGGATGGGCAAGCAGAACCAGATGATGGGGTGTTGGGAGGTTACAGCTCGGTATAGTGCAGCAGTGGCCATCAGGGAGGTAGAATCAGGGGGTAAAGGCCAGGGTGAAGGGGGGGGGCAGAGCCACACCCAGTAGGACAGGAGAAGGCTGGGAGGGGGGTGAAGTAGAAGAGGACCCGAGCCCTTCATGTGAATCTGTTCCAGACCCGGAGCTAAATGACAGCATATTAGATCCAGACACGAGCAGGACGCAGAGAGAGAGTGTGTGTGTGTGTGTGTGTGATGTGTATTTATTACATTAAGGGAGTCAGATTACGATTGATTATATAAGACAAAGTAAAATGGCTTTGGGAGTCTGTTCCAGTGTGGACCCTGGGAGATCACAATGTGATTCAGTCGATGCCTATTTTTCCTGTTTACGACCATTTTAAACATGTTTTACATCCAACAGAAGAAATGATGACATTACCAAAAAAAAACAGTCCAGAGCTGCACACAAACCCTGAAATTGTGCGGTGGGAAGTGAGTGAGAGGGCATTATCTCATTATCCACATCATCAGGGTTCAGTGCAGATCCAGCTGATGTTCATTTGTCTCTTAGGAAGTTAAATCACTTCCAGCTCTATCGGCAGAACCAAAGTCACGCCCAAAGTCACTCCATTAACCGTCCGATTGAACATTTCCTCCGTTTATTTCCTCTTTGCTCTAAAAAATTAGAGCAAAAGATTTACAAGACAAGCAGTTGTTCATGGATGTTCTTGGACAGATGCTCGTCCCTTTGTATCAAAGGGGAGTTTGTGTCCCCGCAGGATTTCAGAGATTTCCTAACAACGCCATTCAGTTTACAGATAATAATTGAACCGCTTGCCTCCTTTTTCTCTTTAAAATAAGTTGGGGGTTTGTTTGAAACAGTCCGACTTCTTTACAGCAATGTCGCCGTGTTCTGAGATCTCAGCGACTAACTTGGTGGGTGCACTGTTCCTATTAGTGATAGGAATAACCAGGTTGAAGACCCGGGTTGTGCTCCTTGCATATCTTCCATTAAAGCGTCGACGTAGACAGATGCTCCCTCAGCCCACCCGCCTTCTTCCCTTCGGTGTGAAAACATGATTCCTTCACCCTCATCATCCTCCGCCCTCCCCCCCTTCCCCCTTATGATCCTTCTCTTCTCTATTCCCCCCCGCTGTTCTGCGCTGACGGGAATTAGAAAGCATAACAGCCGAGAGGTCCACTCTCATGGAACACCCAGGTCGCTCTCTCCTCTCCTCTCCTCCCCCTCCCCTTGTCCCTGCCTCCACCTCCTCTGAGCTTCCTGCTCGCACACAGCAGGCCCTTTCTTCTCTCGGGCCCGTGTTTCAGGGGGAGCCAGTTCACCAGCGCACCACACCGGTGAAGCAGGGCCATAAAGAAGGCCTCTGAGCTGCGGGGACGGACCCGTCGGTGAAATTGAGCATGGCAACACTAAATCCATCACAGAGCTGGGGACGGGGGACGCACATAAATAGTCTACAGAAGACGGGGGAGATGGTGGAAAGAAGCGAAGGGTGGTGGGGGGCTGAGCTTCAGACTCCACAGAGGGTACAACAACAAAATCCTGATAAGTTTCTGCGTCAGGAGCAAAGGGAACAGTGATTGTCTCTTTTTTCAGTGACGCTATTAAGACTGAGTTAAGACCAGCGTTAAAGCCTGCATGAAAGAAAAGCAGCCCGGTTATTCTTTTTACTACGGGGTGAACCTTTCCCTATTTTCGCTAAAGCACAATGTGATGAAATCAGGCGTCGCACTGCGTTGCATGCAAGTGAACATTCTTACCAGATAGGTTTTTTAAACTGGGCTGGTGACTGATGTAATTCCTTCATGTGCCTCGTGCTCAGGACGGAGGTTACAATAACTGCTTTCCATGTTTTTAAAAATCTGGTCTCATAGTTACGCCACCAACACAGCCCCCTGCGTTTCAATTTAACGCCTACAAATACATAGTTGTGATGGCGATTTTAACTCTATTTGTAAAGAAATGAAACGAGAGTATTATAGGTCAGTACGTAGACAAATCTGTATTTTGTGATCTAACGCGCAAAAAACATTTCACATGAAAGGCTTCTTGTTGTCGCTCATTCATGTTTGAAACTAAGTGGATGGAAGTTTATTGTCTGAGAATCACGTCCATGTCGTGTCGCCACGACGCTCAAGCGTTACACATTCCTGCGCTGAAGGCTGCGACGGCAGGGCCACTGGAGCACCTTGACGAGGAAGCGAGGTCTCAGTGTGAAAGGAGGCTCATTAAGTCATTTGTCACGTCATCGGTGTGGGAGCCGGGGCCTCCGTGTGCCACTGGGCTCCTCTCTGTCCGTCAGCGAGCGCGAGGCCTCGGCATCGACTGAAGGGGTCGGAGAGGAGGCCGCACTGACAGACGAGACGGGAAAAATACAACAACAACAACAACCCAAAACGGAGCAAGAGAATGGAGAGACAATAAAAAGAAGAGAGGCAAATTGACAAAAGCGAGAATGGTATGTCGTTCCACTTTAAGGAGGAGGGCTGGAGATGATTTACAAGAGCCGTGAGAATCCCTCCAAACACGATCTGACCAGACACGAGCACAAATCACTGCTCAGTGGACGCCTGCCATCGCCGCCATGAAACTCCTTTTTCAGACCCCTGGCATGCGCCAAGGAGGGTACTTCCAAAGAGTTGTTGCGTGACATATTACCAATTAATAATGCCTCATCTCTGCTGGACGTTTCCCCCTAATCCTTAACCCTTCATCCTCAAAAGTGTTAAAAAAAAAGAAGAGTGAATTCAAGAAGACTATCTCCCACCTGTCCGAGGAATTCCCTCTCTGACCCCATCTCATGTAACATGTTGCATTAGATTCCCTGTTCCTGCATGGCCTGCTGTGTGTGCGTGTGTGTGTGTGGGAATATGGGCAGGTTAGTCAGTGGCCGGTGTAGAGAAACATTACTCTTTGAGGTTGATACCCGCCTCACGACCCTGGAGCCAACTTCACCGCTCTGCAGATTACTTACTCTGAATTTACGAGCCCGACCCCCGGCCAGTGATCCTGCTGGTAACATCACTCACGCACATTGACACACACACCTGTCCCTGACCAGCTGTGAAGAAAATCACTTTACAAAACGGTGCCATTCGCTCTCTGGCCCCCGCCTGGATGTGCTTTGCCAAACTCCTCCTTCGTCTTGGCCCTTTTACAAGGAGTTGCCAAGCAGCGCTACTTCTGCGAAGTGAACGCAACGGGCCAAACCATTTGATACGGGAGACTGACCATGGGAATTTATGCTGGCAGTTGATTTCCAGTTAGTGGGAGGATAGGGTTTGAAAGCTGGAAGATGAATGACTCCTGGGTAGTCTTTCTGGTTAAATCTCGTCTCATGCAGTCACTGTGAATGCCAAAAATTAGAGATAAAATATATTATGTTTCAGACTTTATTTTATTGGAAATGAGCTACTCTTAGAGTCTCCTCGTGTGTCTCCAAACCATCTACCAGTGACACACCTATTCAGGAGGTTGACTTCGCTCTGACATGTGAGGAGAGTGTCGACCACGACGCACCACTGTCCCTTCAGAAACGCGAGTGTGACCTCCGACCCTGGAGTCGGATCGGGGCGCCGTGTCACAATAACCCTAAACGCTCCTGCAAGAGTCGGAATTTCACGGCGAGGATAAAGCCAGCACATGCGACAACAACAACTGGCAGACGTCGGCCACCGACACTAACGCGCGCATGTCTTCACCTCAGACTGGAGGACAGACAGAAGACTCCGGAGAGGGGGGGGGGGCAAAGAGACAACAGATGGTGGTTTATGTTACACACACATGATGCTAACACACATTCTCAGGCACTCGCACTCCAAAGATCCATCAAACAGGGATGATTCATGGTCTCTGGAGCCATGGGGGAGCAACAAACGCACCGGACACACTTTTTACGTGTGTGACGCGTGAGGCTGCTCACCGCACAGATCCTGTTATGCATGTTATCTTCACTGTAAAGCTCACTGCCCATACAGTCACTACCTTATAGTGCTTCAGAGGGGATACATAAAGAAAGCCACTGTACTTATAGTACACTACGGGGTCTTTACTACAGTATAACTATCTCCTCAGAGGTGTTTATTGTCGCCACTGCTTTCTAAGATGTCCCCGAAACTAAATGCGTCACCCTCGTAGACCGATATTGACTGATAAACAGATGACATAATATATACAGTGTCCAGCAACTCAAAACATTCAGATATGATCTGTTGTCGAGGTAGGATATTAAAGCAGTTGACAGTTGCATTGTTGGTTGTAAGATGATGAAATATGAGAAAATAAAAAAGGGAAAATACACAACATTTGAGTTACTTAAATGAAAAGATCTGAGAGGCGAAGGTGTGTATGATGGACAGCGCAGTAACACAATTAATCACTCAGATGCATCAACCAAAGCAAGTTCCTTAAATAAAACACGACTGGAATAGAGGTACAGGTGACATGTTTTGCTAACTGATAACTCTTCATATGTTCATGTGAACTTTGCTCACCTTCAGAGGTATTAGGTTGGAAAATACATCAACACCTGACATGCAGACATCACCGTCAAGCATTTGACAGACGCGACTGATGGGAGCAGACGTGCCGTTCACTTCTCGCCATGGTGATGCGATGTGTATTGCGTGAACAGATTGTTGGTGCAATGCTCACTATCGAAGTTCATATCTGGGGGGGGGGGGGTTCACTCTCATGAGTCTCGACACAACTGCTAAACAAATGTCATGTCACGGACAACAAACAATAGAGACGTGTACAGTGTGTACAGCCGGTGAGCTACGACACAAAGACAGCCAGAGATGTCCGTCTGCTCGCAGGTGATCGTTGAGTGTGTGTGTGTGTGTGTGTGTCGACATGCTTTGCTGCAGGCGAAGTCTGTGGCAAAGTGGAGAGCAGCAGAGTAGACAGAGAGGTGCTAATACTCAGACGGAAAGACACGACACTCTCAGTTAGAGATGCGCTGTGAACCCGTCACAAGTCACTTGTCGCCTTTCAGCACTCTGGATTCTGCTGGAGGCTTCTACACGCCGCACTGCAACGCAATACACACACACACACCCTCAGAAATTAGTATTTCTATTGTGCACGAGGTCAGAAACAGTGGTTCTCTCTGTCTCTCTCTTCGCACACATGTACACCTGTCTTCACTTAGGCAGCATGTACCCCCATAAAACGACTATTGTATCGGGAGTAACAGCACACGGTGGTTTGTTCAAGGAAGCCAGAGAGTATTTGAAATCAGAGATGCACAATGAAGTTCAGAGATGCTCCTAAAATATCTCTTCTGCGAGACTGTTCCTTTGTTTGCTGATGTTTTAAAGTATAATGTAGATCATTTCTATTTAACTTGCCAAAGTTTGAAGAACTTCACTGAGAACATGTGTGAGAAACACAACGCCAACATAATGGCAATGAATAGAATTCCATTTACATCATCACAATTAAAAGTAGCATCTCCTTCCATCAACATCAATTTAAACATGAAGTTCAGTTCATTTGTCACAAAGAGTAGCACTCAGCAGTAAACCCTGTTGCATAATGTATCCCGTGGCTCATTCAGGAGCTTTCCAAATAAAAATAAAAAAAATAGCCCAATCTGAGTTTATAACAGGCGTGCACATTTTTAAAAAATCTGGGCATTTAGGAGGCAGGGAAGATCTTCCAGCGATGATATTCCGTTGCATTATGGGAGTTGTAGGATCCAGTGATTTTGGCGCTTGACTCATACTAGGAATTAAAAGTCAGGATATCTCCGCTGCTGGTGAGTTCTCCAACTTTACTGAAGTGCACAACTTAAGTCGCTGTAGAACCCCTTTGAACAAATGCAGTCTAATGCAACAGCCCTGCATTTAGTATACCCAGCGATGTATAATATGCGGTGGAACATTAATTAAAAACACCTTTCAGTTTCACGCAATTCAACAGCATCGCAAACTTCAACTCCATTACGTTGAATCAAGACCTCCCTAAAACAAAATATGAGCCTTTTAATCTTGAAGAAAAAAGAAATGCTCGCAGTCCTGGACATTATTTAAAAGCCTCACATGACCCTTGAATGATACAACACTGTTTGCCGTGCTCCTACTCTCTCTACTGTAAAAGGAGCTGAGCAGAGGAATGACAACAGACAGCGGGATCAGGATGATGTAACCGCAGGTCACATGGTAAGATGAGACGTTCACTGTCAGACAAAAATAATCAGCACTAACGCTATTGGATATTTTGTTTTTGTATTTCCGTGCGTTGTAACTAAGGAGCGGACTGTAGAGAGCCAACATGACGTCAGCGGTCGAACGGCTTGCACGCAGAGAGGATCAGCGCAAAGCGGCCGCTCTCCTGCTCACACACACACACACACACACACACACACAACACATCAATAATCGCCGTCAGTTCGGTCTCAAGCAGGCCGGTTCCACCTCATTGGCCGTGATTAATTGCCTATCATGTTTTCCCATGATCCTCAGCGTGTGCCGGCAGAGACGGACTCCAGCTCGGCATTCTGGGAGTGGACCCTGGCAGCGCTTCTCACCGGAGCCGTGACCTCTCTCCTTCCCTCCCTCACCAGCCCCCGCCTCCTTTGACCTTTCCACTCTGCCCTCGGCGGGTTCAGGGTGGACCGGCAGCGGCCGGGTGGATTTATGGCCCGCGCCACGGCGTGGTTGAACATGCCAGGATTTCTCACGCAGACCGAGAGGCACGGCAATTACAACGTTAGCCAGTAATTGAAGCATAATGAAGATGGATGGGGTCAGCGGCGAGGTCGCATCACGGACTAATGCACAACATTTAGTTCAGAGCGTAGCGAGCTAATTGCTGGGACGCAACAGGTGAAGTGGGCCGAAAAGAGGACGGCCATCACAGCACCGAGAGCGGTAAACATGCGAACCATCTGCAGCTGCCATCAGTGCACGCAATAAGGAAAAAACATGAAAAACGGAGTGCACTGATTGACTAAATTAACTGCCTGCTGATTAATGTGGTGGCAGAGTTGGATGCCAAATTCAGCAGATTAGGGTGGGCTGTGTCAATGTGGATTTTTATTCTTTTTTTATTTAAAAGACTACAGGATCTTACATTTTTTTTTTTTTCTTCCAAAGCTGAACTTTTGGAGCAGCTGTTAACTACACAGCTGAGTAAACCCATTCTGGTTACTTACAAGTTCAAACATGCTCATGCGTCTATCAAAACAGGGCCACTTCTGATGGAAATATTACGTTTAAGACATCTAGATGACATAATACCTGTTGTTTTAATTTCAGTGACTAGTTTTGGTTTGGGTTTTTTATAGCGCAATACAAGTAAACAGCATGAAAATCAACAAATACAAAATTAAACAGCAATACATCCTTTCCATACAGAAATGGTAGTTAATAGTTAAAGTGTGTACTTTCATCTAGAGTCTGGATTAGTTTGTTTAAATCAGGAAACTCAATTTCTGGCCGTCTACAGACGAACGACTGTCCAGATCTCCCAACCAAAAACAGCCCATCGTGGGTTTGTTTAGCTACTCAGTGGTCATGAGGGCATCGTGCTCCCTAAAAAAAAAAGTGCCACCAACGCTTTTGTCGGACTAAAGCCAACGCTACGAAAACAGCCCCCAAAATCCCTCTCATGCTCGGAAAAAGGATCTCGTGAGCAGCGGTTGTGAAAATAGACAAGAACGAGACACGGATAACATGTTAATAAGCTCTAGTCCGTTCACAGCGAGCTGTATGAAACACAATAGGTCAGGATTTTGTCCTAAATCTTCGCTCAACCCGGCCATAATCTCTTCATAACTCGGGAGTAATGCCCAGTAATATGAACAAGGGACGAGTCTTGGAGTCTCTCCTCCATGAGTAAATATACAACAACCTGGGAGCCCGCGGTTCTCATATCTGACCCGACTGAACACACTAACAGTCAAACACAGGACCATCTGTGGATCTCTGGGAGGACATCGATGCCTTATTGGCTTCTCGTGAGTGAGTAAGCCTCGGCCATACCCCGCCCAGAGGAAGCAGGGGAGTGGGCGGGTTGGGGATTCAAGAGGATCTGGTTCTGCCTGAAACCACCGGTGGTCTCCACAGCAAGCTCATTATGTGAGATTATGTACACTTGCTGCTTATTAATCATTTTCCTTTAATCAATTTTGGTAAGGTGCGAGATAAAAAAAAGTCAGTAAACAAGGTGCAGAAACGCACACTGCACAAAGTGGACCAGTTCAGCGTGTCTTCAAACTAAGCGATCCGAGTTAATGTGAATAAATATCCACTGAGCTGCTTGGAGGTTTCCTCATATCCTGCACTAGCCCACACACACACACACACACACACACACACACACACACACACACACAC
>NW_022280078.1:2234613-2238090 GCF_004355925.1 Anarrhichthys ocellatus | reverse complement strand
ACACACACACACACACACACACACACACACACACACACACACACACAAGGTATACACACAAGCATACACGGTATGCTCCATCCCCATAAAGGGCCCCCGTGGCTACTGTAACAGTGTTAAACCATTCCTTTAGCTGTCGTGAGAGCCAGTGAAATCCCTCCATCAACAATGGCCTTTGTTTCTGTGTCCAGGAGGTATTTTAAAAAAAACATGGCGCCTGGGCTCGTTTGTCAGAACCGATATTGTTGTCGCTCTAAAACTACCCCCCCTCCCCCCCGCTCTCGGAGACTCTGGGCGTCCTCTCAGAGTGGCTTTGCCAAAGCTTGTACAATTGCTCGGCGAAATAGTGCAAATGTGGTCCAAACAACTCGCCAGTGTGTTTTTTCAGCGAAAGCTGCCAGCGTGTTCCTCCGACAGTGACCCACTGTGTTTAACACGGCGCTGCCTGCCAAGGGTCACTTTCCATTTGGCTCTGGGGCGCTGACGCTCAAACCGACGACGGCATGGAGAGAGAGGAGAGAGAGACACGGAGCAGCTTACCGGGCATCTGCTGCAGTTTAAGGCGGGAAACACCCTTCCTCGGTGACAAATAGATGCCCAGGCCCCCCCCCACCCTAATCAATAATTCATAACAGTGACCTCATACGAATACAAACAAGCTTTGAGAATTTAATAAGCGCAGCTTTGTCCAGCGCAGCCAAACGGATATCATGGGTCTAACAGCTCGCACTCAAAATATTCAAATCCATATTATAAACTTTGTGCGGTGAATTTAACCTTTGTGTCTCTGAGGATGTGGGAATGCGACACCCCGGGGTGCCAGTAGGCCGACACTGACGGCTCTATGTGTTTGCAAGAGCTCATTCTCATGTCAAGCGGAGCGCTTTCTCACAGCTCCCGTCTGCTTCTCTGGGCGAGCGAATGCTCCTCTGTCGCTTTGCGTCTACATCTGTCTTCTGCTCTCAGAGATGGCTGTTTGGAGCACAGCAGGAGGCCAATAAGAACTCGTCCTCTGAGGTCTGATTACAATCTGCCTGAGCATCAGACTGACGTCTGAGAACAACAGAAGAGGAGGAGGAGGAGGAGATTCTGGTCTGTGGTCTGGGAATTTCAGGACACACGGCGGGGACGTCAGAAGGAACCGGAGGACTGGAAACTGCTCATTTTGGGCTCAGCGGAGAGTGGGACAATACCGGCCGAGGCTGAACGAGAGACATTCACATAGACAGGGAGAGAGGGAGAGAATCTGACTGAGGTGGATGATGATAGATAGCTTTCCATATAGGGCCCATCCAGTTTCCAGTCGCTAAAAACAGACATGGCAACCGAAGCAAATAGTTTTCGACTATTTGTACATGCAATGTGCTTTATTTAAGCCCTAAAACTCAACACAGCATTAAAGGATCATTCTGGTTTATTACATGTTAGATCATATTTTCATGGTTTTGGGCATTTTTTCTTTTGGTTATGATAACAATAGACTCACCAAAGTAATTGCTGAGATTTGGACACTCCTTAAGTCCACTGAGGCAACAAAAAAAACCACGGGCAGTCAGACAGGTTGTTAACAAGACAATAGTTTGGCCAGATTATCGAAAAAACTTTCGTAAAGTGAAAGTGACCGCACCCAAAATAAGAGTAGCATCCCTCATTGCACAGCATGCACAGTGGGACAAAGTTAATTTTGGAAACTGCCGTTTGACAATAAAGAATATCAACTTCATAGTGTTTTCTGGAGCTTTCTACTTCACATCACGGCCTTCATCAGAAGCGAGAGTTTTCTCCGTTGTCATCATGTGTGTATTAAGTACCTTCACATACAACTACCTGTTATCGTATGTTATAGCGCAGTATATTCCATGCTGAAGTCATGCAAACTCCATCTACTCACGAAGGATGTGTGATGCTGTGGATATTGTCAGAAAAAGTGCTTTTAAAGGTTAAAAAGGTTAAACTATTAACAACTCTTACTACCAATCTCTTGCACCTTTGAAAGTCTTTTACACAGGTGCGATCATTACCTCCGACTGTGAAATAACCTGAAACCTATAGATTTATACCCGAGGAAGTCTGTCTGAGGACAGAAACATCGTGAAAAACGTGAGTAGGATCATTTGGCTCATTTGAACAATGCTGAAACTTTTTAGCCTCCCAGACTAGAACTCTGGGCCTGCAATGCATCAACAGAAAACCCGCCGCAAGTCCACAACCACGCGTTTGTTTCTAACCGACTGATGCTGAATGGAGGCAGACCCCCCCCCCATAAGTGTCAGCACCCACCCTGTTTCACTTCTGTAGCCAACTGGAGATATACTGTAAGGAGCAAAAAAAAAAAAAAAAATGCAGTCAAAGGATGAGAAAGTGTGTGTTTAAATGTGTGTGTGTGTGTGTCTGGGATATGAATAATGTATGAGTGGCAGGTCTGATTGATGTGGGGTGTAGGGTTTCTAGGCCGCCAGCGGAGGGGCTGTGTGTCCGTGCCCAAAACCCCAACACACAGCACTGCTGACTTCAAAGGGTGTGGTCTGGACTCACTCATATACAAACACAAACTCTCTCTCTCACACACACACACACACACAGTTGCACAAACTCACTCACTCATTCAGCCACACAATTTCAACCACTCACATTGATGAAGACACACATCTGCACACTCTCTTTCCTCACAAATTTACACACACACACACACACACACACACACACACACACACACACACACACACGGACATGCTGGACTTCCTGTGCTCCCAAACAGAAACACACAGAGTGCTGTGTGCCCGGACGGTGGGTCTGGGTTTTGGGTGGAGGGAGGCCTGGCTTTCCACACCTGTGTTTGCAGCAGTAATTAAGGGCGCATGCTATTTTGGGGGGCGGCGAGCGTCTGTGCGCTCGCACACACACACACTCTGCGGCACACAGAGAGAGCTCTCAGTGACTGGAGCGTGCACGTATAGGCTGGTGTTCGCTGCAGCGGTCGGAGAGTGTGAATGCCAGTGGAAAGCTCTAAATGGCCTGTAAATACAAACAGTCATATTTCCAGCTCCAGGCCATTTAAGAGCTCATCGCGGTCTGCCCACGCGGGCCTTCATGACGTGACGGACAGCAAACATGGAGCATTAGCTCAGAAAAGATGCTAAATCATGTGATCCACCCGTCTCGCGTTATTTCACCTTTTCCTTATTATCCAAAAATTCCTGAAGGAGACCTAAACCATTGATACATTTATCCTACGAACACGTATTGTAGCTTATTCCTTGTGTTGTCCTGGGGTCATTTTTGACCCCAGGACAACACAAAATGTTCTAAATAAATGAGACATCATATTTTTGGTTTAATATTGAATGACTTTTCCAAATTTAATGGGGACAACTGGGTAAACACAAACTCAACATGTTGATATGTAAAGTTATATGTAAAGCCATTAAAACACCCAAAAAATATCTCTTTCCAATTTTAGGTCAATCAGTGAGATTT
>NW_022280078.1:2227969-2229613 GCF_004355925.1 Anarrhichthys ocellatus | reverse complement strand
GCAGCGTTTCCTCACCAATTACCAAACAGAAATCCAACCTCGCTTGTGCATGTGCCCAACTGCACACAGGCCTGTTGTTTTCTATTTAAGTATTTTATATGCAGCATGCATGCGTGTCTAAATATATGTACAAGTAGCACATCATTTGTTGCAGTGACCTTTTATCACAAGTTAGCCACAAAGCTTATTGCAAACAGTGCAAACTGTGTGTGTTTGTGCACCACACACAGAGTCGTACGCCTGGCTTAAACCGATAAGCCGGCGCGAACGTGGATCTACTATAAGTCTAATCAAAAACAGACAACATAAGGAAGCCATTTGGCCTTGTGCGATGAGGGAAGAGCGGCTTTCATTGCTCTGACCCAACAAATGTTTCCATTCCATTAAAGCCATCAGGCCAGTTTGAAGTGGACGGGTTGGCAGGATGTCTCTGCCACGCTCAATAGACTACAGGCAGCTCTCAGCGGGCTTGGTGGGAAAATGCTGCCTGGGTCTGAGTCAGGACTGCTTTCTACCTGGGAGCTGTTTTTAAACTCTTGTAAAAAACAGAAACACAATCAGGTTGTTAAATGAGGTCGTTCTGCATCAGTAGGGAGCTCTCAGCGGGGAGCATGCAAAGGCTGTTTGACTTGGATATTGACCCAAATGGAAAGACGTTTGACTTGTTTATTAACCTGTGACACTGCTGCAATTTACAACTGGATTGAAAAATCGATCAAGTTTATGGATTATAATACCATACAAATTAAACACCTGACAAATAGCCCCATAAAACACACACAAAAAACCAACCAAGTCCCAAAAAAATGAAAATATAGCAAATAAACATTACTACAGGTGGGGGTAAAAAAGTGAATACATTACCTGCAAATGTAAAAAAACATGCATAACAGAGTAGATAACTTATTAATCCCAACACATTGTCCTGTGATGTGACTTATAGGTCAGGTTTCTGTTCAGGTAGGAGAGCAGTAGCCTGTCTTCACATAACTGATCTGATGGGGAGGTGCTGCCTATTAAAAAATGTTCCATTGAATAATAACTTGGCTCAACATTATAAGTGAATTAAATGGAATTGTTATTATTTATGTTTCTGTGGTAAAACTGACATCACAGACGACCCTTTGTAGGTCTGTATAAACAGAGAGAACAATCAGTATATGTTGAATCCAAAGGTAATACAATGTGTCACACAAACACAAGCAAACAATTACTTTCCAGATGTGCACAATGGGAGCCATTTATTCTTATAGACCAAGTAAGAGCGATGCCCCTGTATAAGCACATGCACGCACACAGGCAGAGAAAGTGTGTCCACAGAGAGCCGGGTATCAAACGGGTCGGACAAAAAAATGTAATTGAGAGAGAGAGAGAGCGAGAGAGAGACAGAGCTGCGAGTGAGAGAGAGAGAGAGAGAGAGAGAGTGTGAGAGAGAGAGAGACTGTGAGAGACCGTGACTGAGCTCCTGTGATATTTGGCTCGACTTCGACACTCTGCAGTCTGGACGGAGAATCTTCCCACGAAACGCTCGACCGTCTTACAGGGCCAGAGACACAACGAGGAGCGAGAGAGAGAGAAGGTCACACACATTCCAGTCCCAAAAAGAGTCAGGCCAGACTCCTCACACAATTTAAATAAGATGAC
>NW_022280078.1:2222798-2227869 GCF_004355925.1 Anarrhichthys ocellatus | reverse complement strand
GTGTGTGTGTCCCTCTACTCCATCAGTCCTGTCTGCTAGACCACTGAAGGCTTCACTGCACTCCCTGATACTCCCTAAAATGTCACGACATGAGACTCAGCCTTTTTCTGCATCACAAACACACACGAGTAGAGAGACACACACACACACACACACACACACACACACACACACACACACACACACACACACACACAGACACACGCACGCACACACACATAATGGCCTGGGAGGGATTATTGCATTAGGGTGTCCTCTCACACTTGTGCTTCCCAATCAGGCAGTGTCTCAGCTTCACAGAGCAGCTGTGGACTCTCCACCTTCTGCTGCTCTCTGTCTGTTCAGTGCAATTCAGTTCCATTAAATCCAGCTCTGCCGGCACCGCTAGAAGGCCGGGTGAAACGGCCTAAAGAGCACCAAAAAGCTGGCATCGATTGTCTCTTAAGTAGTCTGTAACAGGAAAAAAGGAAAAATTTCAGTTTTTTATGAATATTTTGTTAGGTAGGGGCTTGCGACAACATGCATGGACAAATAATCAAGTTATTAGAAATATTGTTGAAAGTCCATGGCTCAAAGTGTCCTCCCTAACACCCGCACTCACCGCCCCCAGCTGACACCCTCCCTCCTGCCCCGACCTGTTAAACCCCCAGCAGGGTACTGAGCCCTCCCACCACCCACCCCCTCTGGAGCCATCAGGCCCATCCATTTCCCCTGCTGCCTCACCCCCTCCTGCTCCACTCCCTCTGTCCAGGTGGGAGGTATGACTCTCTGCTGTTCTGTGTGTGTGTGTGCGCGCGCGTGTGTGTGTGTGCGTGCGCGCGTGTGTGTGTCACCAACCGAACCTGTCAAACACAGCACTAAACAGCAGCACAACACAAGAGGCTGCACTGGGAAATAGACTACGGCCTTTGTTTTCCACTTTTAAACCATGACAACTGGAATAAGTCACATAAATGCCATGCTGTTAAATCAGTGTAGCATGTTTACAACCACAAAGCAATCATTTTGAGGAAAATATTGCAAAATGACAGGCAGCATCCGCCTTTATTTACTGAATATTGCTTTGTTTACTGTTATACTGTAACTCAAATACCAAAAGCTGTCATAGAATCAGTCTGTGTGCTTTATTTACCCGTTTTTTTGATCAATATTCCCTAATTCTGAATCTTTAATGAAGTATACACTGTGTGTATTTAGGCTGAGCTCCTATGGTTCTGGGTTAATACAGCATGTACCACTGATAGAAGGAAGACGTTTGAATTACTTTGAATAAATATTTCTGTTTAAAAACATGCACATACCCTTCAAAGTAAGGAACTTGGAGGAAAAAGTACTTGGTTTGACATCAGCACCAAAACTATTTTAGAAAATGAAGGAAACACTTTGAAAGCACTGGCTCAGATTGGGTTCTGGTTCTGGCACAAAGAACGTAAAGATTTCCTAAAAGCACAAATCACAGATTTCCACAAGGAGAAACACAAAACTGTATTTAAAGATGTCAATGTGTCAAAGAAGCATAGTATTCATTGTTATTAAGAGCCGTCATTGGCTCATATTCGTCTTCTCGCTTTTCAAAGCAAGCACACAAGAAGCAACAGTTGGCTCTCACGTCGCTCTCATGTTGTCTTTGTATTGTTGTAGCCTGTTAGGGAGGTGGGGGTTGCATCTGAGAGGATGGAAATATGTTGCATATTTATCTATTTTGTTTATGACTTGGGAACAGGGAGACGTTTAAAAGGCTTGCCACAGAGTGCTGTATTACAATCGACTTTGGCTTTGGGGTTTCCTCCCGTTTATGAATGGTGTGCACATTTTCATCGAGCATCTGCATCGTCTTATACGTCTGTCAAACTCAACCGTCGGGCTCGTCAATGTTCCGTAAAGCTTTCTGCGGGACTCCGGGGTGCAAACTATCCTGCGGGCTTCGTATGAAAGCTGAGGACTCTGGTTACACGAGGCGGCGAGGAGAAAGGAGAGAAAAACAGATCCGGAGGAGAAGAAGAAGAAGAAGAAGAAGAAGGAGAGCATCTGCTTTCATCCTCAACCCAGCAGGGGAGAGAGCTTTGGCCTGTCACTCTGAGACGGACAGCCAGCTGCTGCTGCTCGACACACACACACACACACACACACACACACACACACACACACACACACGGCAAAATATACTGAATGATCTGGGAGTAGCCTTAAATCTAAGTAGCACAAACATTTATCTTGTTTCCACCATTATAAAAGACATATTCCTAATATTAAGTTAATTTAAAAAAGGAAACAGGAACAGTAAAGGTTCCTTCCAACATGAAGGACTTTCAACCTTTCTTCTCTCCTTTAAAGATACCCCTCATACCAGAGCCAGCTGGACAGACGCTCTCTGGTTTGCGCTAAAAGACAAAAAAAAAGCACCACCCGGGTGTTTTCCACTCCATCGGGCACAAAGAGTCATTGGCATGCCTACTACTAGTATATTATGAGACTTTGGTTCCAATTATAGAAGAATGATTTGCACTCGCCATCAATACCGCAGTAAAACCTTATTGAAATCTGACACACATTTGCGTTGCAACTTCCAAATGTCGTTCCTCAACTGGAGTAGGAAGATTATTTTGCAGGTTCTTAATGTTTTATGGAGTGAAACAGCCTTGAAACAGGAAAATAAAGTCATTAGTCACGTCAAGTTGAATCACCTTCACTGCCTACTCTACTACTGAAGGGATAACGAGCGCTAGCTGCTTCATTTTTGAGGAACGGGAAGCCAAAAGGGTCACAAAACGCTCAACAGTAAGATTGGGTTTATGCAGATGAAGAGAGTGAAACGAGGCTTATTAAGTTAGAGACAAGATTGGAGAAGTTTGACACTGCGTCCAAATAATGAGAAGCAAAACACACAGAGCAGTGCCGGGATGACAGCACACAACACATCTCGTGCAGCTAACAAGACAAATATATCGAGTAGGAGCTTTCAGTTGTATCTCACAATCTCCCTCACCAGATGCAAAAAACACAGGTGTGCAAAAGATTGAGATTGAAACTTTCGAACTTGAAAAGATTATTGCTCACATTAGGTTTCAATGACAATTATCATACTAACGTAATAATATTAATAACGTATTTATAGTTTTTAATTTGTTGAAATTATTGATCTTTCCACAAAATGTATTACCGGGATTACTCGACCCTTTATGAACTCATCTTGTCCCAACACAGAAGAGGGTGGACGAGGAAGAGCATACAAGAAATAAAACGAAAAGCAAAAGACTAACGAGAGCCAAAGCTGTGGTGACGCTGTAGCAGCTAATAAAAGGTCCTCCTTTATTAGGAAGATATTATTATTATTGTTATTATTTAGAGCTTTCTGGTATCATTTCTACAGGAAGAGATCTGGAGATGGACATATTCCTCTCAGGCATTAAATTACCTATTGTCCATCTGAAATTAAACCTGTATTTTGGTGCTCCGAGTGCATCTTTATTTTGCTTCTTCACGTAAAACTGCAAGTTGTTTTTTCGGTCACATTGCAGCAATCAAAGCCCGATGCAGCATCTTTTGGAGTTTTAAACCAGTAGAAACACTGCAAAATTGATTTTATTTGTAAAGAAAAAGACATGACTTCCAGCCTCCAGTAACCGTTCTGTCATTCCCGTTACATTCTGACCGCAAAGTACCAGCGGACTAAGAAAGTAATTAACAGAACGGGAACAGGGAAAGATGTTCCCTGTAAACCCCTGAATCTCACCCCAAAAATGAGGACACCTCCTGGGTCAGGTTTCAGTGCGTGGAGCTGCAAACCCGACCGTGGCCCCTTCACAACAGCAGTAACCCCAGAATGTCTGCCGTCATGTTATCTGCTCCTCTATTAGAAGAGGAGGGAGTCACTTTTACACAACCTTTCTCCATTTATCTTCCCCGCTGCTCTAAATGATCTGGACTGGGAATACCCTCAGTATTGCTGCTCTATGCCCCCCCCCCGAGCCTCTTTCTCTGTCCCTCTGGTGCAATGCCACAGTAAATACTCACTCCACGTCTGGTGATTTAGGATTTGGACTGAGATGGGGCAAGAGTGCCTCCCTGGGGATCTATTTTAAGAGTCTCACCTAATGCATCATTCTTTTGGTTGTAGTTCACCTCCCACGCCTCTTTCCCGTGTGCTCAGCCAAGTGCAACTCTCCTCTGTCTACCTGTGTCTGTGTTCTGCCTTAATTTGACAACAACCCAACTATGTTTTAGTGCAAAACCTCGGCCCACGTGTGTGTGTGTGTGTGTGTCGACGGCCTACGGTCAGATAAGCAAAAGGAGATTTGATGTGGAAATTAAATTAAAGTGAGTTACTACTTAAGGAAACAGTGAACCCCTACAAACAGCATCGTTTCCCTTCAAGAAGCACAGCATTCAAAATTAGTCGACCCAGATCTTCCTGTTTAAAAGAGGGTTCAGAGATTTCTACAGCTTTGACATTGAAGTCCTTTTTGAATGTTTTTAAGTCATAGCTCACTTCTGTTTTCTTTGTCTCTTGACTTTACCTCACCGGGACAGTAAACTACAGAGGTCATCGTCTTCTTGACGCAAAACACAATGACTTGTGGGTGCATGAGAACGTAATAGATTTAAACTAATACGTTCCTTTAAAAAAAAAAAAAAAAGTCTCTGCGCCGAAAGGATTTCCCTACTTTTATTACATGAAAATCAGAGAGATGATGAGCATCAACACTGTTATATATAATAAGAAATGTCTTTTGTTGAGCCCATACTCCAAAGGACACGTTAGAGGCTCCATCAACAGAGACCCTGTATCAGTCCGTTAAAAGGCTTAACGTTTTTTTGTTATGCTGAGTCAACATTCTCTGTCAATGAACAATTTACACATCTCAATGTGTGTGTGTGTGTGTGTGTGTGTTCATGCATAAGGTTGCTGAAGGTTCAGTGTGGTTTTATTGCTCTGAGCCACAGGGGGGCAAACCCCATTTTATTAAGCTGCTGCTGAGGCCATGGGTCGGATTTCACCTGCAATTAACGTCACAAAACCTCTCTCTCACACACACACACACACACACACACACACACACACACACACACA
>NW_022280078.1:2219809-2222788 GCF_004355925.1 Anarrhichthys ocellatus | reverse complement strand
CACACACACACACACACACACACACACACACACACACACACACACACCTCTGAGATGACATTATGATTATGCAAGGGTGGATGTGTTGTGGGGCAGCAGTGGTTGAGGGGGTGGGGGAGTTGAAGTCAGGAGGTGCTGGTGATGAAACCTAACGCGCCCTCTCCTCTGCCCTATTAGCTCTCATTTTAGCCTTTTACCACTCCAGCTGTGTTTATTAAAATGTTACAGAGCAGGCTAAGGTATTTACCAGCTCCCTGAATCACTGCTGTAAAGATCCAGGCATGCATTTAACACACACTCACGCCGACACACACGCACACACACACACACACACACACACACACACACACACACACACACAGTACAGGTACAAACACAGCAGGGGGACAGCAAAGCGCTCTTGTGCTTTTAAACTCGTACTACTCATGGAAATCATAATATCGTTATGTTTATGTGATAATTGCTGATAAATGATATATTTAGCCTATGTGTTGATTATTATTGTTGCCATCTTCTATAATTATAAACTATATCTTCGGGTTTTGGACTGTTGGTCTGACAAAACAAGACATTTGGAAGAAGACACTGACGACTATGAAATTGACACAATGTGATTTATCTAGAAGATAATCAAAAGCCTAAATTAATAATGAAAATAATGGTTGGTTGAAGCTAAAATGAATATTCTCCTTTTTTTGTTTTAACTAGCAAACGAGCTAAAACCATCAAGGCTGTCAGGCTGAAACACCCCCCAACACTAACACATCTGATCTCCACAGCAAAACCACCCAGCGGCCATCAAGCCTCAGAATGTCTTTGAGAAAGTTAACGAGGCTTTCTGCACGCTGAGCGCCCCATCAACGAGCTGGAGGTGTAGACGTGCATGTCTAGTTTACTGTACCGAGTCCTGGAGCCTGACCCGCCCGCTGTCACCTCCAAGGCCAAAAACATGTGATGGATGGCCCCGCGCTCTCATCAATCATCTCTGATTGGCCCTGATCTACTCTGTGATTGGCTAATTAGCCTCATCTGTAACCATTACTGCACAGAGAGGCAGCTGCGGCAGTAAAAAAAAAAAAAAAAAAAGGATTAGAAAAATAAAGGAGGTGAAAGAATTACACCATCAGGGCTGTCCTGTCACCTCGCTGCCTCCACACAATGCCAGGAATCAAGACAGCTCCCACCACACAGGGGCAACCACACACACACACACACACACACACACACACACACACACACACACACACCTTAAGGCCGCTAGGAAACACCTTCCCAAGCCCATTTCACAGATAATTATATTTTGAAAATAAATATGCGAACAAGACAAGAGCGGCGAGGAGGGGTTGTCGGGACCTGTGTGTGTGTGTCAGCGGGTCAGCCACATCTCATCTGGCAACAGTTTCTGGTCCGCTATGCGGCAGCGAGAACAGCAACGCCAGCTCCAGTCGGGGGAAAAATAAGATAAGGTTATTAGATGTCAAGAGGGGAAATATCTGGTAACTGGGTGGTAGACTGCTCGCCAAACGAGAGCAAGAGGGAGCGACGCTTTGATGGAGCGCTGGTCGGGTGACGCAGCTTTTCTGGGGGGGAACAAAACATTTAAAAGTTTAAAAAAAGGTTCAGAGGCGGGAGAGGAAACAGACAAAAGGATAGAGAAAGTAAGCCAGTAGAACGGAGTAGGAGGAGGAAGAGAGAGAGAGAGAGAGAGAGAGAGAGAGAGAGAGAGCGAGAGAGACACAGAGACAGAGACAAAACCACCAGGCCGACTCCTGCTCCCTCCCAGCCAGCCCTCTGCTCTGCACAGGAAATGGCTCTCTGCAGCCAGAAGGGGAGGAGGTGTAGGTGAGGGGGCTTCAAACAGCTGTACCCACCACGGGCAGACTCAGACTGGGGGCATAGGCTGAGACGAAGGAGGAGGGCAGTCCTTGGTAAAGATGGACAACCCTCTTTATCTGCTTTGATAGAGTCTTTAGTGAGTGACTGCTGTGGGGTTTCCTTTTCGCCTCGGCATGCTCAGAAGCAGAAATCGGTTCATTATCGGCAAAATCCCCAGAAAAAAAATAAAAAAGGGGCCATATGTTTCAAACACCATCAGCCGAACCGGAAAAATCCAAAGCTTTGAGGAAAATGCGATCAGGAGGATTTAAATCATTCTATCTGCCGATTTTGTACTAAAGCGTTCAGCTCCTGGCATCTATTCCATAACACCATAATAATAATAATAATAATAATAATAAAAGGACTCCATTGAGAGTAGCTGGGCAGCTCCAGGTCTGTCTTGCCTGCCTGGGACGGACACCCGATACCCGGCTGAGACGATGCCCAGCCAGCCGCACGCCTTCAGACGTCGTTAGGGCAGACACACAGCACGCCCCTCCTGCCACCCGCAATCCATCCATGGCCAATTACAAGCAATTTCCCTGTCCTGGGTGGGGTGAGGAGAGGGAGCGAGCGAGCAAGAGTAAGAGAGGGAGGGAGGAAAAGCAGTTGTCAGCCTAAAGCAGACACACATGGTTCTGTTTACAAACTGCCAGTTGTTTGGCTTTGCCATGGTAACACAGTGCTGGACGCTGGACGGATATTTCAAAGTGAGATGGAGGGAGGGGAGGGGTCGTGGTGACAGTCGCGGCCTTTGATGGTCTGCAGGGCGGGAGAGATGGCTCATTTATGCATAATGTACAAACGTCCCCACAAACACGCGTCTGTTCCCCCCCCCCCCACACACACCCCACCCAACCCTATTTCCCCATCCTCCTCATCAGTTCCCCTCAGCACCTCCTCGGGCTTCTGTTTGTTTCCCTGAAATCGGCCTTTTCCGAAACTGGAGACGCACGGCGAGGAGGTGCCTGATTCACCAGAGCTGGAATGTCGGCCGTTCCCACAGGAAACCTGGGGCGTCTCAAGCCAGGGTGCCCTGGACAGGCGAGTGCACGCACACACACACACACACACACACACACACACACACACACACACACA
>NW_022280078.1:2213203-2219799 GCF_004355925.1 Anarrhichthys ocellatus | reverse complement strand
CACACACACACACACACACACACACACACACACACACACACACACAGCCTTCCAAACCTCCTCTACTGCTCCAAATCCTCTTTCGCCAAAGCAAAAAACTCAAATCAATTCGTTACCACCTCACATTTCAGCCACTAGATCCTTTTAGATTCCTTCTCTCTCATTTTCCTCTCTAATTCACTATTTCAGTGTCAAATCTGGGCTGGATGCCCGACACAAATGTCAGAGCATCAGCCTGTCTGCACCAAAAAGAAAGCAACAGGAAACTGCCGCAGAGAAAAAAAAAAAACACGACAACCAAACAGGACCACCCTGCTTCTGCCGGTGCGGCGCAGGCGTCCAGTCCAGAATCACCACATATGCCAGATCGGCTCGGCGGAGCTCCCCGACACACGTGGCGGTATTATCTGCAGGAGAAGAAATGGGCTCCTAATGATCACCTCTGTGCCACTGGAAGGGTTAGAGACGTTTTTTGGGTGCTTCTGGCAGGACACCGAGGGCCGGTGTCAGGTTCTCTGTTCCTGCCGCGGGGGGAGCGATGCCGCAGAGAGCCTGCGAATAAATGCGCCAGTCCTCCAAGCCAAACATTATAGCGTTATACTGAGGGAAATCAACACTAAATATTAGAGTGTCATGTCTAATAATGCCACCGCCTTAGTCGAAACAGCTTATTAGAGCTTGAGGAGTTCAACTGTGGCTCGGCTCTTCTGTCTCGTGTTCAAAAGGCAAAATGGCAGATATGTGAAAGTTTCATTTCAAAGGAAAGCATCAAAGAGTTGGTTATTTTTAGCACACGCGTCATCTCTGCTGTACGTAAATCTCCCACAACCTTGCGTGAACCTACATGCTGTATTTTCTATTTTTTTTAATTTTTTTTAACTCATCCCGTCTGAGATGAATGTTGCCTTTTAGCTCCGCGCACACATCCAGTCCATAATAGCGCGGCTCTGTCTCCACACTGTATCACTGTTGCCCTGACATGGAGCAGAGCCTCTATTTAGACACAGGAAAATCCCATGAACCCAATCATGCGAATGCACCAAATTTGTAGTAATTATTTCATAGGAAAGTGACAGCCCCGGGGGCAGGCTGAGCAAGAACAGAACCAGGGAAGGTTAGACGCGCTTATTTGAGAAAATACAGCATGTTGTGTGTCGGTAGCGCGGTCACATGGCCCCCGTGTCGACGCTGCTTTGCCGCCACGTTGAGCTGGAGTTTCATAAAGTTTAAAAGAGTCTTCAGACTTTCTCTGGATTCAAAATCTGACGTCCAAACCCCGCTAGTATTCAGAGTTCTGTGACTTTTATGATGAAATAGCACGTGTCTATAGAGCGTAGATAAACTGCGGATGGAAACCCCCTCCGATGTCAGACCTGTCCCGTCTTTGCATGATCGTCTCATCTGGCCCCCCGGGGGCCCGTTCTCCAAGCTGGCAGGTCATCTGTTCTGGCAGATACCACTGACTGTAGTCAAATGTTAAGCTGCAATTATTCATCCGCTGCTGACGCATGCATGATTGTCAGCTTTGCTCTTATCCACAGCAGACGGGCTCACCAGCCTGTGAGGGATATTTATTTGACATTCTCACGTCCTAAATCTGGTGCTCAAATGATCGGGCAATCAGCCAACGGACAGATACTTAATCGACAACTATTTTTCAGGGGAACTCCGCAGATTCATGGGGAATGAATACACAGCTAGAAACAGCTGAATATGCTTTATGTGGAGGAACTTTGTTTATCCCACAGGTTTATCTTATGGTGGGCATTTTAACAGAGTGCCTGTGTTACAATCTGTGAAGCTTTAAAGAAATGGGTTGAGGATCTAATGTACAAATGCTATGGAGCTGCATTATGGGAGGTGTAGATTGTTTTTGGATGTTCACCATTGTTAGGGAGTGAAAGCATTGTTGACTTTGACTTTTTTTTGTTGTTTTTTTTTAAACCAGTCTCTTGTGAGTCTTGAACTTGATCGAAATGCAATTTTGAATTTCTGGAATGCTTTTTAAAAGTTAAATGAATTCTTTTATCAAGCAAAACAGTCTAACATGGGTTTCCCTGCAGGCTGCATCTTGACATCCACTTTCTGCTTTGCTTTACATTATTTCTTGATTTTATTTCATTGTAAATTAAATATTTGGGTTTTTTTGATTATTGGACTGACGAGCATGTAATTCTATAATGGCAGCTTGGGCTCTGGAAACTTGCAATGGACAATCCCCCCCCCCCATTGTTGTATTCATTTTTTTGATCCAAAAATGAATCAAAAAATAATCCAAGCGATTAAAAGAATAATTACGATTTCATTAGTTGCATGTCTCTCTATAGTATATCGTATATTAGGACCCAGTGGGGCAAGGAAAGGTAACATGAGCCACGATTCGTAACAATCGTGAATTGGAATGCAGGGGTTTCGATTTCAACCAACGTCCAACGGAAAACTCAGGTTTGCAGGTTAAACACAGGTTGTCAAAACTCTGCGGGGCCGCATTTGCTCTTAAAAAGGTGGCAGAAGGATACAGTGTAGCACAGTACACCCAATGAGTAATAAAGTCCATTATTTCCCCCCCCGAGCACACCTGTAGTCTCCTTGTAAAGCTCACACCTATGTTTGGAGTGGCTCTGCTCCCTGCCCGCTCTAATTGGTGCGGTGTGGACCAGAGCGTGGGCCTAATGGACCGGCCCTGCCTGGCTGTGGACAAAGCCTTCTCTGTTACTGGCCCCGGGTGTTAATGTGTTTCCTTTACTGGCAGCGGCACCGCAGGACAGCCAGGCGAGGGGAGCCGGAGGGGGAGCTAACAGGAGGTTTTCGAGCCCAAACGGGGCATCGGTGGCCGTTTAACCTTGCCCGTGGCCCGGCGGAAAGTCTAATAAAACCGCGGGCCGTGAAAAGTGAGCAGACAGCAAAACCCATGCCAGAAATGGACACTCAATCTCTTTCTCTCTCTCTCTCTCATTCTCACTCAACCGTTTCTTTTCTCTCTCTCTCTTTTTTTTCCCATCACTCCTTTTCATTTTTTGGCCAGAGAAGCGACAGGAAAAACGTAACACACGGGGTTCGTTGGCACAGCTGGGCTGAAATGTGGGGAGAAAAAAAGGAGGAGGAGGAGGGTAAGTGCGGAGATGTCTCCCATCCAAAGCCAGGCCATGTGGGCCCGGACAGGATGGGGACAGGAGCCGTCAGCTGGGGGGCTCGAGTGTAGGGGGGAGCCGGGGAGGGGACTGGGGGTTTACGCGGGCTTTGGCCCGACTGGCCTTGGTTACTCAACAGATTCTGTTGTTAGAACCATGCTGCTACAGCAAGGTGACTTATGAAGTCTGTCTTCAAACTGTGTGACGGCCCAGCCCTCACTGTATGCACTCAAGACCTCCAGACGTCTGACTCACACACACACACGCACACGCACACACACACACACATCTATATTACCGTCTGTGAGCGTATTTATGTGCGTTCACTAATTGAGATTCAACCGCGGCGTGATTCATTCAGATCACTCTTCTGTAACATTTATTTTGCAGACATAATGTGTGGTCATGGCTCAGCCGAACGGCACATAAGCTCTGGAAAACCTGAAAAGATGGAGTTTATTCAAGTCTTGAATCACGTCAAACATTTATCACGTTGATCTTTGATGTTATATTTGCACGGGTAGAAGATCTACTTCCTTCCTAAGCCAAGTCTCCTGTTCCAGTTTTAGACCTATGGCGTATGTTTTTCATTACCACATAAATCGGCTCCAAGGTGATTTGCAGGATGTTACCAAGTTCTCCCTTTTCTTAATAAAGATGTGGAATGACTCGGTAAGCCAGACTGCTTTAATGAGCCACGTTCCCAAAATAGGACGGTGGATCGCCTACTTTTCTTAAAAAAAAGTCAAACACAAAGACTCGTTCCAGGTATTTTCCAGTTACTTTGCGGTTGAGTCATTTCTGTCGTGAGCTTGTCTGAACTGGCCACGTTCTGAAGCTGGTAGAGAAAAAGAACAAAATAGCAACAGAGAACACTGAGGTTACCTCAACACAAGGTTTAGACACCTGTTTTGGAATTCAACCAGAACTGCAAATCCCATAATCCCCCTCTGTCTTTGGCCAATGGCCCAGGGCAGTGAAAAGCATTTGTGGTAGAAGTGGAAAATGCAACCCTAATGTCCATCTCCACCCGCACACATTTCAGGTTTTAGGTCGACCCTGTAGCTCTGCATACATCTAAATGAGTGTGTCCTCATCTCATACGCATCTCCTTTATCTATACCGTGTTATGAACCAAATACCTGACTTTCAAGAGTGATTCTGCAGGAGGAATCTTCCCTTCATCGGGGATTGGCCAAATTCCACCCGGGCCAAAGACCTGTCAGTGTCTGACATCGCTGTTATTGCACAATTCCCTTTCCGACTGATCTCTGGAGCCTCGACGAAGGGAGAATATTTGCGTTGCATCCAAGAGAGGTCATGCGCTCAGCTCCGCCAACACAGCGTCTATTCACACCTGACAGACCGCTGCCCTCGTTCTGAGCTGACTCAACCGACAGGGAGGGTGCCGAGAGAAAGAAATGCAATGCGAGGAGGGTTGGAATGGGGCTGGAGGGGTTGTGAAGACAAAGACGCTTGCGTTTTTTTAAATTGCGTTGTGATGCAACAAAGAAACGGATGGATGGCACACGGTGTGCTAAGGTGTGGGGAAAGAAAGGCAGAGTGTGGAGAAAGAGAGGGGAGTCGATGATACATGTTTTTCTTGAGCTCGAAATACTGACAGCACCACCTCCACATCACGGAACCGAGAGCGAATGAGTAGTATCGAAAAACAAAGACGTAATTGCGTCTGGCAGCATCCTGTAGTGTGACTAAATCACAGGTCGGTAGAGTGATATTTTGGGGTTTCTATTGTCCTATAAGAGGTACTGGCAAAGGTTGAGAGAGGCGACGGGGAGCCCTGAACTCGGTGTAATTAGTGCCGCTCAAAGCGAGCACTCAGTCAACAGGAGTCTTGGATACCATGGTGATCTGGGACAACAAACACCGATTTGAAGGCGTCGATGGGGATGAGTAAAAGGTAGAAACCTAAACGACCACATGATGGGTCTGAAACCAAGACAGGCGGAGGCGGAGGGAAGCACCTTTTTTTTGGCCACGTGACACAAAGCGGTGGGAAGTATGGAGGAGAGAACTCCGTCGTCGGCTCCGCTTCGAGGTGTCAAGACTCCGCTCTTCACCTCGCCACAGTTCAGCTGATGTTTAGACTGCTCTCACTCAGCCTTTTCTCATCAACACCCGGCGAGAACGAAAGACCGAAAAACAAAGAAGCGTTCGCTCCGTGCCGAGTTCCTTCTTACGAGATCATTCCGTCCCCCCCCTGACCGAGTCGATCCTATTTGAAGATTTCCTTAGAAAATAACCTCTCCGATAAATGGAAAACATATCCTCTTGCAAATCTATCATGCGATCTGACCTTTTGGGCTCCGTCTCAACGAAAGCAGAAAGTTGAAGCTAAGGCATGTAGCGGCTCAGCGGCTGTATGTGTATGAGTATTCGCGGGGCAGCATTGACTTTGGCAGTGCTATTCTTACTTCCCCAATGCTAACTGGTCTCCTCTCCTAAAATAACAGTATATTATTCTATACTGCCAAGCGTGAACCACAGAGCTCTCAGGGTGGAGAGATGGATGGGACTTCCCCAAATAAACCGGGGGGGATTAGCCTACAACTGGAGCTGGTCAGTAGCAGCACCGGTGGAAACGCGCGCAAAAAATATTACTGGTCTGATTTACTACACAGACTTGGATCAAAACACTGCTAAATAGCTATAAATTAAACTTTGGGTTTCGTCTTTTATTGCCAAAATTAGATTTTTGGGGACTTTGAGGTGCTTGCTGATATGATGACCAAATAAACATATGAACTGGTTATTTGCACAGGCTTCACTGCTGATCAGTCATGCCAAGAGACTGTGGAGTAATGCACCGTCTCATGTGTCGAAGCAATATGGAGTCTATTTCGCGCCCCTGCTAACGCTAATCCCCCTCTTCAGAGTCAATGTGAGGGTTATTTATTATGGCTAACGACTAAGCTAACCAGAGAGGAGCTTTGCCGCGGTGTGAACTGGCCGGCAGATGCGGGCTTCTGTTTGCTTTGCTTCATGCTGGATTTCCATCGGGATATTTTTTCTTCGCGGCCGTCCGATTCTGACCTTTTCGCTGCAGAACAATGGAGGCCGGCTGTTTATTGGTTGAACGGTCAGGTGTTTATGAGAACTGTAAGAGAAACCAGAAGGGCATTCCTGCTGGGATTAAGTCATCGTGGGCGCTCTGAGAGACAGAGCTCCTTGTTGAATCCTGCAGACGGACGGAGAGTCTGAGGATGGAAACTGGTGTTAAGCGTCACTCCTCCGTCTACAGCCACCAGACCAGACCGCCCCGTGTGACACGCCACACCATGCCGCGCCATGGAGATGATTGGCCGGTATGTTGGTAAGGTGACTTTGGCAGACGCCATTGGAGCAAAAAAGCTACCCCAGAAAGGCAAAACCTCTATTTGTTTCTCAAACACAGGCGCACACACACACACACACACACACACACACACACACACACACACACAC
>NW_022280078.1:2202687-2213193 GCF_004355925.1 Anarrhichthys ocellatus | reverse complement strand
ACACACACACACACACACACACACACACACACACACACACACACACAGCCACTGGCACCCTGGGACAATGACGTCACAGCTTTTCCTGTGTGTGGGAGGGGGGGGGGGCGAGAGAGTGGTGATGTCAGGGCCACCGACGCTGACATCATGGACTTCCTTCCCTCATTAGTGACTAATTATGCAGAGATACAAGTGGTGCATATAAGGAAAGGAGGGGCAGCACACAGACTATAAATAATCCTTTATCTCTCTCTGATACAAGAGCGTTAACACACGTAAGAACACAGAACAGAGGTGTTCAGGGTGTGGCTGAGAGCGGAGGAGAGGTGGACATCCGTTTTTTTAAGTGATGTCATTGGTTTCGGTGGGAAATGTTGCCAAATCACGCGGGAATCAAAGAGAGTAGCCAGTAGTGTGAATTTATGGATTTCTTTTGATTTTGTATATATCAGTGATATCTTATTGTGTGTTGTTGGTTTGGTTCCTACTGTTTGACTTTCTGTTGGTGCACGTTTTTGTCTTTACCTGGGTAGCCACCGTCATAACGGCTGAATTCTTATATTATATATATTAGATTCAGTTTTGTCTTTTCCCAGAAAGATCTTTATAGTGTCCCACCACAATACTTACCCTAACATTATAAAGTATATAAATTACTATGATGTTCAATGTACTATTTTAAATTGAATTTAAAGGAAACTGAACTCCATTTACGTCACAAACAAACACTATCAAACGTATAGTGAATATCTCTGAGGACACTATCGATAATGTTGAATTCAAGAAATATTATAATACATAATATAATATATAATAATATAGTTAATAGTGGAGCACGGTCAGCTTCACTCAGTACTTTTTCTGGCGTGAGGGTAGAAAACACTCAATGGCTTGAATCAGCATCCAAGACCCCAGGAGTGACGTAAAGGTGGATCAGTGTTCTCTCTGTACAGCACACAGCTATGTATCTCACGCTGTGTAACGTACCTCACACCCCAACAATAACAAACTGTGCCATGCGGGTGTTTCGCAGCTCAAAGCATCGTCTCCTCCCCTCTAAAGCACCTCCTGCGTGTGAAGGAGAGCGCGGCCAAACGCCCCCTCAGCGCGGCAGAGGCAGGGTCATGGCGGGCCCCGGGGGGGCCCGGGTAAACACTGGCCAATCCAGCCAACACAAGCGCCACACTGGGTTGTGCAAGGCAGCAGCGTGGGACATCTGGCCACATCACAGCTCAGCGTTCCTGCTTTATGAGCGACGACGGCCGTAACTCTGAGAATAGAAGTGGCGGGAGTAAACCCAATGGCCCGCTGCAGTAATGCTGACTGTGGAAAAAGGGAGGATGAAGATGTGAAATGAAGCAAGAGAGAGAGGAAGAAAAAGGAAAAGAAAGGAATGGAAAGATAGAAGCAGAGTCAGAGACAGAGATGAAAAAGAGCTGACGAGGGACCAAAAGGCTAAGGGAGTGTTACAGAGGGAGCGGAGAGCTTTGCCCTTATAAGGTCATTGTGTGGAAAAGGACACACTCCGATTTCATAGTTTCAGTTTGTTTATCTCGAGAGCTCCAACTAATGATTACTTTCATGATCAGTAACTCTGATCGATCGACTGATTTATCGTAAATCGCAAATATTGTTTTAGATTCACTTTCTGTTGATCTCCATGGCTCCTCCCGTCATCCAGCCCATTCTTTCTTCCGCATCACACATCCTTCCCAGGACGGACTAGCTGTCCCTTACAAGACCTCGGACGGCGACCACACCGTCTCTGCTGAGCTGGCTGTAAGAGCGCACCGGTTCCCACACCTATCTATCTGTGGTAACCCATTAGGGTTTACTGGCTGACCCCTGAACCTCGGCCGGGGTCGCGGCCGGGGCCTTCATTATTGGATAAATCATAAACACCTGAGCGGCTGACCTGGGCTCAGCGCTGGGGCTGCAGTCATGTGGTATTCATTTTTGGGTCGCGGTGGCGTGTAAATCGGGTTAAACCAGCGCCTGCGACCCTCGGGGCTCAGGGCGCATATTAAAAACATGACCACAAACGACTTACTATGTGTCAGAATGCGTGCGATTGTGTGTCAAGTGGTTATGAGGGACCTGGCTCCACCAATAAATGAATATGACTTTATATAGAGCATGTAATTGAATACTTGTAATTGTACAAAATCCAACAATGGTTTACCTTCTGCTGAACGGTTTTTATTGTGGATTCAGCCTGTTGCTCTCGACAGGTGATGTAATTTTTTCCACAACCAGAATAGATCATCTAGTTTGTCAATCTGATAAAACATATTGGCAGATTTTTGACTGCAAAAAATAAGCTTATTTTCTTGTTTGGAATTATTCCATTCAGTTAAAAGTTAAATGTTTTCTGAATAAAGTGGTGATCCTCTTTTTTTTACAACTCCTGCCTGATCATTATAAACAACAGATGGCACACAGGAATACTTCAATATATAAAAAACCTTCGCCAGCAGTTTAATGAAAACATTGCTCAGCCCTAATGTGACCTTTAATACGGCTCTTTGAGCAGCACATACTCCTGTCTTCTCCTCTATTACTATCAGATGCTCCTCCAAAATCTCATTTCCACGCTGTAGGACAAGAAACTGCTTTGTGGGGACGTTGAACAGCAGTATGCGTGTCGTGCTGCGAGCTCACCTCTCCTCGGGCTCTCGTGGTTAAAGAGGATCCCGTTGACGGCGAACATGTTGTAGGCCTCTCGAAAGTTCACTACGATCCAGTAGGCGTAGAGCTTCGCGGCACCTGAGAGGAGAGGCGACGGACACATTAGCACCAGAAAAAAAGGGGGGGGGAGAGACATCACTTCACACAAAAAACAAACAAGCACAAGCAGACCTTTCACACACATTTTATTCACTAAATCGACAAAGGAAACTTTCACACAGCTATTAGCGTGGTTCAGTGATACGGAGTGACAACCTAAGTAGAGAGAAAGAGAGAGAAGCACTGATCCTCTCTTCCCAGAGCTGCAGAGAGAAAGATCGTAAGTACACTGCATGTCACATTTGAACACAGCGGTACCGCAGATCATATTTCAACGTCAGGAACGCGAGCCGCAGACTCCTGCTGATTGACCGAAAGCAGGCTTGCACAAAAAGTTCTCCCCTCTTTTCCTCTTACTATCTTCCTCCTCCTCCTCCTCCTCCCTCCTCCCTCCTCCTCCGATGAGGGGAATACCAGAGCAAGCAAAGGGAGGCGCCCGTTGATTAAGCAGTAGGTCAGGATGTACACTGGAGGTGACGGGAGGGCGCCATGACCCCCCCCCCCATCCCAAGTCTAATTAATAGAGGAGCAGCCCTCCTCGGGATGGTATGTGTCTCCCATGCAGCGTCAGATTGAGTGCTGACAGATGGGGAAAGTGTCAGCGAGGAGAGCATTTAGACAACAGAGAACATGAAACCTGATCGCTCACACACGTGTACAGCATGCCTGACTGTGTGTGTGTGTGTGTGTGTGTGTGTGTGTGTGTGTGTGTGTGTGTGTGTGTGTCGAAAGTGAGTGCTGAGTGCTGAGGGTATAAAGGTGTCTTTGTTAAAGTGAGAGCCACTCCAGTCTTCAGTCAGACAATTTGGCCTCGGGGTGTGCAGAGAGCTCAACTGCTGCCTGAGCACTGAAGCCCCCCCCTTCTATTTCACTCACTCAATAACACACACGCACACACACACAGTGCTGCGAGGTATCAAGCAATCTGTGTTTGTATGCCCTTACATGGCCATAGGCAATGGTTTGAAGAACGGTGCAAGGTAGAAAATGTTAGGTAATCCGTGTGTGTGTGTGCGTTTCCACATGGATCTACAGTACATTGCGTAGATCCATGTGTGTGTGTGTGTGTGCGTGTGTGTGTGTGTGTGTGTGTGTGTGTGTGTGTGTATGTTACCGTAAGGTGAGCGAGGGTAGAAGGGAGTGGTTTCCTTCTGAGGGATCTCCTGGACTTTGCCGTAAAGCTCGCTAGTGGAGGCCTGGTAGAATTTGACGCTGTTCGTCAGACCGCACGTCTTCACGGCGTCCAGGAGACGAAGCGTACCGATGCCGTCCACGTTAGCGGTGTACTCGGCCAAGTCGAAGGAGATCTGAGAGAGAGAGGGAGAGAGGAAAAGAAAGGGAGAGATTATTAAGGGACCTTTGGTAGGAAGATTTCCTCTACTTATTAACAACAACTCTGTAAAGGATTAATAGTATTTTCTGTCGACTTCAGAAGAGAAATAAAAAAGTGGAGTATGAGAATGGACTCCTGTCTTTTGGTACCTACATTTCAAAAATGAGGACTTGAGACTTGACTGTGACTTGAGACTGATCAAAAATTGAAAGCAGAAATAATTCAACTCTTGACCTTCCTGGAACAAGACGAAAATAATACTGCAGTCTGACAGTCAGGCCTGGCATTGCGGAACGTCATTGGAGAAGGTGTTGTTTCTGGAGTCCATCAGAACCGATCAGAAAGCTCATTCCTCAAACTAAACACTCCAACTCCCAGAATGCCCGTTTCCACTGCTGAGGGCCAAGAGGGGAGGGAACTTAATGAACACTTGGGATGGGGGGGGGAATTAACTTTAAATGAGAAATGGATGTGCGTGTGCACGACTGTGTGCCGTGAGACACCGTGCACTTAGACTGTGTGTGTGTGTGCAAGCGGCCAGGACGGCCTCAGGCTCCAAATCAGCCGTGCTGGTTAGTGGTCACCACACCTGGAGCCAGCGGCATGAGCCCCGTCTGTACGGAGGAAACGCGGTGGCCCTTTAGTGCTTCCACGTCAGCGCTGCACACTCAGCCAGATAAAGACCCCTTATGTAAAGCTGGGGCCGAAGAACACTGGGCCTCTATTCCACTCAAAGTCCACACATGCACTGACGCACACACACACACACACACACACACACATAGCAGGTTTGATCAGGTTCAATTAAACTCAACAGCTCGGTGTAATTACCGGTGACGCTCCACTCACTTTGCATTCTCCATTTACATCTACAAGTGAAAGTGAGGGGACACCTTATACGCCTGCATATACTGTATGTCACATTATAACGAGTTACACAGCAAACACAAGAGGTGAACGCAGTAACGGCAATACCTGTGCAATAGAATCCAGCCTAGAAATCACTACAAGCTTAAAAAGTGACAGTTGAATGAACGCACTAAAGGTAAACTGTAATCTATCCAGATGTCAGAGGGAGGTTTGACTAACTGTTGACCAAACAGCCTCAAAATGCTTTGTGTGCAGCTACCTCCAGGTACAGAAATATAGAAATAAGAAACGAAATTTTGGCAGGTGTCGTCCATTTTCAGTAAGAAAAATGAATTGGGATTTCCCCAAAAATCCCAATTCTTCATGAAGGAAGTCTAGACTTAGAGACTATAGAGCGCAGCAAAAGTAGGTCAATGTGGACTGGTTCTGATGTAAGGAGTTTAATACATCTATTTTGAGCAGACCTCAATCCAGCAGTTAGTTATATATATATATATAGTCATATTATCTAGACAATATTCAATTTATCCAGTTATTTTTTAGTCTTTTAATCTTAAAGCAAAAAAGAAAAAATTCATTCATGATCCTAAAACAATTCTTTAAAACAAATCTTCATGACTGACCATGAGCAAAAACAACCAGAAATATTTCATCTCTAATGATCAACAACGGGGAACTCTTGTCTGGTAATATATCGTGAAAAATAACAAAAGATCTCAATGTATGTATTTACTGAATACTTGTTCCAGCACCACGATTAAATCATTGCAGAAGAAGAGGGCGCAACAAGATCCAACCTTCAAACGGTGGGAAACAATGTAGAAAACGTGATAGAAATATTGAGTCTTGTATTGATGTGAGGAGCATTAACGCTCTGGACAGATATGATGATTTCGTCTCTGCAGTGGACCTTGAAGTCACACGCTTCATGCGTGTCAGGATATATTTGCTAAGACTGTTTCCTTTGTTTGTTTGTTCAAATGTTCAGCATTTCCACTCAGTCACGACACTAAACACTACATTCTCACCGCTGAGTATTGAACAAGTCAAGTTGCGTTAACACAGAGGACACATTTGTAATCTTGTATACTTATTCTTTTAATCAGAAAGTTCCCAATTTTGATCATGAACGTTGCTAATTGTATTTAATTAAAGCAAAACTCTTAGTCAATTCTTTTGACACCTTTTGACAATTTCAGCTTCTTTTGTAAAATGAAAAATCAGGTTTTTGTCCCAAAAAAAACTGTTAATGCTTCCCGTATAAAGTACTCTCCGATATTGACGTTTTGAATTCAATGTAAATGCATCATGTCGGAGTTCTTCTGGTCAGGACTAGTGCTGGAGCATATCGATGAAGCCTGAACCTGAAACAGACAATACCCGCTTTCATGTTCAGCTCTCTCGGGTCCACCTCCAGCCCTCCAGCACCCCACCCCCCCTCCTCCACCTCTTCCTTCCTTACACATTGCTCCTCCTGCTTCGTCACTGCTCACTCTCCCTGGACCTCATAAACCTTATTTTATGCTACTATAGCACCTTCCTGACCGACACCCCGTTTCTATCCTGCTGTCTGTGTGCGAGTCCCTCCATTCCACACACATGAAGAGGTCTGCAACACACACACACACACACACACACACACACACACACACACACACACACACACACACACAGACTCTTGGTATCAAAACCAGCTGAGAGGGGCAGGGTCGAGGACGCCTTGACAAGTTAAATCAAACAAATTGCCTTAATGCCTCCATTCTCTGTCATTATGTAAGGCAGGGCCTGAGCGCTGACGGTTTAAAGGCCAGACATTTGTGTACACCTCTCTGTGTGTGTGTGTGTGTGTGTGTGTGTGTGTGTGTGTGTGTGTGTGTGTGTGTGTGTGTGTGTCTGTGGACTGCTGGGCCCCTCGGTCGACCTGGCAGATATTGTTCTGTTCTTGGAAGTCAGCCAGGCTCTGTCAGCATTGGGGGTCCGCCGCCAACCCGGGAAAAAAAAAAAAAAAAAAAAAAAGCGATCTGTTTAAAAGGCTTCTAAATGTACAGGGTACACGCGTTTCATTTCTTTCCTGCTCACACACGGCCTGTTGAAATGCATGCTTGGAACTGGGGAATGCGACTCTGTGTGCGTGTGTGTGCACGTGTGTGTGCGCTCGCTCACATACAGCAGAGTGTTGGTGTGTGTCTTGACAGATGTATAAATATGAGCTACATTTATTCAGCCGTGGCCTCCCTCTGCATACCTGCATGGCCTTCCACACACGGGGTAATGCGAAGGCATTAAACTGCATATACACACAGTGGTGAAGGAATGGAGAGCTCTATTGTGCAATCAGAAAAAAGAGCGCAAGTCAATCAGTCAAGAGCACAGAAGCAACGTTTGTGAGGTGATGCACCGATACACATAACCTTGTACACATATAAGGTTATTAAAGGAGTAACCCTATTCACAGCATTTTAATCAATTTGACCAATTTTTACGATTGATTAATTCAGTAAAGAATATTTTTGGTGATCTTCAGAATATTATCATTATCTTTATATCGTTACACGTCTGTAATATGACAGAAAGAATATTTTTTTGGGCAATGTACTATGAAAATGTTCCTATTTTGGCTATTTTGCATGATAATTATGTTTTAAAAAATATTAATCCCCCAATTTGACTTCTGCTTATAAATCATATTAGTGATGAATCTGATGATAACCCTAAATATGAATGCAGTTAATCTGGAGCACATTAGCTTCTTTCTTTTTTTTGTTCTTTTTGATATTTATGTTATAAGTGCTTTTTTTGGGATGTAAATTTGCGTTCCAGAAAAGAAAATGCTCTGGTTTTTCCAAAAACTGCACTTGTGAATAATCTGTATCCACAATATGGATAGCACATTATTGATACACTTTAACAATGAACATTTTACTGAAAACTGTGCATGCACATCAGAGAAATGCATATTTTAGAGCTATCCTATCCACCATCCACTCTGGTGCATGGGATCATAAAACCGAGAAGAAAATATGTAATGTGTAATCTGATTTAATCCACTGTACGTTACCAATTTACACCCAGATTCATTCAGATTTGCTTTCCAATTATAACCCAAAAGAATAAGCCCTTCACAACTCTCTCTGGTGCGTTGCTGTTTGTTCAGAGGCATCACAGCAGATTAATGATCTCTGTGGTAAACCGTCATCACACATGTGTGTGTGTGTGTGTGTGTGTGTGTGAACATGGGTGGGAGTTTGTTGGGAGAAACCACAGTCAATTACACCTTTACTCATCACATTTCAGGCCGACTGAAATTAGAGCAGTCGTGTGTTAACAGGGCAAAGACAAACAGGCTGAATTCCCTCCAGGAGAGAGAGGTTTCGACCCGACCTGGCAACCCACGCACCGCCAGACGGATCAACGACTCCGCTTTCATCGACTCAACTGCAGCGTCACTCATCTGCATCGTGAAGCCAAGACGTAGACTTGCCCCGGCACTTTCCCCGGCAAACGTGAAGCCTTAGTGCAGTTTTCCATCGCATCAGTAATCAGAAGGTGGGAATAATGGTCGGGCGAAGCGGGTTTCGAGGTCATTATTTGTGTTAAAGCATAGCTGCGCTAAAGACGTACTACAAAGCAGATGGCCCGGGAATTCATTCTTTGACAGCACATTAAAGTATGCAAGATTATGTTTTAAATAATAAATAAAAAAGCATGATGTTCATTTAGTAAATGACTGTCCCATGTAGAGTAAAACAGAAGATAACGCAGGGTATGCTTTGGGGCGTGGCTACCTTGTGATTGACAGGTCGCTCCCATGGCGTTCTCCGTGTTTACGTAGACGAACTTTAACCCTTTCACAGCGTGTTTTCATGAAGTGAATTGCAACATTTTGGTCGCTTAAAAGTGTTTTATTCGGCATTCAGTTGTACCTAGTGCTACCCTGTCATGCGACTCGTGGTTGCAGATAAACAAAATGGCGCCACCCCAAAATGCCAAACCTGAGGCTTCAAACCAATGGGTACAAGCTGTATATGTCCACTCCTTATACAGTCTAGGATTTTCATGTCCAGACTAAAGGTTGACAGCGTTATTATACACAACACATGCACCGCTCTGCACCAGGAACTAAACGGGCTGTGTTTGCATTTAAAGGACAATTAAAACGTAGAACACCGGACATCCTGACCTGGAGTCTCTTTGGTCTATGTTGAGGAAATCCTGCTGTCATTTTTAAATCCCTTCAACGGAGGTATCTGATTATTACTGTATGTTACAGAAATACATACATACAAATGTCTACAAAAATATGGATCATTGTGTCCGCCACATGACGGTTAACACAAATCCTTAAGTAACTCTTTGTAATTCAGACGTCAGTGAGGACTGTGTGGTTGTAGCGCCACATGATTTTGAATTACTCCACAACTGTTCCATGTTTTCGCCAGCGACCTTAGCCCACAGAGACCTGCCGTAGCCCACAGCTACTGTTGCTCTGCCCACTCTCCATCGTCATGTGTTGTGATGAAACTTGAGGGGGGAAATCTCTCCACCTCCAGTTCTGTCTTGTTGGAATTGTGTCGCCAAGCTTGTCTGCGCATAAAATATCACTCCCTGACTTACGTCAAACTACAGACATGACTATCTCACACTGCAGCCACTGATTCAACACATTCCCAGTCTCAAAGAATGCAGTTCATACAACACACGCACACGCACACGCACACACACACACACACACACACACACATACCGGCGACTTGCCAAGAATTCCTTTGCAACCAAAGTCCTTTGACATTTGAAGGCTGAAGGCTTAAATATAGACACGGTGACTAGCGGAAACAATACAAGCCTCCAAAGAGCGTTGATTACAGAGCGCACCTGAAGGAAGTCCAAACAGCCAGTTTATTAATAGAGCGTCTGTTTAACATGAGGACCCAGAATAGCTCAGTAGGTTTACATGACTTGCTTTATAGTTGGGTTGATGAAGGGTATCAGTTTACAGGAAATGGCTAGAATGAGAAAGATGCTTGTCTTTGTGTACAAAGACTTAAAACACTTGCATCTTGACAATTTCCTTTCCTTTCCTTGACTCGGACTTTTAAAACGAAATATTTCCTCGATACAAAAGCTCATGGTATACTTCCCACGCCTGCATGGCCACAAAATGTCAGGATCCCTGTCAGACCAGACGCCTCCCATGGCCACACAGCTGCAGCCACTCCAGCCGATTACCTCCTGCAGGCTGACACACCAGACTCAGGTCCCACTAACGCTTCCCCTGGCACTATATAAACTCTGGTCCTGCAGTCTGGGGTTGTCAGGTCGTACCGTCTTTCACCCGCTTCAACCCCGTTGCAGCTTCTGCCTCAAGCGCCTGCCTCCGGTCTCCGTCGGTCCGGGAATCCCCCATGCCCTCCTTTGTGTTTACGGACTACACACCGCTGCTCTGCCCTCCGTGGTGTTAACGGACTACATACCGCCGCTCTGCCCTCCGTGGTGTTAACGGACTACACACCGCCGCT
>NW_022280078.1:2192197-2202677 GCF_004355925.1 Anarrhichthys ocellatus | reverse complement strand
ACTACACACCGCCGCTCTGCCCTCCGTGGTGTTAACGGACTACACACGCCGTCAAGCTGCCAGCTCTCCGGTGTCGAGCCACGGGACATCACGCCGTCAAGCTACCAGCCCTCCGGTGTTGAGCCACGGGACTCACACCGTCGATCTGCCTACTCTCTGGTGTCGGACCACGGGCTCCACACCTTCCTGTCTTCCTTACTCTGGCTAAATAAAGTCTGTTTCACCGTACTCTGTCTCCTGTGGTCTTGCTATTGGGTCCTAACCGTGAACTCCCATGACACAAAAGGGTCTGCACGAAATTCATTTCATCGTCTGCAAATGTTCGCAAGCTCAAAATACACAAACACAGTCCTGCATGAAAGGTCGAAAGGATGAAAATTGTGAGCTGCGGTATCGTCCAATGTGAACATATTTCCAAAGGACTGTGTGCTGGTATAATAAAGCAGGAAAGTCACTTTATGGATCATTGTTTGCATTGTGAATGCATTTGATAGAGCTATGAAGATTAGGCAAAAGAAGGGCTTTACTGTTGGTATGAATGCAAAGGAGGCCTGCAGAGGTGGTTTCATCGCAATTATGCGAGCGCACTAAACAACTACCGTATACTTATCTGAAGCTGTTGTACGTCGTAGCAGCCACGGGGTTTTAGTTTGCTTCGTGAACAACATTTAGAGATGCAAAACCTGTCTTGATAGTTCCTGGGAACTGCAGGAACTTGTTTTTTTTGGGGGCCAGGAACCGGCTACATTTGGTCCCCGAGGGCTTTGTAATCCATACAGCATTTGACATCCACTGTCCATGGACCCTCACATCAAAGAAGGAAGAGCCCCCCCCCCAAAAAAAGCATCCACTCACGTTCCTGTATAGCTTAAATTGGTTCCCCAAGCACTGAAAAAGTTCCAGTTGTGGAAACAAGCCAAAGGATTTTCCCCAAAAAAACTTGAAATGGAGAAGTTGTTTCATACCTCGGTTTTATTGTTTGTACAAAAGAATTATCCTCAGATGAGAAAAAATTGTTAAAATTGACGTGTATATATTCACCCTGTGAAACCACTAGTTTAGTCATTAAAGCTCAACTTTACTGTGAAATGGATGAAAAATTAGAACTGATGTGTTACTTTTCAGACAGAGAATGAAAAGCGCCAGCATGCTTTGAAACCAGACGTTCCCCCTCATTCACTCGGGTGTTTCTGTTATTGTGTCTGTAGAAAAGAGATCGTTACAGAATGTGAGGCCAGACACTGACGTCTTGATCTGAGAGAGCTTAAAAGATACCGTTAAAGAAATAAACCTAAGTACCTTAAACGTGGAGACAAATTCAAGATCAACATTCATTTTCTAAAGCAGGGATGTGTACACGGCATGACAAGCATCCACCCACTAATCCCCCCCCTCCCCGCTACTGGTGTTCACTCATCGTCGTGATCTTATCTTGATCTCTCTGTTTTTGTGTCTAATTGTAGGCGTCTTCTGCTCGGTTAGTGTGGAGGCTACTGCAGCTATGGCGATGCACAAATATGAGTCAAACACGCCAGGTGCACGGGAGCGAGGCCGATGGAGACGTGGGAGTGCGAGGAGTGCACGTGTGGAGAAACGCATGCTGCGGCAGCGTAAGGCAGGGCAGGTAGACTGAGGGCTGGTGATCGGCTGTCAAACTGAGGATTTATCCAGTCAAGTCTGGAAAGTCCCCGTCTGCCTCGAGGCACTCCACTCTACCTATTTTACTCTCTCTATCTCTCTCTCTCTGCATCGTTTTCTCTCCACCACTCCATCTCTCAGGGCACCACAATTAAGGACATTTCAAAGGCGGCTGAGCCAATGTAGTCAGTTTGTAGTCCGAAACTCCATCATTTTATTCCAATTTTAAATTGAAGTTTCCGAGTTTCCCCAGACACACATCCTTATGTTCATTTCTTTGAAGCTCATTGTAACACGATGCTTTCATAACGTTAATTATGTATCAAAAGGTCCAGATCAGGGAGACGTTTTCACATTTCTTGTTCTGTACGACCACCAGTCCAAATCCCGAGGATAAACTCTTTATACGTTACATAAAATGGAGAGGAGCCAACAACGGATGGGAAGACAATGTGACAAAAAAAAAAGAATTATCACCAGAATCTGTGAGCCTTGGCGTCATTTTCTACCACAGCTGAAATAAAAGAGTTCCCACTGAAAACATTTTAGAGGCATTTGTAGTGGGGGGGGGGGGGGGGGGCAAGAGATGGACAGAAAGAAATGGGATCAGGGATGAATATAAAAGGTGTTCATTAGGACAAACACTTCCTTCAGTGCTGGATAACAGCGCCTGGAATTGTGTTCTCCCCGGAAAAGTCAATCAAGAAAAGAAAAGAACTTCATTCCTGCCTTCCCTCAGTCACGTGATCTACCCTGCAGACATAGTCCACCAATGAATCGCCCCAACCTCGCAACTAAGACGTGTAAACATGGCAACGGGTCTCACTGCAGCGGGCTGCGGTCATGCCCCCCCCCCCCTCCTCTAACGCATTACATAACAGAAGAGGGACCTGGTGAGCCCCTAAAAACTACAAACTTCTCCACGACACACAGGAGAGACACCACGGAATCACAACAGCACCCTAAGTGAGAGATAACATCTCTCCCCCCCTCACACGTATTTATCAGCTGACCAGGACCAGATGACTTCAAAGTGAGCGCTCAGAGGAGAGGTGAGGAGGGACCTCCCACATCTGAGACCCCCTGCCGGGACCAAACTGATCCCCTTTACGCTTCCAGCCCCCGTCTTTCCTCGCTCACCTTGCCCCCCCACCCCACCCCCCAATTCCAGCTGCTCCATTTGGCTGTAATCGGCACCCAGCATCGCCCCTGATTAGAGGAGGTGTGGGGGGAGGTACAACCTGACAAATTGCCACATTCTTCTCACCACCCATTCCCCGTCTTCCCCGTCCCTCTCCATCCTCCTCGCCCCCCCTCACACACCCACAGTCCCCACTTCAATCTGGCAGCACCCCCGTCAACCCGACCCACCCTGCACCACTCACTTGATGAATGCTGTCTTTGTGAGCAGAGGAAGCCCCCCCCCCTACACACACATCCTTAAATAGAAGTGAAGTTTGGGGACCACCGCCCCTGCAGGTGCTACATCTCTTTGGTTAAACACACACACACACACACATATATGGACTCACATACATACACCACCACAAGAACACACTCCCATAAATACAGACACAAACCACAGTCGGCCACAATAACGCATACCAGCACACACTCTGGCTGCCCTGGTAGCTGTCAGAGAGCCATGTGACCAAAGCGGAGCCCAGATCCTGATCCAACATTGTGCCTGATTTACACAACCCCCCCCTCTCTCTGCACTGCTGCCCCACCACAAACCCCAGCCAGTCTATCCCGGCCCACCCAGGACCCCCTGGAAAGGAGCAGCACAACAGCTGCGTGTGTGTGTGGTGGAGGAAGGAGGGCAGGAGCAGGATCCAGGTTATTACATGGTGCCTGTTCAGTTATAAATACCTTGTCGTCTGTCTTGCAGAGTCACTGAAAGTGTCTCTTGAGAGATGTTTACGTGGGCGTGTGTCGTCGTGGATGCAAGCCTCTGAGGTTATAATTAAATAACAAAAACTGTGGCGGAGCAGCAGACCAGTCAGAGGAAGGTGGCCTGGAAACAGTTAGTAACTGGGTTGTATTGGATTTATAATCCCATTTCAGCATCGTGTAAACTAGAGACCCGGTTCCTGTAATCCGGGTCGGGGGGGTTAGAGAGACGCGATTCCACCAAATCTATTAAATCTATTTCTCCCGGAGAAAGACGGTTTCTGGTTTCTACTTTTTCATGTTGAGACCAAAACAAATTGAAACTCTTACTACTGTTTTCCAAAACTTTAAACCACATTGCACAATCCGCCATTTGTTATCATCTTTTTACATCTTCCACGCATTTTTTTTTTATACTTGCACATGTGCCTGGAAAATACTTCAAAAATGTTGCTGTGACACCAAGATCATTACACAGCCTTGCTTTCTTGTTTTCATAACAATCAAATTGAAAAAGTGTGAGTGAAACCTAAAGTGACACTCTGCAAGAATAAAAAAAAGAATTGGCCCCCACAATTGGCCCCCACAGCTGAACAGTCCACTGTTTGGACTTTTTAAACATTTTAAACTCAAAAAAAAAGTGAAAAAAAAAGTTGAAGTCTAAAGAGGTCGGCTTCCATTTCTCAACCGTAAAATTCACACTACAGGGAAAAAACTGTGTCTAAAAGTTCTAACATGAGCCAGACTTATTTCTAAACTATGGTCCAGGTAGAAGATCATTCAGATTGACGAGGTAACCCGCAATGGGCATCAACGTTTCCCTCCAGTGACTAAACGCAGTGAGTGATGAAGATAATATTGTGCTGATGACACAGTAACCGGCAGAGCCACCCTGCGCTGCCTGGCACGCTGCTAACAACAAAAACAAGCAGAGAAAGACCAGGGACGGGTCAATGGAACCTTCGCCCCACACACCTTTGTGTGTGTGTGTGTTGCTCTCACTCTCATTACTATGGCGATGGCTTGTCTGACAGCACGAGGAGGCGGAGTCATAGAAGATGGTGTGATGTAGGAGTGGCCAGCCTATCCCATCCTTTAACCCGAAACCCCGTTACACCAACAGCTTTCATCTGGAGGGATTAGAGACATTAGCACTTTCTTATCTCTATGCCTTCCTCCACGTCTTTCACCGTCTCCCCCCCTTTTCCTGTCTCTGGCCTCCCACACAACCCCCCCCCTTTCATTTCTCCAGCTTTGTACCCGTGCATTCTTAAAATACATATTTATAAAGTATATAAATCAGGATCAGAGTGCCAGTCAGCCAAATTCACTCTGATGTGTTTGAACGCACAAAGTATTCGGCTTAGTTAAAGAAAGAGCGGTTGATCAATCACAATCCTCACACACACACACATCACAATCACAAGTGGCCCTACTACCGAGCTGTGTTAGTGTGTGTGGTCGGTGGAATGTGCAAGAGGCTTACGGATATTACAGGAGCGCTCGCACAGGGGCTAAAATTAACGCAGCACTTATAAACAAACACACGCGCACACACACGGGCGGTTATCCTCATTAATGCCGGTCATCAATCTTGAGATGATGGCACCCCAGGCTGTCCTTTTTGGGGAAGAGACATGACGGCGTGCTCGGTGGGAGTACGTGTTGCAGAGCCGGGGTCGCGATGGGAACTTAATCAACGCCATCCATCTCTATTAAAGTGGCTCCAGATAGCCGATGGGTTGGACACACTGGTCTGAAAGGGCTCCGCTGTGGCCGATCCCTTACGGCACAACACAGGGACAAGATTCTGAGCAACGAGCAGGAGAAGATTCCTGTCGACTGAACAGACAAATGGCACAAAACATCGTACCACGTAAACACGTTATTCTTCCGGTCCAATCAGGAGCCATTATGTTTTTTTAGTTCTCTGCTTGGGCTAATAAGGGACAAGTAGTTGGTGACAGAGAGGCAATGCTAATTACTTTTCCTTTTTCTAAAAAACTAATTCAGTGTAACGTGAAAAAGGTTGCTTGCAGCGATGGACCAACAGAAAATGATTGGTCAGACCTGTAGCTCGTCGTTTTGGTTCGACAGTACGTTTACTAAGGTTCCGTCTCCGAGCTCTCGTCAACCTGTTTTGAGCGAACAAGCTCCATCACCTGACGGCCAAAGAGGTAAAGATATTATTTAGGATTTAGTGAAGATAAAAACATGAGCTGAAAATAGAGAGAATAATGGACGATATGATTCCGTTGCCCTTTGCCTGCTGAAGGCGCCTGCTTGCTAACAAGTTCGCCATGTCAGCGGTAAAACGTGGCGTTGTGTCGATCGACGTTATCTGAAGTCCCTCTGCCCCCGAGAGGCCAAATCATTGATTGCTATGACGGTGCCGAGATGCAGTGAAGGAAGATTTTGCACACGGCTAATTACTGGTGAGAGACTCATCATTGATGATCAACATTTAGCTTGTTAGCTACATCAAGTGCGTAGCTGATGAGCTAACAACAAGACAAACCACGAGTCAGACTTATTTTTACATTTAGCCCAAATAAAAAGAAAAAAAACCCCAGAAAAATATGGGTTTACAGAACTTTTGTCTATTTTCTAATATATTCAAATTATTATATTCGGTCTTAATTTTCTTCTAAGCTATTTTTCCTTCTTGCTTGAGTCAGGAAATCATGTATTATTCTTATCTTTCACGTCCACTGGCATCTGCAGCTAAATGTGTATTTGCTATTGTCCATCTTTACCTGTTACAATACATTTAATTAAATGATAATAACATCTTACCATAATATAAACTAAATCGTTCCTTCCACTACATTTTGTCTTTTCTTTGCTCAGCTGAGCTGAACATTAGCTTTTCCAAAGCCAGGGCCCTAAATATGACTCATCATTTTAAAAAACCACGTCTCACTCTGAGTATTTAGATCATCACTATAGAGATATTACTGACTGTGACCTCAAATACCAGCAAAATATCAGCAGCACAAACTCATGATTCACACTTTCACTGACCCACAGACACACACACACACACACACACACACACACACACACACACACACACAGAGAAAGGTTAGCAGAAGACAATTGCTCGGGTTCAGGTCCAGCCCGCCTCTCTCAACAGGGCGGGAACATCGGAGCAGGGGTCGGCATGCCGGGTCGGAGTGGCCGGTCTTTGAAGGAGGCCTGTGGCGGGGAAGAGTTTTCGGGAAGGGGAAGTGCTCTGCTGGAAGTTTTGGATATCAATGGAAAGGCTTTCTTTCTGCCACACTGGGCAGCGGAGTGGCTGTCCTTTATCTTCCACCGTTATCCCCCCCCCCCCCGCGCGCCCCGCGCAACGGAAAGAAAATGTCAAAGAAACATGGAACGGAAACATTTCCAGGAAACGGCAGCCTAAACAACTGCAATCCAATCCCTGAACAGGGGGACGCTGGTTTGAAACCAAGTAGTGAAACATTATGTGTTAAGTTAAAGCTGCAGACAAATACGTTCAGTGACTCAAATCTGACTTGGCTGATGTGGAAAGAGCACAACAGCTACGTACATACAGTCGATGGCTGAAGGACAGATGACGATCAGCCCACAGGAGAACATGTAGGAAGAAAGTCTGCTGACCCGGACTATCCCACGATCCAACAGCAACCTGGCTCAACCACAAGCACAACCTCTGGCTATCCAGCTGTTTGCTCCAGAACATATCACTATATTCACACACACACACACACACACACACGCACACACACACACACACACACACACACACCAGCAGCAGGGAGTAGTTTGAAACCTACTCTCAAGTTACAGATAAGGTTGAAATGTGCTCTCTCAGTATAGGCTCTGAAAATGTCTCGTTCAGAGACAGTCCAAAAACACTGGACAGACATTATAGAGCAGCAGACAGAAGCTGTTGGTACAACATTTTAACAAGCTATGAGAAATAAAATAGTCCCTTTAAAAAGGTAACACACACATTCTGGTGTGTGCTGAAGGCCATTTTCCAACTTTGGCGCCCCCCCAAAACCAAATAAAGTCAATTAAGTGACATCTGGAAGAAGCTTTCACAGCTTTCAGACTGAAAAGAGAAGATGATCTATTGCATATTTTCTGCTTATTAAACGGTTGCTGCCAGTTTGTCTTCTGACAGTTTGTCCTCAAAACGGTTATCCCAAAATATTCAAGAACAATGAGAACTTCACCAGGACTTCCTTCTCTCTTAATCTAAACATCAAATAGCCACAGAAAGGCCTTTAACATTGCTGCCACACATATCAAGGGAGGCACCGGTCCACTCTAATGGCTTTCAGTCACTCTGTGGCACATTATTGGTCCAACCACAGTTTACATCCACATTTAAGAGTTGTGAGTGATCCACCGAGACAAAAACATCTCAATATCTTGTGTTGGGGGAAAGTTGAACCATTGCCACATCGGTTTTCTCTGAGCCAACCTGATCACTTCACGAAGACGGACGTCCACACATATCTTGTGTCTCCTTCCCCCTTTCTTGTTTATCTTTTCACTCAGTCCTCTGTCCTCGCCTCTCCACCACCACCACCACAGCAGCAGCAGCCGGAGCAACAGAGCGCTCTCTCCTCTCGGACCTCCCGCCATCCCCCGGCGAGGCCGACCACAGCCCGTCCAGGCCCGGGTCGCCTTACCCATTTTACCGCGTGGGAGCGGATACCGACGCGGGCTCCCAGAGACCCATTCAAAGCCCTGCATATGAAATCTCTTCCTCTGCAGCGATACCTTACACTTCATCTGCATATTCACATATTCAGAACGAGGTGTTCCCTTCCTGTCTGTGCGAGATAGAGGGGAAAACCGCGCCCGGACCGAGTTGGTTGTGTTTTTATTCGTTTTTTTGTCACTAAGTCTTGGAAACCCAACAAAAAAAAAAGGGGGAAGCAGAACGTCTCGCAGAAAAAACTCCTCAGACTGAGCGGCAATGATGAGACTTAAGACATCTTAGTAGGAACCAAAATGATATTTCTAAAATATCAAGACTAACGATGCATTCCTGTCACACTCAGATTCATTCTGGAAAGCAATACAAACAGAAGAAATACATTGCAACCGTAACTCCCATTTGAGGAATTGTGCTGAGACCTGCCCATCACATAGCTGTCACGGATCACCTCTCAGTCAGACAGCAAGTGTCAACAAAACGCGCACCACGTGGTCAAAAAAATGAGAGCTGCAACTGTGTCGCAATTACACTGGAAAGCAAAAAACAGCATTCCACAATGACACTTGTGGTGCTCTCTGCCAAGTCAGCCCTTGCAGCCGCACTGCAAGGCGCTGGCACATTGGACTTGATGGTTTTTATAGTGCGTTCTGCTGCCGTGTGTGTGTGTGTGTGTGTGTGTGTGTGTGTGTGTGTGTGTGTGTGGGAAAAACGTCCGCAGCAGTTGGAACACGGATCGATGCAGCATTCCAGTCGCGTACGATCAGTCAACGTGTTCCCGCCGCCGATGCCATAAATCAAGTACATGGCTGCTACGTGTGTTGCCAATTTAACCCACAATGTGCTCATCAAACATGGGTTAAAATGGTCTTCCTGAAGGAACATTAGATTTACTCCAGGACTAAACAAAGGCTTAAAGTTGTTACATGGCTACACGGTAAATTCACACATCAGCTAAATACAGTGTTTGAGAGAGAACCTACACAATAATTGAATTAAATGGAGTAGTATACGACCTTTGCACATATTCTTATTGTTTTAAATATTAGCAGCGATTCAAAACATGTGCTCACTCAATATATAGCTCATGTTCACAATGTTATGGCTGATTATTTGCCAGTTGGCCAGTAATATGATGTAAAGAAATGGCTTGAAGTACTTTGTTTGCAAAGTTTAGATTATTTTTTGATTGATTAAATAATATAGTTAAATAATAAATGAATAAATAAATAAATAAATAATAAATAAAAAACAAACAGAGAGCAGAAGGATGCTGTTCTCTAAAATGCGGATATGCAACAATTTCACTTTAAATATTGCCCACATCAATAAACACTGCTTTCTAATGCTTTTCATGCATCAACAAAAATAAATCTGAACTTTGAAAGCATGGATCTCTAAATATTTGAGCCAGTTTGGGATTCCTATTTTTCCCCAATCCTTATTCAAATGCAACTGAAGTCACGTATTCCGCACTTATACCTTGAGGTTTAGGTTTTGCTTCCCGTCACTGAGCTTGTTGATTTATACTTTGGCTCCTCATATTATTTAATACACTTACATTCTTTGTGTGACTGCACATTAAAGAGAACACTTCCCAGAAACCCCGGCCTCCATGAACTACTTTGAAAAGAACAAAAATCCCACAACTTCCTCCCAAACCCATTGTTTTCTTTTTTTAGTGCTGTGCTGTGCAAGCGGTCAGCTGATGTTTCTGCATGTCGCCTGCAGTTTAAAGAGTCACACTGACTATATCAAAAAAAATTTTTAAAAAATCATCTTCCTTAGGGCAATGTCATAACGAGTCTAAGCACAGCACGATGACAGAGTCGGTGTCGGACTCGTTCTTTTGAGAATAACAAGGCAACGCTAACACAGAGAGCAACAAGTAGAGTTACATCCAGAGCGTGATCCATAAATCTGCAGGACTGAGGAACAGTAGCGGTGAGACTTCACATGTGGTTATGATGGGCCATATTTTCTTACTTAACCCGCAAGTCAAAGGCAATAAATGAGAGAAGAACCAACTCAGACCAGAAAACAGGACTGCAACGACACAGCTAACTCTATGTAACAGTGTGCGTGTGTGTGCGTGTGTGTGTGTGTGTGTGTGTGTGTGTCCCTCCCCGGGGCAGTGAGGTGCTGACTGACACTCTGGTAATGTCTTTGAGTCTCTTGAACCTGAGCAGGGTCCACGCACACTGAATGAACACACCTGGGAGCAGACAGACAGACAGACAGACAGACAGA
>NW_022280078.1:2188693-2192187 GCF_004355925.1 Anarrhichthys ocellatus | reverse complement strand
AGACAGACAGACAGACAGAGAGACAGACAGACATGTCTGGCTCTCATACGTTCCCTCGTTCGGCTCTCGGAGGCCTCGGCTGCCAAAGCGCTGCAAGTTAAGACACAATCCAGAGCAACAAAAAAAGAAGAAAAAACCGCTGTGAAACTATTCTGCAGCAGCAGCTGTGGAGGCTCACACTGTACCTTACAAATAGTTATATATTCAGTAGCCTTCAAGGTTACTCTTTTTAATAACTGCGTGTTCTTTACTTGATTGATGTTTCCAGTTTCCACTTTGATTGGAAAGACAGGAAATGACAAATTGCTGGTTTAGTTCTTTGGCATTTTCTTTTTATTAAATTTTTTTTTATAAATGAGAATCAAACTTAGAATCACTCATAAAATGCAACATTGAAACTTTTTTTATTTTTGTATTAGCAGCATTCATGGGTGGGAAAAATGTCAGGGATATCTAACATAATATAACGCAAATACACAACTCACTTTGTCAAGCTTTAAATATTATTAGGTATTATGGTATTTTAGAGGGCATATTGTTCCTATTATTCTGGCCACCCCTTAAATGGAGTCAGATTAACAGAGCCTGTTTAGTACTTAGTCCACTGAAAAGTGAAGAAACTTTGTCTTAAAATATATATTGATTATGAGCATAATCTCAAGACTAAATTATTAAAAAGACAGTGAAAATAAATGAATCCGTGGTAATAATATGGATATTACACATGTCCAACGGCAGAAAAGAGTTCCGGCTCTAATAACTGTGGAAAGTTGTGATGTAAAATGAGTTTTACTTTAAATAATAATGACTGAGGTATTATAGAACAAGCTATGTTTAATGTATCTAATAGGTTTTAACATTGTCTAAAGACTTCTCTCCGGTATTTCATATTGTATATTTAACAATGTACACCGAGATCCTTTTGGATAATCACACTGTGTGAGTTTCATCACATCATTGCATTACACATTAAAAGGCTGAAAACTAAACCTCATCAACCAACACACTAGCATCAAGTATCGGATCTAATTATCAATCTTTAATCCTTAATAAGATTGTTCCTGATCTAAACCACAATCCTGCACTCTCTCCACACACATTTTGTTTTTGTACATCAATGCACAAAACAGAAAAGACTTTTAAACAACGACCACACGAGAAGAGTTATGCGCTTGAAACAACTTCGACATATTCCCACCACCGGTTCTCCACATGCTGAATCGAGCACACAGACACACAAGACAGTCATCACACCTGTGTGTGATGACTGTGAAGGTTCTGGCGAGCACGGGTGTGTGTGTGTGCGTGTGTGGTTTTTTTATTTTTTGTTTTATTCGAGTTCCACGGTTTACAGCCTCGCTGCCCCGAGGCACGACAGTTTAATTTGACAATAATAAGATCAGCGCGACAGCTTGGTTTCACTGCAGCGGGCGAGATGCTTGACTTTTATTACAACAGTCATCACTTGGAGACTATTATTGTAAACGTTTAGCTGTGGTGGTGGCCTGCGCTGGCCACACATGTATATAAACTCAGGGCTTAGATTACTGAGCCAGAGCAGATATTACCAGACCAGTGGCACGGAGACGTAGGAAAGAGTTAGCATGGAGAGATCAGAATCCCAGGTGTGTGTCTGTGTGTGTGTCTGTGTGTGTGTCTGTGTGTGTGTAATCGTCGACACTGTCAAAATGACTGGCCGGTCAGGGGAAAGTGTGAACACTGTGTTTGTGTATCTATGGCTCTTTTTTTTTCTCTCCACTCCCCCCGTCATTATGCTCATAATTTGGGGGAAGGAATGCTTGGGGGAACAGTTAGGAATGTCAGGGGACCCTCGAGCTTCGCCGCTAAGCTACGGCTACACCCTGACATCCCGAATGTGACGAGGTCACCTACAGCAGAGAAGAGGGAGAAAAAGAGCGCGGTGGAGAAACGTATTCGTTACGCACGAAGTGAACGCTCACAAAACGAAAACGCAACACCCACTCTTCCCTGTGTCATGTCTGGCTTAACTCTATGGTAATGGTTTAGTGTGTGTGTGTGTGTATGTGAGTAAAGCCGAAAAAAGTAAAGAAAACAGCGTTGTGTTTTCTTTGGAGTTTGCCCACACAGACGGAGGAGAGGAGAGATTATCTCTTGACTAATCGTGTGCTGTTCTCTGTGAGATGGCACTTTTTATCGCCCCCTCACTCGCCCCTTCCCCTCGTCATCTTCATGACCGCCATCACACACACAGATGCCCAATCACGCGCTCCCACGCGAAGGGATGGGAACCTATGCTCAAGGCGCCCCAAACGGCTGCGCGCGCGCCCACACACACACACACACACACACACACACACACACACAGATACAGTTGTGTGAAAAAGTGTTTGCCCCCTTCCTGATTTCTTATTTTTTTGCATGTTTGTCACACTTAAATGTTTCAGATCATCAAACAAATTTAAATATTAGACAAAGATAACACATGTAAACACAAAATGCAGTTTTTAAATGAAGGTTTTTATTATTATGGGGAAAAGAAAAATCCAAACCTACATGGCGAAAAAGTGATTGCCCCCTAAACCTAATAACTGGTTGGGCCACCCTTAGCAGCAACAACTGCAATCAAGCGTTTGCGATAACTGGCAATGAGTCTTTTACAGCGCTGTAGAGGAATTTTGGCCCACTCATCTTTGCAGAATTGTTGTAATTCAGCCACATTGGAGGGTTTTCGAGCAGGAACCGCCTTTTTAAGGTCATGCCACAGCATCTCAATCGGATTCAAGTATGGACTTTGACTAGGCCACTCCAACGTCTTCATTTTGTTTTCCTTAAGCCATTCAGAGGTGGACTTGCTGGTGTGTTTTGGATCATTGTCCTGCTGCAGAACCCAAGTGCGCTTCAGCTTGAGGTCACGAACAGATGGCTGGACATTCTCCTTCAGGATTTTTTGGTCGACAGCAGAATTCATGGTTCCATTTACCACAGCAAGTCTTCCAGGTCCTGAAGCAGCAAAACAGCCCCAGACCATCACACTACCACCACCATATTTTACTGTTGGTATGATGTTCCTTTTCTGAAATGCCGTGTTACTTTTACGCCAGATGTAATGGGACATACACCTTCCAAAAAGTTCAACTTTTGTCTCGTCAGTCCACAGAGTATTTTCCCAAAAGTCTTGGGGATCATCAAGATGTTTTCTGGCAAAACTGAGACGAGCCTTTATGTTCTTTTTGCTCAGCAGTGGTTTTCGTCTTGGAACTCTACCATGCAGGCCATTTTTGCCCAGTCTCTTTCTTATGGTGGAGTCATGAACACTGACCTTAATTGAGACAAGTGAGGCCTGCAGTTCTTTGGATGTTGTTCTGGGGTCTTTTGTGACCTCTTGGATGAGTCGTTGCTGCGCTCTTGGGGTAATTTTGGTCGGCCGGCCACTCCTGGGAAGGTTCACCACTGTTCCATGTTTTCGCCATTTGTGGATAATGGCTCTCACTGTGGTTCGCTGGAGTCCCAAA
>NW_022280078.1:2105645-2183693 GCF_004355925.1 Anarrhichthys ocellatus | reverse complement strand
GGGGGCGCCGCCACGGCTTCATCCTAAAGAAAACACCTCGGAGATGTTTTTGACTTCAACATGGTTTCCTGCTCATCCCTGACTCAGCATCATGGGTTACTGGCCAACTAACAGAACATGACAATCCAATAATTACTAAAATCATTTATATGGCAACAATGCCAAAAAATATTATTTGTGAATGAAACAAGAAAACTGAAGACAACGCCTTGGACTCTGGGGACTTGTGATGGGCATTATTGGGCACTACTTACTGATATTTCACGGACTGAACGTAAAATCGTGAATTATTTTAAGATTTAGTACCCCACCAATAAATAAGCACGCCAATATTAGTTTATCATATATATATATTTAGCTCAAAAGCAAACATGTGTTTTAGGTAGTTGCCAAAACAATCCCAACACAAGGTCCATTTAGTAGCTATTCCAGAGCTTTTCATCAATCAACAGTTTGCTCAGTTGCCGTGGCGTTGCAGATGCTCAAATTTCCATTTGTTTTCGGCAAATTGATGACTTCTCATCCACGTTCGTTTAAAAGACATTGAAAGTTTATTATTGATCAGAATATGATTAAATTCTCCAGAACGGCTACTATATTGTCAATGACCGGTGTTAAGAATGATTTAAAAAAAAAAAAAATATATATATATATATTGGCCAATAAATGTATATTTTGATATCCGATTATAAATATGGGATCGGTCTCGGAAACCTGGTATCGTTCAGGCGTAATTAGAATTAAGTAAAAAAGAAAACAATCAAAGAGATTTCTTGATAAATAATGAATTAACTGGAACCCCACAGATAACCTCAGTTCAGTTTCTCTCTATGTTTAATGACTACGCCGCCGTCAACTGACTGATGCGATGATGATGATGAAACCAGGTTGGATTCAAACAAAAACAAATACAAGGCTCCGTCTGCAGGATGAGCTCAGGGAGGCCGAGAGGTTACAAGCTTTAAGTCAACAGTTGGAGGTCGGGCCGCCTCTCGACAGCTCGGCGCTCGTCGGCCTCACATGTCCGTCAGCCTCTCCCCTCTCTCTGTCTGTCTGTCCGTCCGACTAACCCGCCCCGCCAGACGCCAGCGCCGATGATTGATGGTGGCGCGGAAACCTGGAAACCATTCTTCTCAGTGACAGAATCAGCGCTCCATAGCGGCAGACAATTGATCACACTTTGCAGCTTCTCACACTGCCGGGGACGTTTCTCATCCCCGCTGTCGATACCGGCACTAATTGTTGATAATAAAGACGAGTAATCATGAGCTCAACTGCAGTCCTGCAGCAGCCTGAGGGCGAGGAGCGACACTCTAACGGACGCTTTTTACACCTCTGAAAGATCCGGAGACACAGATCTAAATCTCCCACCTTCGCCAAGACGGAAAAAGTGAGAACAGGAAAACAGAGCTACTAGTTTGATGAATGATCTTTTTGTTTCTATTTGCCACTCACACATCTGGCAGCACCACACTGCTGGACCGAAGGTGGCAGTATACGGACCACACGCTCACCTCCTGAAGAACTATAGGTCAACAACCCCGCCATAGAGGGGAGCAGGATGATCAACACACATCTTAGTCGTTATTCATGTTCTTTTTCTCATAACCTGTTCGTAGTCTATGGCCAGAAGTATGTGGACATTCTTAGTCTGCGGCTGTTTTTCATGGTTTGGGATAAGCCTGACAAATCTTAATGCTACAGCATGTAGTGGTATTTCAAATGGCATTTGATATTGTGTTGATTTGTGTCACAAGTTTATGAGAGCTGCAACGATTATTGATTTATCAATAAGTCGATGGACAGAAAAATGACTATTTTGATAACAGATTAATCATTTTAGTAGTTTTCTCAAACATGGATTTCCTGCATTGCTCTGTTTATTATCCTATTGAACGGATTGTCTTTACGACCTTGGACTTTGAGGAACTAGGATGGACCCATTTTTCACTATTTTCTGACATTTTAGAGACCAAACGATTGATGGATTATTCTAGAAAACAATCAGCAGCTTAATAGAAATTGAAAATAATTCTATTTCGATTCATGGGAGAAGAGGATTGTTTTTGATCCGACATTCAAACTCGATAGGGAATATCTGATATGGCTATTCAGTTTTAAATCACTTCAGCGGTTTGTAAAAAGTAGAATTCTAATTTCATACAACTGCCAAAACATCCTTGGGCGTAGAAACAAATGGCTGTTGATGTGTGCATGTCAGTGAGCAGCTGAACGTCCCGCTCTCTCTCGGAGAATAAAGGCCCGTTTGTTTGGCTGACAGCAGACAAGGTGAGAGTGGTCCAACCCTTCATGCAGGTATGACAGCCTGATTTAAAGCTTCAATTAAAAAAACAAAAACACACAAAGACGCTACAGATAAAAAAAAAAATGAATTCCACAGTATGGTAACACCTTTGCAAAGTCAACAAGACTAAAACAATTACACTTGTCTCGATTAGGATCCGATGTCGTAACTCTTCAGATTCCCTCTATTCAAACTCTCCCTCTTCTTGTTTTCGTCCGCCCGATCATCGCTGCACGATGTCATCCGAACAAGTGCGATCACAGCTCATTACAGGCACGTTACCCAACAGACGCGTTCGCATGCACCCACCAAAATAATACAACGGTGCCTATTTGGACCGATTACAGATTATGACACTCTTAAAAGGGAAATTTACAAATTTTGAAATCACGCTTACACAGCCCTTCAAAGGGGGGGCCCTGCCTTCCATCTCTAAATTGGGTTTAACGTCATCATTTTCATTTTCGAAAACAGTTAAGAAACAATAGAGCAAGATCTGACTGCAGATCTCGCTCTGGAGGAAAAACTCCAAACAAACGTCTCTATTACACAAACATGCAATTACCAGAGGAAGAGAGTGTGTGTGTGTGTGTGTGTGTGTGTGTGTGTGTGTGTGTGTGTGCTGTATCTACGAGGGTGTGAGCACACAGCGGGGAGTGGGCAGCAGCAGTCAGGACTTGTGTTCACGGATTAGCAACAGTGTTTACTGTGAGTAATGAGCTCATGTCGCTTATGGAAGGCTCAACTGAAGGCTGCGTCTTTTCACCGCGCACCGCCGCAAAGTGTGGGCGTCTGGGGATACGGTGTAATTAAGAGGCTTGCGCTGATGACAGGAGCAGGAGATCATTTTTGACTGATTGTCTTCGTGAAAGAATAATAATAACAATAAAGTCTAGGTTGCAGTTTGGCGGCCACCGCTCGATGCAAACAAGTGAAAACGGAGCGAAATGAGTGCACAGATCTCTTCACGCGTCCTCACTTATCCGCTCTGCTTGTGTGAATGTTCACGGTTAGCGAGTGTGCTCACAAAGATCCCTTTCTACACACGATATGATGTCTATGCAAACACCACTGTGCGCGCACGCCGGAGAGAAATACCTAAACTCTTTGTCAACTGAGCTGCCTGTGTGTTCATTGTGTAAACTTGTTGAGAGTGAACAGTATGTCCACACAGGAGTGATTTGCCTTCCCTTAACTGGAAGCACTTCTGGCAACGCTAACTGACAGCTGATGCTAATTTGAAACAAATAGCACACAAACTGTAGATAAACGTCACCTTTGGGTGCAGTGGCCTCCACAGTGCAGCTGCAGCTGCAGCATAAGAGGCACATCAGAGAAGCCACAATGTCAATAAGAAAACCAAACTCCACAGTGACTATTTGAAGTACTTTAGAGAATATCTAAATCATCCAAATGAGAGAAATAAACTGAAATAATACGGCAGACGTGTTGAAACTATGACAGATGTGCTCGTTTAATATCAAAGGCAAACCACTGAAGGAGCGGGAAATATCTGCGATGCCGAGATAAAGTTAAAGGGAATTGTTTTTTAACAGTCACAATCGCATGAATGGCTACTACATGCCATAAAAGACAACTGCTGCGTATAAACACGTACCTTGTTAAATTATTTGTTAACCAATTATATAAACAAAGCATTCACATATAGCGATCCTCTGTCTTTTACACAGAAATCTTGTTAAATTATAAAATAAAGATTGAGTGAGATATTGTCAAATGCAAGAAAAATCAAATGTTCTAACGAAATCAAAAGAAAAATGAAGATCTGAGCTGATGGAAGAACTATTTCCAGCTCTAAGCGTAGACGTTTGGTTTGTGTATCTAAGTGAAGGACAGACTCTAGCTCCGACCGTACAACTGAGGAAAAAAGTCCATATTTCAGTGGTGCGTTAACTGAAACAGTGTCAAATATCTCTTGTCCACTTTGTTTAGTTGCTAGTTAAAACTCGCTGAGTCAACTTAAAGGAGCATTCCACCCACAGAATACCCATTTGTATATCAATTACGCACTGCATGCTACCTTGAATTCTTGAAGAAAACTTCTCCTGCGCGCCTCTACGGCGAATTTAGGAAACGTAGACAGCAAAAGTCCATTTACACTTGCAGTATAATCAAAATCTCATTCATCCAGTCGTACACTCACTTCTTCCCAAAACACCTGCGTAAACCGTCTGGCGGTTTGGGAAGCAGTGAGCGGACGTCTGGATTAATGACACTCGGATGATTCTGCAGGAGTTTGTAAACGGATGTTTTCACATAGTTAAAGGCAGTTTACTTCAATTCATCAACACTTTTCCTCCGTTTTGTGACTCTGTGCAGGTATGCTAGTTTGCAAAATGTACTTCCAAGACTTCAAGGTAACAAAGGGTGAGTACTTGATATACAAATAGTCATTTTGTGGATGAAGTATTCCTTTAACAGAACTGTTTATAGTTTTTTTTAAACTTGTAAAGCAGTTTTAAGTCTGATCGATGACGTTTTTGCTGAGCTGTTAAAGTACGATCATCAGAGCCAATTCATAAATCAGCTACTGTACCTTCATTGCTTTCATATTCATGAGAGTGAAGACCACTCAACTCATTTGAGACACTTGTAGACTAATGTTTTTATCACCTTGTGAATTGACTAGACATGTGAGCGTGATGTTGAGTTAGTGATAAGAGACGAGGTAACTTAACTACATTAGTTTTACAGCGCAAGTGCTGTCGTGACATATTTTGTTTATGATTCTATCTTTTCAACAAACTGTCTCGTTCCTGTCGTCCAAAGGTTTCCAGTTGATGACAATGTGTTGCTGTTTGTGGTGGTTCAAACCTTGCTTCTGGCAATCAAGTATTTATAACATTTAGATATTTATAGATATAATAATGAGCTAAACACCACAAAACCTAGATGCTAATTATAGGTTAGGTCTAATTATCAAGGGAAAAAAAAAAAATATATATATATATATAAAGTACTTTCATGCAGCACTTTCACACAAAGGCAGTTGACTTGGAGTCATGACATGCCTTGTTGACTGACTACATAAATCATTACAGAACATCCAGTATGGAGAGATGAAGATGATCATTATTGCCAAATCTCTCCCTGGAGGACATAGCAACAGGAAGATTGATGACTTTGGTAAATATTTAGTGTAATCCCTGGTTACCGTCTCTCTTACCAACTACACCAAACTCATTAAGCACACCGGCCCAGCTTTGTGGGTTTACTGTGGTGAGTTATCGTAACGACAAACACGCTGCGGGCTACTGTCACTCACTCACCACAGAGGTGGGACATGCAGGAGGAGGGAGGAGGGGGGAGGGGGGCACTGATGGATGGTGTAGCAGATGAGGAAACCAGTGATAGCTAAAATGTGGCACCATTTTACCTTTTTGTGTCTCATCCCTGTCTGACTTTCTGTGAAGATGAGAGTCGGGCACAAACTTGACGGCTGTAATCCTGAAGCCTCCCTCTCACCCATCTACCCGTAGAGGAGCTGTGATGTGACAGAGCGACCTGCAGAGGGTCTCACCCAGACCTGGAGTCTGAAACCAAAGCGTTAAACCACACGGACGCGCATGGAGAGCAGGAATCATTATTTACATTATCAATTTATCTGCTGATTATTTTCTTAAATAAGAAGTAAAACATTTTTTGTTGTCTATGAAATGTCCAGAGCCCAATGCGGCCACTTATAATAACCAAAAGTATCATACTTATTGTCATATGACGGAACAAAGAAAGATTTGCAAATCTACACATTTGAATAGCTGGAGGCAGACAAAAGTTATTAAATAGACATTTTTTGTCAATCTACTCATTAATATCAGCTGATTATTGTGACTCTACAGACATCAAGTTTAGTTGGTTAAGATTGTTCTTTTCGTAGCAATTTATCCGTCAGTTGCTTTTCAAAAAAACTATTATAACATTTTGTACATAAATGTCAGAAAACAATTAAGTGTTTATCGCAAGTTCCCAGAGTCCAAGGTGATGTTTTTAAATATCTGGTTTTGTGCAACCAAATCCCAAATCCTAAAATATTCATACTGACAGCATAAATGAAAGAAAAGCAGCAAATCCTCTCACTTAAGCTGGAATAAAGATGAATTTATCGATAAAAAAAATCAATATCAACATTGCTATTACGTCTTAATTCTTCTATACGTTTTTAGTCATATTTTTATAGCTGTTCTATGAATTACTTTTCATATCGCTGCATCCGCTACATTTAAATTCACAACGATATCAAACAGAGAAAAGCAGTTCTCACATTTCAGAAGTTGGAACCACTGAAGCAAACTGAATTTATCTATTATCAACACAGCTGTTGATTGACTAATGTATACATTTTCAAAGCGCTTAGATTATAATTCCTGGAGTATTTGAGTTCGTTTTTCTATTGATGATGTTTTTGTTGTTTGATTGCTGATAGTAGAGTTGTTGAACTTACCTTTCCTTCCCCTGACCTGCCTGCTGATGAATACCTGACTCTACGGTCCTGACTGAGTCGTCACACTGCGGCTCACTGCTGCCATCTATGACTCACAGGTGAAACTACATCCGCACTGTTTACTTTGGCTTCTGTGCGCCAGGCGAACAAAACCGTTGATCTGGAATATTTGGGATTTGATTTAAGATACGGACTTAGATGCAATCATAATTAGCTTTGTGTTACTATTTATTGACTCAGTGCATTTACTTAACAAACCTCAAAAAGCCCCCCCCCCCTCCTCCTCCTCCTCCCACTCCTCCTTTCCCAAACTGCATGTTTCCATGTGTTACAACTTTGCTAAAAAACAGAAAAAAGAACTGACTCATGAGTGGAGCAATGACTGTGACCCACAAAGCACAACCACAAAACATTCCCCGACTCTGAAGTGCAGACTTGTTTCTCTTGGCACCAAACCGGCTATTCTTAAGCTAAAGTTCACTTTCGATCCAGGCCAGGCAGGCCGCCTCGTACGAAGGCCTAACCTTTCAAAACAGGGATCGGCCCGCTCTGGGCGCTATTCTCACCGCTGACTACCAGGTCACCAGCGCTCATTCAATAGGCGGGACGCATGAGAAAAATGTGGGCTCAGAGATTATAATGCATCTCTTTATGGACAAAAACCCAGCAGGATCCTGAAAGGCAATCTTTACAACAATGGAAAACATGGCACCTTAAAATACACGCAAACCGCACACATGCAACTAATGAGTCCTGAGAGGCAGAAAACACACAGTTTGGAAGGGGAATGCGTCTAATTTGGTTCCAGGCGAGTCTTTATCCCAGCGAGGTTCTAACAACCGCAGCAAGCGTGCCACCGAGGGCTGATTGGGCGGGAGTAGTGTAAACACCAATCACAGAGTGAGTAAACCGGGCCGACGGGCCGTAAGGAGACCACTCATCACTCACTCAGGGGTTCGACGCCGTCCTGTGAAAACCAAGTTTCTCCAAAACTTAGGAAAAAATCTTGTTTGTATCAAGGAACTTCTGAAGACAATCAAAAAGGTTTTTAGCCAAAAAGAAAAAGCAGGAAAACAAAGAATTGGAATTCCCAAAATGATTCTTTCAAAGAGTCCAGATTATTTGATTTATAAATGATGATTTGCTGATGTGAACCATGTTCCTCCAAAATGTCAGCTTTTCATGAACGAAGGAAAAAGCAGTCTTGTTTTAAGCTGTGCAACAATGCCTTCTTGAGGTAATGTTGTTTTCCTCCTAAGAAGCGGGGGATTTGGTGTTTTCATAACAATATTTTTGGCACCGAACCGTGACAGCCATGTTTCTCCAATATGTCAAGATTTTTATGACTTCATGATAAACACCTTGTTTTAAGCTCTGAGACGACGCGGTTCCGAGGTAATCTGATGGGGTTTTATTAGCGAAACAAATTGACATTTGCATAACTGTCCTCGCTGTCCTGTTCAAAACCATGTCTCACCAAAATGTCAACTGTTCAAGACATAACACTTTAAGCTTTGAGACAGTGCAGTCTTAAGATAATCTTACGGTTATTTTTTTGTTTTATTTTCCTAAAAGCAAAAGTAAAGGCATTTTCAACTTTCTGACATAATCCAATGAGTTTTTAAACAGTCTAAGCAAGAAAGTCTTGGGATTCATTGTTGCTATCCTGATATGGAGACATTTTGTTTTAGAGTTTTATGAGCCTCAGATGAATAATCCCAAGCAAGACAAAGTTATGCTTTTTTTGAAGCATTGTCGGTGTTGTATGTAAAAAATAAATAAAAAGGCATATTCGAGTTAGAGGTCTAATAAGGCAGGAAATTGTGCATCTAAACACACTACAACATTCCCTACCCACACATCACACACACTGGATGACGCAAGGATTGCATAACATGCCCACAAACTATAGTAAGCAGTGGTATGAGAGTAAACTGCTGGCAGGCTGCACAACAGCCGCTCCAGGCCAGTAAACGTATCAACACAGCGAGTTAAAAGTGCAGCACTTTGTGGGGAAACAGGCGTGTTAAATCCTGTGTGTGTGTGTGTGTGTGTGTGTGTGTGTGTGTGTCTCCGGCATGGGAGCTTCTGAACCCGGATGGGGGGGAAACACCAAAGGGTAGCGGAGAGAGAGCTGTAAGAAGATAATAGGATGATGAGTCCTCCTGAGGAGGAATTTGGATATGGATTATGAAGGATATAGATGCAGGAAGTCGGTCTCACGGATGCGATCTGCACTTCAAAAACAATAGAGTGGAAACCTCACCTCCCAACACTCTTTCCACCCTCTCTGTCTCCTCATCCCCATGTCCCCATGTCCCCTCCCGTGTAGTAATAATTCCTCCCGTTCTCCCCGTGTGTCTTGCTGTGACAGCTGCAGGTGGGAGAACTCGCCCGGGGGAGAGAGAGCGACATTGAGGGGGTTTTGTTCGCGGCTTTCCTGTGAAGCGCCTCAGTGGGAGAACACAATGGGGTTCGTGTTGGACAGAACAGATTACTGAGAGCAGCCTGTAAGCACTTCCCCACATCACGTTCGTTGTTCATGCATATTTAATGTGTGCATCGTCCAAGATATTTGGTTTATTTTTCTTCTTGGTCAGTTAACCTGTTATATATAGTAACAGCAAACATATCAGATTCATGTACGTTTGTGGTGTTTCTTATTTTAGCACTACCTGCAATAAGCTAAGAATACGCTATATAAACCAAAACCAGATTACAGTTCCACCCCCTACACAAAATGAAGGTTTTAGTCATTGAAACCCACAGACGACACACATTGCCTGCACTACCACATGAGTCCCAACGGACTTCAAAACTGTCACTCAAACTTGCATTCCTGAAAGTTCCTGACCAGAAAAAGTAGAAAGACACAGAAGAAGTTCTGCATGAGCTGCTGGTTTGTAAACATTGCAGAGCAAACTGGGACGCACAGACCTTTTCTATTAGGAAACCTTGGTGCTTCCTACTATGCTGCTAAAGAAAACGGTTAGTTGTAGGTACTAGACACACACACACGCTGCCTGAGAGGACAGGTTCCGGGAAGACAAAGCTGTCGAAATAAATAAGATCGGATGTGGATATTGCAGCCTACTGACTTTATTGATCCCCTGACTTTCCCCGTAGCGCCACCAAAAGGTTGAAAGTTTGGATTTTAGATGAAACGTGTCAACCACATTCAGATGGATTGGTTCAGATATCCAAGGATGAATCCAAATATACTTTGGGGATCCTCAGACACCAGCAGATACTTTGGTTATCTGGATATTTACTCGGCAAATGCTACCGCGCGAAAATGAAATGGTGAAGGAGGTTATTATTTAATACATCATCTGCTAAACACGTCGAGTTATCCTGCCGACGATGGCTCAAAACACCACAAGAACAGCCGATGGTGCGGCTCTAGACTTTTTCCTCTTACTTTGCAAACAGTGAAGTTGTTCAGATGATGCTAATTGGGTACCCTCCATCCCCATTGCTTCTACTAGTGGAGTTACTGCGACGCAGCACTATTATAAACAATCCACCAGAAACTCAGAAGTGAAATAGTTTTTTTTTTTACAAAGTCTTCTGGCCATCTTCGCTGTGCCTTATGATAACATGTTAGGAAAGAAAGATCAAACTGCTGTTGCAGTCACAGAGAAGAGACATAATATCCCTTCTGTTTTTGCTGGTGCGCTGGTCTTTTGATGCTGCAGCTGGCTGCCTTTCTGGCCCTCCGGCGTCCGTCCCCCTATTCCCCTGTCCACCTCCGCCCCTGCAGCATTAGAAAATAACCCTCACTGTGTTCTCAGTGATGACTCTCTGCAGCGGAAACCAGCACCCACCCACACACACACACACACACACACACACACACACACACCGACACCCCGTTGCAAACCGATGCCTCAATCCAAGTCGTTCAGAAGGGATTCCCTGTGAGACGGTGGGAGCGGGCCGACGGGAAGGAAGAGAGCGAGATGCAGAGGAGCCGGTGTGTGAGTGATCTTTTCCTCTGTGGTGGGACGGACTGGAAATTGCTCCACACCACTGCTGCCAGTAACACAGCCGGCTCAGCTGTTCAGAGCGGGCAGCATGTGGTGAAGAGAAATCGGAGCCAGGTTTATTGGTGTGGAAACAAATAAACACAGGGGAGCCTCGTACAGGTACAGGGGTTTTCTGTCACTCCGAGAGTGTGAGTGTGTGTGTGTGTGTGTGTGTGTGTGGCCTGAGGATGATCTACCATGTGGGAGGTGGGAGCCGAGTCACAGCCTCTGACCACAAAGGATGTGGAGAGAGGAGTCATCGTTCTCCTCCCTTTTCTCCCACTCTCTTCTTTTTCATTCTGTCTGTCTTCCTTCTTTCCTCTTTCTTCATTATGCTATTAGAGCATCAGCAAACAATTATCGTCATAAGTGAGTTATCAAGATTTTTTTTTTCAATCAACTGTTAATTGATTTGCTACTTGAGACGGTGATGCAATAATAGTTCAAGTACAACACTATACTGCTTGCGCTGTCATTTTGAGTCCAACAGCTCTTTTGTAGTTTCCAATTTTCTTCTGTTCTTATTTTCATTTTATATACTTCTAATTATTCGTCTTATATTCTTTTTTACCTTTTTCTGTGTGTCTGCACTTATTTCTGTCCTTGTGCAGCTGCAGCACCTGAATTTCCAGGGATGAATCATCTTAATCCTTAATCCTGACAAATACCCTTTCCACAGACTGAGAATAAAGTTGTTGGAAACTTAGCATCTCGAATAAAACTCCTTTATTCTTATAAATTGTATAAAAATTGTCGATTATTGGATATATAATTAATATGTCTCATGTTGATTTACTCAATTAGTTCTCGATTCTTATACCAGATGGCAGAGAGCGGGCTGACCTGGCTCTTCCTGTTTGACCCAGAGAATCAAAGAGCAGAAACAAACTAACTAATATAAACTAATTTCAACTGAATGATGTCATCCAAATGTGGTTGGATTCAAGAAAGAAAGGACTACTATTGAAGAGCAGAGTCTCCTGTTGACATTACAAATGGCCTCTTGGCTCCGTATCCCACCCAAACCGCCGTACTGAAGGAGGATCAGTGCTGCCTGGAGACGGTGTGTCAGATCCCCGTAGTGGTGTGTGTGTGTGGGGGGGTGGGGGTGGGGGATCTCCTGGGATCTGAGACAAAAGGGACATTGTGGCACAGACTGACCCATCCCAGAAAACATTACTTCCTGTCCCATCAGCTCCAGCGTCCATGAGCGGCTCGCTTCCCAGAACTGAGAGTCCGTTTTTGACAGCGTCTGCTGTTAACCATTCGCAGCAGCAGTCAGAGCTGACATGTACACACTGCCACTCAAACACAGGGAACTACATTTGGGGAGAGACTGTGTTGAAGACGCTACTCGTATTTTTCAGCCCATTATTTCCAATTCTTGCACATGTGCTTCACGGCACAAAACAGAAAGCAGTTTTACTTCGGGGATCACAGAGCAATCTCGTTCACTACTCCTGTTCACCGTTATTAGCTCTGTTCCGTTGTCTGGCTCTTCAAAACAACTCCATGTCCAGTGCAGTGATTCCAGGAAATGGGAAGCAAGTGAACACTGTTTATCAGAAAAAGTGGCTGGAACACGGTGAGCTGCAGAGACTAAAGACCCATGAGAGTGCTGGAGGATGTGTTCACAGTACCTTGACATGGCTCTGAGCACCCAGGTTGTAGATCTCTGTAGGCTTCACCTGGTTGATGATTTTCACCAGGCACGTGCTGTCGGTCAGATCGCCATAATGCAGCTTCATGTCTAACAAAGAGGGGGACACACACACACACACACATGCGTCATTCAAACTTTTATCGGTCCTTCATATATTCAGTCATCGGGCAGGTCTGAAATAGCTCACAGCCATCTGATTCTGGTGTCTTATGACATGGCTCGAGTGGCCACAGCAAAAGGGAGACACACCAGCACCAATTGTTATAAAAAAAAAGATTCGCTCAATTTCAAATCAAGTTCAATTTACATTTTATCAAATCAAATTGCACCCAATTAATTAGGAGGGTGTGGATCTTGTAAGGCTCAAGGCAAAGCAATATGGTAAACTAAGGCAACATAACCATTTCCTGTAGAGGGTAGCAGAGAAAGTTATTGGACTGCAACCACAATTTAACCCAAGAAGGCGCAAAAGAGGAGAAGTCATGCCGTCATGTCATTTGAGGTACAACATAGATCACCGAGTCTAAATATAAAATTATATGAATTAATCTGCACAGCGTTGGGACTTGCTCCTCATAAATTAAATGTTCATACCAAAAACCGCAGTCTACTTTCTAGCTCAAAAAAGTAATGTAAGGCCGAGCGTGAGCGGACACCATCTCTTTATTTTTAGGGCCATCCGCTGTAACCCTCTAGCATTGCAGCTCCAGTTACACTGCACACGTGTCATACACCAAAGCTCTCACGGGAAGCAGGTCAGTACTAGATCAAACTCCAAGAGGACCCCAATTGGTAACGTCAGTGGTGTGTGATGTGCATGAGTGAAGGAGGTGGGTGTAAGGCAATAGGCAAAGCAGAACTAATGGTAAACTAAGGCAAAAAAAATAAAAAATTTAAAATCAAACCAGAACCTGGTGTGCCTGTGGAGAAGAGCAGAAAGAGGGGTCATCACATGACATCCTTAGATGTTGGCATACTGTCAATATGAAATCTGTTATCTAGTGATTTCGGTTTAGTACGCAACATCCTTTTGGACCAAACCCCTAAATGCCAAGTACTCGCTGTTACGGCTGTATGTGTTCCCTGTGCTGTCGTCTCTTGTCCCCCTCTTGTCCTCTGCCCAGGTGAGCTGCATTGCTTAACGAGGTGCACCTGGCCGGGTAACGAGGTGCTTCAAAGCTCCTGTGCCACTGAGGCCTCTGGTGTGGGTAATACTGGTTTTACTCAGCCTAGGATTTTTATGTCTTGTTTGTTTTTGTGTTAATAAATCCCATGGATTACATTTATTTTTGTAAAGAGAGTCTCAAAAGCATGTTAGGCAGGTTAGTCAAGCGCAGTGAACAACGTGTTGTATCAAACTGTATGCAGACAATGTTCGACTGAAGTCTGGTCAGTGGATACACTTCAAACTGTTTATGTACGACGGCATCGCTTGAATGCGTCGATTAGCGGAACAAGACAAAAACAGACTGGCTGGCTTACTAGAGAAACTAGCACTTGAACATACGTCAGCTTGTTCAGAACTACCTAAAGTGACAGAAACCATCTTTGAGAGAAATGTCTTTGACGTGTACTTGTTTATGTTTTAGTTTTTTAGTTTGGCGCATATCCCATCTGCTACAATGGAGGGGGCGCGGTGTACCAGGGGGCGATCGAGATGTTTCGGCTTCACTCCTGAAGAGCTGTCATGTCGTCCAATCTTTATACAGACTATGGTGTAAACAGGATACTCACTGCCTCCAGTGTGTGTCCGCGGGTTCTGGTAAAGATGCTCGATGCGACCCGTGTTGAAGGAGCTGGAGTGACGCAAAACACCATGAACCTGTGAGAAAAGGAGGCGGGGTTTAGAAATTAACACTACGACTGACAAATACCATGACTTTCATATCGTCTTTAAACAATAATGTTTTTGTTAGTATGTTGTTAATGCAAACTTTGTGCAGCTCCTTCACAATAAAAGCTCCCACTGAAGAAAATACTGCTGATCATAGCTTTTACTGTGAAGCACACATTTACACAGACTGACTAGAGATCAACAGAAAATTGCAAAATAAATATGATACAAATCCCAGAGCTATTCTACACATAAGATCATTGGAAACAGCCTGTCACTGTAGAATTGTTAGAGTCACTGGTGGAGATCCAGTTTACACCAGATGAATTCAGTTGTTCAAGATGAGTCTATTCAGCATATTCAGTCATGCTCACTGTATTGTATGCGTGTTTGTTTTTCTATGCACTTTATATATTTACTTTAGTTGATTGGTTTACCGCACAGTATTTTTCTTGAAATGTGACAAGATGTCAAACATGATAAAGTTGCCTACTTTGATCTACTGCGTTTCCTTGAAAGATCTTTGCAGTAGCGGCATATTTTGTATCGCAAAAGTTGACGTAACAACATTGTGTCTCATTGTGTTTTAAAAGCTGCCTGTGACGTGTGATCTGGACTTGGTGTTCTGAGCGGGATCTGTGCGGAAGCTCTGCTCGGGGAAGATAACGGAACCTGATCAGAGGGGAGTGCATTAGTGGGAGGACGCTGTGCCCCGACCTCACTTCCTTTATTCACTGTGCACTTCCTGCCTGCCTGTGTGCTCCTCTTTAATGACACAACCCCCCCCCCCCTCCGCGTGCAGTATCGAGCGCTCTTCCCCCTCCGCTGTCTCTGAGTCGGGCGGCGAAGCTGACTAGGCAGTCTGGGATGAAGGTGTGTGTGTGTGTTGGGGAGAAAGGAAGTCAAGCAGCTACCGTCAGGGAAACACAACGTGCACTGGTGCAACGCATATTTTTATGCACGCGTGTTGAACTGAATGCATCGTCACATTGTCGTGGGTGTCAAAACAGACGACGAAGCCTTACGTAGCAGCAACGGCTTGTTAAGCTCTGCATCCACTGACAGGATGTGGACTTTTTTCTCTTTTTTTTGCTCCTAAAAAAACAAACCACATTGCGCAGCAGGTGAGAGTTAGTGACCTCACTCGTATGACCATTTAATAACTATTTCCCCGTTAATGGTTTGACCCAGGGGTAAAAGGTGCATGTGTGTGTGTGTGGTGTGGGGGGGGTTTAACAGGCTTGAAGCAACACACAGGGTCCTATCAGGGTGAGGTTTCGAGTCGGTCCGGTGTACGAAGCCCTCGACACACACAGTGCTGTGGCTGGAGGAAGCTTATCGAGGGAATGTCGCTCTGCGTGCGTCTGTGTGTGTTTGTTGGCATTCGCGACTGTCTGCGTTGGTTTCTGAGAATCTGAGTTTAGTCCGCAGTCTGGATTTCTCCCTCACCTCGTAGCCTTTAGCGAGCAGGAACTCAGCCAGGTAGGAACCATCCTGAAAAAGACAGAAGACAACACCAGTTAAAACCCGTAAATGGCACACAAGTGTGTTAACAAGGTTTTCTTGTACTGACGGAATCGCAGCACTAAAAACCCAAACGTTCTCCGCCCACGTTTGGGAAAAACCGACTTCAAGATGTCACAAAGTGTAAATGCTTCACGCACTCCCGAGGACACAAACATTGTCTTTGTCTACGCCAACGAGAACTAAACCTGATGGCCCATAATGCAGAGCAACCAAAAACTGACAAACAGGCAGGACAGGAACATGTAATAACTGCTAATTGTAAAATTACATAACAGTTGAAGGACAGGGCTTCAAATAAAAATTAAAAATAAATTAGCAAAATAGATTCTAGATAAAGGCAAAACCTTTTCATGCAAATAATTGATAATTGATTAAAAAAAGAGAAACACAGACAACAGAACATGAGGATGAACATCAGTGTGGGTCCATGATCGACAACGGAGGTTTCAATGAAAGATAAGTGTTCTACCGAATGACTAAATACTTGTTTATATTATTTCATTCATGAAATAATGAATTAATGAACAACAAGAACAGACGTAATGTTATACCGGAACTTTTAGATAGAACCTTTCAGAGGAAACCCGCTGGAAAACCTCTAAATGGTCTTTAAATACAATTATTGCTGAATTGGCTGCTGCAGTGATTTGTTGGAAAGTGAACCTGTGTATTGTTCACTCCGTGACACATCAGTGGAAAGTTCTGTGGTGTTGGACCACCACCCTCCTGAAACCGCCACACCGTAGCTGAATACTGGATCTCCTGGGATCATTACGTGTAACATCCACATGAACCAGGAGCTCTGGGCGGACCAATATATGTGTGTGCGTGTGTGTGTGTGTGTGTAAGAGAGAGAGAGAGCGAGCCCTGTCAATAAGGTCTTGTTCCCCTCACCCATGTTACTCCTCGTCTTTTTTTTTTTTTTTTTTCTTGCTCAGACTTTCCGACCGCACATTCTGAAACACTCTGGAACATTCCGAACCAGTCATGGCATTCATCCCTCCACCCCCCTCACATATGTGCACACACACACAATCACACACACACACACACACACACACACACACACACACACACACACACACACACACACACACACACACACACACACACACACACACACACACACACACACACACACACACACACACACACACACACACACACACACACACCGTGCGTCCTCTCCAGGTCTGGGGGTGACCTTGGAGGTGGAGGGTTAGGGAGCAAAGGAGGTTGGGGGTGGGGGGGGGGACCCAAAAACCCGTGCTCAGCACCGGGCAGGGACATGGCTGCTCCTGAAGAGAGCTGCACAGGTGGGCAAAGTCTGACATGAAGAAATCAGACCGCTCTAACAGAACCTGACCCACTGAGGATGGAACTTTCAGGTCAGTGGGGCCTTCAAATTCAAAGCATGAGGTAGCCTATTTTTAATATGGTTTTCACTCCTTTCTGGCAGAACTGACGACACTTTATATATCCGTTTATTTATCGCAAATAATGTTGCCATAACGAGATTAAAACGTCATCGGGTAGTACTTTCCTCATATCTAGACTCAGACCTCATGGCTGCTTGAACACCCTGAAAGGTGTAAGCCGAAACTTGTGGCAGTTTTAGGCTTTTCAATTTAGATTCTCACACTTCTCCTCTAAAGACTCACTGAATGCAAATAGGTTTTTCTTGTTTTATGAATATAAATGTATGCATTAGTACTACGTTAAATGTTTTTTTTGAGATCATGTTCAGCTCTGCAGGTTGAGCTCCCAGGTTGTGCGGTCGTTGGCACTGATTCTCAACCTGTTTCTGCCCAGCCCTATGGGGGGGGGGGGGGTTTACTGGCAGCCCATCGCCCGTCCCCACGGCGTTCAAAGCTCCGGCCGGTGTCATGTTTTCCTGCCCCTATGCCAGGGTCAAAGCGTTTCATGCCAGACCAATATGGAAAACAAGCCTGAAGAGCTGCAGCTCTGTTTCAAAACAAGAGGCTCCTTTGAGGCCGTATTAGCCCATAAACCCTGGCCTCACCTCGCTGTTTCCTGTTATGGGGAGGTGGGCGCTTATTGGGAGCGGGGGGACTGGACACTCTCACTCACACACACACACACACATACAAACAGTATGCTCACCTGCCAGGTCAATGTCACACCACAAACCCCTCAAAGACTGAGCCTTTGACACAATATGATCTCTGCACTCTACAGCTGCACTGAATTGAAGCAGCAGGCTGGCTCAGCAACAGGAGGGTGAAAGTTAATTAAAGTACAAGACACTGACTGTCTCACACTTCAATACTGGTGTTATCAAAGTTACTGATTCCCTCCTCTGAAGGTTGAGGATCGTCTGCAGTAGCAGAGATGGTCTGCTGTTGCATACAGGTACAGGTGTGAAATCTTTTACTAACAGTCAACAGAGTGGGGTGAACTCAGTAATGATCAGTATTTTAAACTTGAGGCCAAACAGACTTTATATTTTATATATATATGTATATGTATATATAACTGTATATTTCCAGGCACTAGTCGTGTTAAATGACTTTAAAAAGAAACTCTTAAGATACTTCAAGGACTGAAACGTGCAAGCCCAGCTCTTTCGATGCATAGCTCTGTGTGCGTTTCAATATATTCTAAATACTATTCAAGCTTGTTTTCATATTCTGTACGTTTTGTCGATGAACCACTTTGCATAAAACTTGAAAAAACAAAAGAGCAAGAAGGTAAACAGAGAAGAGCATCAGGAAAGGGTGAGAGGACAGAAGGGTTGCTGATGATGTTGGAGTAAATCGGTCCATGTGTCTGAAAAATGTTAACAATGTTCGCTAATCAGAACCCCCCATTCCTCCAAATGCTATCATTAGCTCCAATCAATCAACATTCACATTATCATCATCATCACAGTGTGGTTTCACTGAGAGGACGCATTTATATCAGAGAGGTGGCACCAGTGTGTGTGTGTGTGTGTGTTTTTGCATGCAGTGCTTTAAGAAATAAACATGTTTTCATGTAATTTTCTACCCAAGAAGAGACCAGAACAAAGTTATGATTCACATGGGGAACTATCTGATCAAAGTAAAAAGAATAGAAACCTCACAGAAAGTTTTGTCACTTTACAGTTGACGATATCAAATGCAACAAACACATCTTTGGTTCATATGAAGAGTCCAGGAGAAAAGTTCTAAACAATATCAGGGATGTCAAAGATGGAGGAGCATCAGCTGACATCTGATTCTAATGAATGGATGTCATGATGAAATATCTGGAAGTATTGCAAAAATGTTGACAAAACTCATCCTCTGATGTCATGGGGTCTCTTTTACTTCGATGGATACTGTATACTGCGACTGTATGCTGTGTGTAGCCCAAGTTGACTCATTCAAATAGCTTGTTTTGTCCAACTAACATTTACTATTTTACCATCATCAGAAAGTAAAATAATTGCTAATTTTCACATTTGAGAAGCAAGAAGCTGTGAATTTTTTTTGCCATTTGAACATCATTGCACATACTGACCTGTATGTGCAAATTTAATGTCGTAAACAGCAATAACCTCTTTAAACATTACGACCATCACCACAGCTACCATCATCCCTTCAGCCAAAGAGAAGAGAAGTAAGTGTGTGATGGCTTTGCACAAACCCCAGCACTGTGAGTTTAGCACCCCCTGCTGGTTGATCAGTGAACCACTGGGGTCAGTACCAAGAGTGTTGCTAGAACTGCTCTGTGACCTTTAACACCTTAGATCAGCTGCATATATGTAGTTATGCAAACACGGAGTTCATGCGTCTGTCATTGTGCATAAACTACAAATGAGTCACGTTAATGTGCTTTCATTGGACCGCAAGAAGCTGCCAAGCCGGTCTGTAATTAGGCCTGATATGGTTTAATGACGCTGTAATCACAGACACAAACACACAAGTAGGAACACTGAATCTCTCCCCTCGACGCAAGCATGTCGCTGAAATAAATAAACAATTCAATACCCTGGTATTAATATGACTTCACTTACTTAATGTACAACATGTAAATCTAAAGCTGGATTTAAAATCCACATCCATGTGTTCGCTGCAGCTGAACTCTCACCTCTTCCTACAAGTTACCAGACTTTCATTCGGATGAGGGATCTGCCTTGAAGGAGCCATCAGCAGCAGTTATGAGCGACGGAGGAGATGCGTGCGCGGATTCTTATAAGCTTTATGATTATTATTGCTGGCACCCAGCTCAGATTCTATCCCTTGCTGCTAACGGAGGAGTCGGTTGAAGGAGGCGAGGGAGGAAATGAGAGAAGGGTGACCGAACTCCAACAAAAGGATTGAAGGAACAGAGGCCTGTAGGATGAGCATCAAACGGTCTCGAGAGGTCGTATCGCGGTGCCGCTTTGTTTTCCCAAGCAGACGAGCTGTGGAAAGAAAGTGTGAACCTCAAAGCCAAAGTAAAAAGTTTTACTGTCGGAACGAGAGAGGCTGGAACCTGTCCTCTCCATAACCCTGGATCGTAAAAAACAGCTCTATCAGCCAGAGCCCCCGCGTCGCTCCGCAAGCAGTGCCTTGGCACTCAGGTGGTCTCCCATAACTCACACCCTCTCGCAGCGAGACGGCAGTCAAAAAGTATTCAGACTGAGCAGCATGCTGCCCTGAAATTTATGAACAGTAGTTAGCCAGCCGATTTACGGCATCACCGTGACTCCGACACCCCGGGCTGGTGACTTCTGAGATGGTCTATCCAGATGCCGGCCTCCTGCACGGGCTCTCAGGTATTGAACGGTAACGGCGTGACCGACCGCTATAAAAAATTAAAAAAAAGAATTAGCTCTGTTATTCTTTGTGTGCTGTTAAAGAGTTTGACGGGAGTAGGAGCTGTGGAAAGTGCAACTGGACCCAAAAAAAAAAAAAAAAAAAAAAAAAGGTCGACAATGACTTTCCAAGAACTCTTATAGTTTGGAGGACAGGGTTGCGTTCCGGGTCGACGGACAACTTTCACCTCAAGCCATGAAACATTCCCACCCGAGTCTCTGCTCAGTCCCTGCTGCTCGTTGGCTCTATTTTACTTGGAAATTACCGCCAAGAAAATGACAATGCTCTTTTTTGTGCACACTAGTACAAAGCATACAGTACATGCACAGATACAAATGGTCTCCGTCAGGTCCGTGCTGCTGCCACTTGTTTGAGAAACAGCCATGGTGGTTAGACGTAATACTGCGTCATGTAGTTTCTTCAGATCATTATGCTTTCTGAGGAGCATTCTTCACTGGAGAAATGGCCAAGTGGAAGGGTTGAACTTCCTCCATCAGGACTTTTCAATTCTATTCCAACTTTTATTTCCAATATAGTATTCATGTATATTCATTTTATTAAATGTATTGATGTGTAGGACATGTAAATGTAACTGCATTTAGAGGTAAAATGTCAGATTGAACTGCCTGACAGATATCCAACAAATCAAGGAACTTGTACAAAAATCCCACAAGGCAACATTTCTTGCAAAGGATTATAAAAAGTAGAAGGCCAATTACTCAGTCGGCTGATTAATTGGGTCGATTAATGTCATTTTGAGATGACCGGCCAATGTCCACACTAAAAATTTCACCGTAAAATAACGGTAACTTACTGGCAGCAGGGCCCGTAGTTTACCGTTTTTTTACAGTGAATCTACTGTAATTTAATTTTACGGTATCTTACCGTATGCTGGATTACGTTATTTGATAGCAGGATAACAGTGTTTTACGGGGATTTTACAGAATATGCCAGAATTTTACCATTTATTTACAAAGGGTAATACAACCCAATACTTTTGCATTTAATTCCCAACAAATAAAAGAACAACAGACATTCAATACATAATTGTTGCAGTTTAATACATGTTCTCAAGACAAATAATAAAGGGGCATTTGTATTACATCACAAAACTCACAATGTACTGCATGTTTAGAAGAAAACAAATAAAATCATAAAATCTTTAATGATCGGCTTAACTGAACTCCTGAGGATAACCTCAGACCAGTAGCGCCGAGATCGAAAAGTGGCCGATGGTATGCTACTGTTATTCAGTGGTAGGTACCTATCCCTAAAGAGTTATGCTACTTGGTCAGTGGTAGGTACCTATCCCTAAAGAGTTATGCTACTTGGTCAGTGGTAGGTACCTATCCCTAAAGAGGTATGCTACTTGGTCAGTGGTATGTACTAGGGGTGCAACGGATCACAAACCTCGCGGTTCGGATCACGTTTCTTGAGTCACGGTTAAAAACAAAGATAGCAAGAGTAGCGAGAACCATCGCCTGTACAAATAAAGTGATTCGTTTTCATTGAACCCTGTTACTGTATGGCTTCATATTAACTTCCACTGTTACTGTAAAGCTGTTAGAATTGTGGCCTATCTTATATTTGCAATTAATATGCATTCAATCCAGTTCAATTATTTAAATGAAAATCTACTCTGGCTAAAGTAGTTTATCGAGAGTAAAATAATAGCTGTGATCTATACACACCTCTGCATTAGCAACCTGCTGAAATGAAGGTACAGGCACCTTAACCCTCATTACTTCAGGGTTCTTGAGAGCAACGTGGGACTGTTGGGACTGTTGGTACACTGGCTGTGGTCATCACAATGAACAGTGCATGTGAGCCCTTGTTGCTGTAGTTCATCTCCTTGGAGCAGAGGCTGCATTTAGCATACCCTGCCTTATCAATGTATTTAAACCACTGTGACAGCAGGAAGCTGTACTCGCATCTGTTTAGACCTCCACCTTTATCCAGGCCCAGCTCCACCTTTATCCAGGCCCAGCTCCACTCACAGCTCAGCCCTGCGTCAAGCTGCGCTACACAACCAGCCTCCTCTCCCTGAAGCTCTTTGACCTCATCATCTCATCAGTATCTGGGCCTCATGTTTCGTGGTCATAAAAGTTATTCTGACCACGAAATCATCCTCATTCTACTTTGAGTTAAAAAACACAAACAACCTGCAACCAGATGCGCCGGTGTTCGGGTTTAACTTTTATGAGTGACCGCGTGAACTGAACCGGAACACGGGGGGGCTTCATGTTTCATCACGTTACGTTTTTTTCCTTCTAAATCGCGATAATGACGAACGTTAACAGTCGACAAAGTTCCGCATGCAGTGGACGTTAACTTAACCCAGCAAGTCTGAACGGTAACGGTACATAACGTAACTTAAACTTTAACGGAGGGAAATGAAGGCGCTGTAGACATCTGAACGCCGATTGGCCAAGACTCGACACATCAAAGATGTTCTATTGCGAAGATCACGACATCACCTTTTCTCCTCGTCTCACTCCAATCTGAGAAACGCTGGCTTTTATTAAATAAATAAAATTAAAACATTCATGAATATTCAATTCTGTTAAGTTTAAGTGCAACATGAGGTATGTTGATATCCTCGTCCTTTGATCAATACTGAAAGAAAGAAACAGCCAGTGAGCTAGCTTCCACTGTTTACACTGAACTGAACTGCTCAGCAACAACTTGGGTCTATGTTTACTTCCTGTCAGGTTAAGTCATTCCAATACACAATAATGTTTCATATTACCATTATTTTCAAAAAGATGAGAATATCTACATTGCCAAGTCAAGTTTTTTGAATTTGTGCAGCGATTTATTTTGTTGCTACATTTTTTTTTTTTTTTTTAAATACGTGGACTGCAGACCGAGTGCAGATCTCCTTAAGCAAACAGAAGCAATGCAGACAATAGAAGTGTTAAATAAATGTTGTTAAATTTATTGAATTGCTGTATGATATCTGATGCAAAAAAAGACAGTAACAACGTTTTTTCTGGAAACTTCACAATAAATGAATAATAAAAGACAAACCACTTAAATCTAGAAAAAAAAATAAGTACATCAAACGTATCATATCAGGCTACTCAACCACACTCTTTTTCATGTCAGAATGAAACCACGACAACTTCCTGACCTCCAGGCAAAGAAACGACATCGATCAAAGCCGTGAGAATAATAAGGCGGCAAACATTGTTAACAACATTGTCGCTTTACAGGAGTAGTGTCATTCAACCAACCTTTATTGACGTCAATCTGTACAAAAAGACCAGTAAGACCAGTTCTGCTAATCTACCACTCCTCTTCCCATTGTACAGGTTCTGTTCAGGTTACGACACTTTAGATGAACGGCACATTTAGCATCTTAAACATGACTAATGTTTCTCACCACAGTAGCAGCAGCATGCAGTCAAACAGCAAGTCAAACAGTGAAGCCTTCCCATAGGTCCGACACAGAATGAGATGATTCCTCATGTTTAAACAGCCACAGAACGGAGTCCGTCGCACTGGCAAGATAACATCGCTCCATTAAAAAAAAGGCATCAACGAATTCAACTAATACAGTCCAGAATTTGACGCAGACCCAAACATCACCACTTCTAAATGACATCAAACGGGTGACACCGACACCTCTGCACTGCCACTCAGCTGTTAGTTCTCATGGTTTTATTGAATCGGTTGTCCCACAAAGAATTCCCCACCCTTTTGCAGGCACGCATTTTAGCCTAGGCTGCTAATATTTGGCATGGGGAAAGTGTGTGGGTGTGACAGTGGGCGTTCGTGTTCATGCTACTTAACAAGGTTCCCGAGTACCATTTTAGTCAGACAAATCTGTCTCATGCAACTAAACATTTTCATATAAAGAAAACATTTCCTGTGCACCTCACAACCGGCAGGTCTGTCTGTTTGCAGGTGTGAAACCGCGCCCTGTACTCCTACTTGAGCAACATCATAAACTTAAAACGTAGTGGTCATTCGAACTGTAGATGACCGTTGCTTGCCAACATCACAGATGGAGCCGTGGAGGTAACCGCTCCACCTTTCTCACCTGGCCCCCCCCCCCCGGTAAAACTCTTGATCCTGACCAGAGGCGCTGACACAAACTTTGTATGACACTCATGCGGCAACCTTTGGGTTCTGAAGAGTGAAACCAATGAGGAAGTGCCTTTAAACTGGCAGTGGCCCATTGTATTCCCTACTTCTTGGACTCTGACTTGGCCTTATCCATTTAAAAAAATAAATAAAAATAAAAAATGTATTGCCGTTTACAATAATTTACATAACGTTAAGAAATTACCAATGCGTGTGGGAACTGACAAAAATAGTGACGCCTAAAATGTTTATTATTAATTAATGCGGCACCAAAGTGCAGCTGCAAAACCAAGCAAACCAAAGGTTAGGCATTCTCAGTGTGACTAACAATAAATGCGCAGCAAAGCATTTTGTCCAGATGCCAGTTTTAGGCTAACCTGACAACTTCCTTTACGTGAGAGCAGGTCTTTGACACAATAGAGGTAATATGACAAGAAAGGAAAGGGAAACTGTTTATTTTCCTGTCAGCCAGAATGTAATGGGACAATGAGGGCAATATCCCGGACATAATCATGAGCATACCGTTTGAACCATGCACTCTTACCTAAGCTTCCGATTCATATTGGTCATAAATATCTATGTAGCTACTACTGCCCTTTCTTTTTAATGGTCCACACGTGCATGGGCACTCTTCTCACTTTGTATGATATGCTGCACAGCAATTCCCCCTCAGGACCGGCTTATCTCGGTGAAAGTCGGGTCAAAGGTTTCAGTGTAATCAATAAAAGGGATCGGCACAAGTCAAACGCCACAGGTAACGTTCAAAGACAGGAAAGCTAACAGACATACCGACAATGAAGGAGTTAGGACGTTTGTGAGCAACAGCTGCGTGGTTGTATGAATGTTGACGTTACCTGTCCGGTGATGCCGGTGATAACAGCCACCTTGCTCTTCTTCAGCTCTCCGTTCAGCGCGGAGCTACCGTTAGCGGACTCGGAGCTCATGGCCATCTCTTCTCGGCTGGATGTTTGCAGTCTGCTGTCACAACGACCGACAATAAAACAAAAGAAACCTGTCCGTGCTGAGTGTTTAGCGTGTGAGCACTGACGAGCATCCGTAAACCACAATACACGCCGCTACAAAAACTGCACGAGCCTACGTATGAGGAAGCGGCCGCGAGATCAGCCAATAGGAAGAGCGCAAGTGGGAGTCGAAGAGCAGGCTTCGTTAAAGAGGACGGAGGGTATGAGAGGACTGGAGGTCCTTAGCCACAGCGCCATCTAAAAGATGGCGAGAGAAAGGCAGCCTCCTATTATATCAACGATGGAGGTTGTTTTGTGTGGCTTTTTGTCAGAAGTCGCGGTGGAATGTACATTTAGGTACATTCAAGTTCTGTACTTAAGTCGGATTTTGTATAGTATTTCCATGTTATGCTACTGTACTATATTTTTGAAGCCAATATTGAACTCTTCACTCTTCATATATTTTACAGGTTACTTTGCAGATTCTGATTATTTATATAGGCCTACACAATATGCATCAACTGAAAATTATGATGTAATAATATTGAACCCAACAGTATATAAAGTATAGTTGAAATGAGCTCCACCTTTAAGTGATGAACACATAATGCACCAATGATTCTAACCCAGAGACATTTATTATTATTCCAAAAAGGGACATTTTCCATAATGAGTACTTTTACTTTTGGTACAGTATGGTTTAATTATATTTTGGTGGCAATATAATCCGTCACACATCTGAGGGTGAACCAGAGCCGGTAGGTACAAAACAAGACCTATATTAAAAGGGGAATAACAGGAAAGGTGAGATGGAGGCTTGCAGGAGTCCTGGCTGGGGAGTGAGGAAATGCACCCAGGGGAGAAGGCTTGGCAGAGGGAATCCTAGGACTGTAAGGTGGCTGGTGGGCAAGCTGGCGAGGCAAAGCAGATTTCCAGGTATTAACAAGGAGAGCATGTCTTTCAAGTAAGCAGGCAAACAAACAATAAGATAAGACTACCAGGAAAGATGAACAAGTAACAGAGCTGGAAGCGTGGCACAAACCCTCTTTGGCTCATCGGTCCAGTGGGAACTGGCTGTTGGTGCAGATATTATATGCAAATATATAGAGCGGAAACACTGCCAACCTATTTCTTTTGGATGTGTAGCCATATCTTACACATTGAACACTTTGTTACAAATTTTGCAGTATGATGGATAATTTCAAAGTATTTACTGATAGTATTCAGAGGCTATGTGGTTTACACATTCATATGTCAACACCATTTGTTTAGTTTAATGTAAAGTCAGAGGATGTAGAAGCGAAATCACAATGTTTTTTTAGAAAGCAATACATTTTAAGAATCACAACAGCAGTGCATACGAGTCTCTTCTGGTTCTGGATAAAGCAGAAAAACTTTACATTTTATACTTCTAGTATGTGAAACCAGCACGGTAAAACTCAGAAATCAACCTCCAGAAGCAACAGTGCCGAGGTGTGCAGAGATGATATTTTGTGTGCGCGCATTTGCAGCCTTTTGTGTTGGTTCAGAAAACATCCTGGTCAAACAGGATGGGACATGTCAGTGGCCTGTACAAAGATAATAAATGAACTCTGAACATTGTTCTTGTTTGACGAGCATCACTGCGACAGGAACAAACACTCATTTCACCCTCCAGAAAATGTTTCCTCTCTTACTGGCACACACTGGTGGACAAGCGTTATTCAAACCCACAGAACTTAATTTCTAGTTTCAGTAAAGTTCTCAATATATACCAATTATGTCGGCTTGAAACATGAATAATTGTGTGAACAATAATAAAAAGAATGATGTTCTCATTTTCGGCTATATGCTGAAGCGTCCTGGGTTTGGCCACATCAGTCAAGTGAACTGAGTGTAAGTGGTAGGAACCAAACCCAGACGTGGCTGAATTATAAAACAATGGACTAGTCACGTTCTCTCAGGTTCAGCTAAGACTCAAGCGCAGACACAGACACAGGAGATGAGGTGAAGTTGGAAATAAGGTCTTTCACTTGTCACCCAAAAAAGTCATAAACAAAAACTTAAAGCGACTCCAACAGGGAGCGGGCAAAAAATCCAAACAGAATTTTAAAAAAGTCACAAAAAAAAAAGCAAAGGTACAAACCAGGAGCAAACACGAGGACCAAACGCTGGAGCACGGCGCAGACCCGAGGGAGCCACAATGCTGGAACAGACAGGGAACGAACAAAGACAATCTGACCACCAGAACAGGGAAAGCAGGGGAGTATATATGTGTGGGGTGATGAGAAGATTGAAGGCAGCTGGGTGGACTGGGCAGGTGAGTAGGATGAGTGCAATCAGGGGAAACACACACAGACAGGAACACAGGGAGCAAAGCCTAAACCGTGACAGGACCCCTGTGCACAGACATGCAAAAGGCCCCACCACCTCTACACAGGAGCAAGACACACAGACGTTTTAGTTGTTTAGCTTCTTTTTGTGGTGATTTTGTGTCTCTCTGCAGTTGTCGTGCATCTCTTTGTGGGTTTGTGTCGTTTTGTGTCTTTTTGTAGTTGTTTTTGTGCCACTTTTGATGATTTTGAGTCTTCTTGCAGTTATTTCTTGTCAGTTTCGTTCCTTTTTGTAGTCGTTCTGCATTTCTTTGTAGTTATTTTGTGTCCCTTGTTGTTGCTTTATTATTTGAAATGACCTCTCATCTTGTGAGGAAAGAGTCTGGAAGACTTTCAAATCAGGGAGTAAAAAGTATAAAATAAATATCCTCAATTATACATCTTATTCCATTGTCATAGTAACATAATATGTTGCAGCAAAGTGCTGTCCCATTCCTATTCACACCATCTCAAGCCCTCACAGTCTCTCACACTCAATCACTTACCAGGTGACGTCAGTAAGTCCTTGAAGATTCAGGGTTTGGGGCTTGAAGGGGGACATTGGGATTGGGCCTCCAGGGTGATTACCTTTCCCCGCCCTGATCAGCTCCATAGGTTCCCAATTACCTCTCCTCATCCCGAGAGCATTTAGTCTGTGTGCTCCCCTTTGTTTGTGCCGGTTTGTCTTTGTACCTCTGTATCTAATGTTACAACAATTTCTCCCTGTGCTGTTGGTTGCCTGGTTTTTTGACTCTGTTTGTCTCTTTTAGCCTCACCCCCATTTTGGATTTGTTTGCCTGTGCTGACTGCCTACCTGTGTACTGAACTTTTTAACAGTAAAGACAGTGTTTTATTTAGCTGCCCAGGCCTCGAGTTGTGCTTTTAAGCCCTTATCTCATCTCTTAACCTTTCATAGTCAATGTGAGTCGCTTTGCAGCTGTCCTTTTGAGTCTCTTACCAGTTTGTATGTGTCTCTTTGAGTGTTGTTTTGTAGGTGACGGCCAGGGGCCTTTTAAACTTTGGGCCCCTGTAATAAATACAGACGCTGTTAACGATACTTTCATTAAGTGTGGGAAAGGGTTTTTTTATTTAAGAGGAAAATTGGGTTTTGAGTTGTTAGGACTGACTTGTCAGCATGCCAGAATAAACACAATTTCTGGAACAGAACTTGATATATTGACCCAGATAGAGGAATTCATTTCACATCACTTGAGACGCTATCTCAAGAGGAGCGATCAAACACTCGGAGCGGCTCCTAATCTCTTATTATTCTTGTACATTCGAGCATGTATGAAAACATCTGCTCCAGCTGAGAGTGTCAGTAGCCTGTGAAAGCACTCTCTCACCGCTGGACTTCCCAGAGTGCACAGCGTGATGGGAGGTTTGATTACATTACAGTCTAAAGAGCCTTTCCCACTGAACAAAATACCCACTAACACCCAGTTTTTGTCAGTATAGTCACGGATATGTGTCGGCTCCAGCTCCGCTCGACGTGACAACCAGAAGGACATGCTCATTTTTTGCCCCTTTTCTGGTACAATGCTATATGATGCATGTTGAAGATAAAAAAAAGATGACGGATAAACTCTAGAAAAACTGGACAGTTATTACAATTTGTTAATTTACAAAAAATACAATCAATACGCTCTCCTCAAAGCTACCGAACTAACCTCCGGTGCCAAAAACATAGAAGGGCCTACTCCTCTACTGGCAATAGGAAAGGATTCTTATACTTATTTTTAGCCGGTTTCCCCGTGTTTAAAAAACCTGCATATGTCTTAATTTTGGTGAAAAAACGGGTATAAAGTAGGCCTAAACATGATCGTATAAAAATAAGTGCCTGGGGTCCTGAGAAGCACAGCAGTCTGCTCATCCACCCTCCCTGATCAAAAGAGAAAAACACACAGCTATGTTACAGCCAGGGGCTCAGCTTCTTCTCTCATTGTTTGGACGGCAGGTGTCTCGCTGTGCGTCCACTGCGGTGCAGAAACCTTCATCCTTCACTCATGTGTTGTGTGCGTGGGAACACCAGAGAGTGCAGGGTTAAGTGCAAATAAGAGAGGGATAAAACCGATTTTGTTATATCAGACCAACACCTTCATGCTTTCCTTTCCCTCCCTCCTCCTATACACTAGCACACGCCTGTTTGCCCACACTCTTATATTGATTTAAATCAGGGTGATTCATCACTCATATGTGTTCACGAGTTGATGTGATGGATGGATGGATTTATCAATCAGCAAAGCAAAGTGAGAAGCCTGGACCAACAAACGCATTGTGAACATTTCTCTGTAACTGCTGGATAAAAACTAATTCAGTTATTTATTTTCTGCAAATAGTTCCCTGTACTTTTACAACCAGATTAATACATTGAAAAAACGTCACATTAGTAACATGAACAGTGGTTGTATTGTATATTCAGGCTTATTAATATAAATTCATAAGTCATCTCTGCTAAAATACACTTTTGTAGCAATGCAAGCAATTGTTGCTTGCATTGCTAATATTAAAAGCCTCACTGTTTCACTCTATGATAGGACTTACTGTAAGTTACTGTATTTGATCTTCATCTGTCTTCCTAAAAAAATGCATATCTCGTTATTTCGTTGACTCGTAAATAAATATAATATATATTTTTAAAAAAAGATGTGGCTCAGCTGGGCTCCGACAGCACTGCAGACCCCAGAAACCAGCCTGACCAGAGCTGGCCCTCTGGACATAGCACCGCAAGCATTGCTCAAAACAGGGTGTCGCAGCATCTATGTGTTAAAAAGATTTCCCTTCTTAGATGCTTTAGAGCAGGGATTCCCAAAGTGTCGCGCGCGCACACCTGGGGGTGCGCGAGCTGCCTCCAGGGTGTGCGCGAGAGGAAAAATCTAATGGTGTAATAATTGATATTAAATATAATTTTAAAAAATGTAAGTGGGATTTTTCACAAAAACATGAAATATAAAAATTCCCTTTGTCACATTTAAATTAAAAAACTTACAATTTAATAAATAAATGCACTTCAGCTCCTGCCGCCAGACTGTCTTTTACGTACACAGCCTAGCTTGTGCAGCTATAACGTCAGCTAACAGCAACGTTCATGCAAATATGCTAAACTGGCTGAAATCGGGGAAACTGTCAGGTGGGACATCTGAAGCTATCAGTCATAAAAGAGGAGAGAGAGAGAGAGAGAGAGAGAGAGAGAGAGAGAGAGAGAGAGAGAGAGAGAGAGAGAGGAACGGAGAGGTGCGTTGGGGAGAGACCGGGAGAAGAAATCGAGCAAGAGTCAGAGAAAGATGAGACGGAGGAGACCGACAAGGAGGAAGGGATAGCACAGACAAATCGGGAGCACATAGGTCCATCGCGGAGTCAAGGTGAAACAAGAGGAAACGAGAGTGAGCATCAGACCGGGAATAAAAAGAGGAAACATGATGAAAGGTATCTGGGTCTGGGCTTCTGTTCTCTCATTGGTTCGATTGTTATGCGGCTATAAATAGGCTCTGTTGATTTTATTTTTAAGGTGTGGGGGATTGGGGGGTGCGTGAACCCGGTTGGGATGTAGAAGGGGGTGCGTGGCCTAAAAAGTTTGGGAACCGCTGTTTTAGAGGAATCATTTGACGTTAGGGGAAATACCTTTATTTGCTTTCTTACTGTGGGTTAAATGAGAGCAATAATACCACTTCCAGTCTTTAGGCTAAGATAAGGTAATTGATTCCCATGTTAACAAATGAGAGAAGCATCGATCTCCTCATCTGACTTCCGGCAACAAAGCATCAAAAATGTAACTGTTGCTTTAAGATTCAAGAGATTCAAACTATTTTTTTCCGATCCACACAAGCCCATGCAGACAACGCCCCGGGCCAATGAAATCCTGGATGTAGAAGCAACAGTGACAGGAGGGCAAACAGGCCCACCGACGTCACTGCTGCACAAACAGAAGCAGGATGAAGCTGATGTTGCCTCTCCCCAGCCAAGAAGCTCCACGTTTACCTCAACAAGGAGCTGATTGCTGACAGTGTCAACAGTAAACTCACAACACACACACACACACACACACACACACACACACACTTGGGATCGTTTTGTGTTAAATCAATTAAGGTCTTTCTTCCTCTTCGCTCAATGAGATTTGCCATGAGAGGTATTTGATGGGAATTGAGTTATTTATTGGGTCTTGAATGGTGTATTGGAGAACAATCAAACATTTGCCTTTTTTATTTTAGAACTACTCCTGAACACAGAGGAGGAGGTTGTCCCAGATAAGAGGAGGAGGAGGTTGTCCCAGATAAGAGGAGGAGGGCCGATGAAGAAGAGGCCTCCCCACATAAGAAACAGTGGACCGATGAGGTTAAGTTCCCACCAGACAAAAAGATGTCTGGGTGGAGGAGAGGCGTAAACCTACCCAAAGGACACACCGCTCTAGTCAGAGACAGTTACTGACAAAATGTTTTCCTGTTTTTTAATGCTTTGTAACTGATTGATTTCAAAATATTAAAAATGTTGAGAAAATGTCCATACAACAACAGTTGAATATGAAGTTATTTGCCACAGTTTTACTCTGCCATTTTGATTAACTTCTTTTAATAATTAGCTTGAGGTTTTTAAAACAACTTGCTTTGTACTATAAGAAAGTCCTCCAAAATAATCTTTCTGATTATTTTCTGATCTGAGCAGTTATCGTAAGGATGACACTGTCAAAAACTACCAACTAATTAACTAACTAATTAACTAAGTAAATGGTTAACAATTGTCAGTTATAAAAAATATTCACATGCCAGTTTTCTGATACGACACAACTGCGGCTTAGGTTTGGTTGAGTTTAAACAAATAAAAATATGAGGGAACAACACAAGCAATGCTGACTGTTGGCAGGGCACTGGATGATCCTTGACAGGTAAATGTTAAATATTTTAGACATTTGAACAAACAACTCATACTGTTGGTTTTTATGTTGGGAACAGTCTCTGTAAAGCCTCTGAGTTTCAGCCATATGACCTGGGGACGCTGAATGTAAAATAAAGTGTAGAAGACAGTGATGTGCTGTGTTTACTGTATGTCTCATAATACTCATGTATCATGTCGGACATACGTGTAGTATATTATGCATGTGAAAACACACACACACACACACAGCAGAATGAGAAATAAATAAATGAGGTTTGAAGTGACGGTGAAACCTCCAGAAGTCGATTCAAACTAAAGATCTCATGATGAGTCGAGTCACGTCATTACATGTAAATAAATAATGTCTTCCTTTACAACTGTCAGATTAAAAAAAGGACACATGCTTTAGTATTTTCACATTACGCTTTCATTTAATGCCAACTTTTTTAATTTTCAGCATTATTCTGGAAGCAACGTACTCATTCAGGAAGTCGTGTTTATTCCCTACTGAGTACAACTTTCATGCAAATGGTGACACAATTTTGATATTCAAGTTTTAGTTCCAAAGATATAGACTGTAAGAAACACTGCATATGCTTTTTAGTGTGCTCTATTTATTTGCTTGTTCATATTCTACATTGAATTATGTCATCATTACACAAGAAAACTTGGAAAAAAGGTGTCATGAATTCAAATAAACAAGTATTCAAGATCACAAAGCTGTTCCATTTCTAATCGGAGCAGCCAACAACGGAGTGATAAACATTCATCCAACTTCCCGTCTCTTAGAGAGAACGGGATAGTGAATCAGTCGGCGCGGATGTCATCTCCGCTCTGTCGCTGCAGATCCTGTTTGTCTCCCCTGAAAGAAATCCCATCTTGAATATAAAAGCTTTGCACTTCAAGTACAGTCTGGTGTTGAACCAGTAAATAAAATGAACATAAGAATCCACTTCAGTCGTAATCGGGAGTCATTCATAGGTAGTGTTCTGTTGTTCCTTAAGCCTTCATGGAAGGTGAGGGGGCTACTGCAAACTGCCGAAGCGAAGGCGAGCTAGTGGCATGAACGCATACGGAAGGCAATCCGGTCTGCAGTGAAAATGTACCAGAAACGTGGGATGAATATGGCTCGAAACAGGAAGTATTCAGTCATTGAGATATCCTCACTTTTCAGGGGAATGAGAGTATGAGGCGTTGTGCTACACACTGTACAAAATAAATGAATGTGCTGTGACTTCAACTGCAACCAAGTTCTAAATGTTGTCGTTTTTTAAACTCTATGCTCAAGAAAGAATAACATTTTATAAGACTTAAAATAATAATTAAAAGAAAAATTGAAATTAAATTAAAAGAAAGAAAAAAAAGAATCTGTATTCACAAAAATATATTAATTGAATAATAGCTTTCGCTCTCTATATTTTGCTCAATGTTTGCTAAATCTTGTAGAAATAGGACAAAAAGTGCAAAGCATGCAACAAACCAGGACAACATGACAAACTGCTCACTATCAGGGGGAGAATAACAGTGTCTGTGTGATGCTAAACTGCTGATTTTCAGTTTTGCCTTTTCACTACATGTGGAAGTTGTGGAAGTGGCAAATAACTCAGGTCTTTAGTCGCTAATATTTTGGATTCACCGCTGCGATACAGGTCGTTCTAAACACCGCCGTAGAGCGAGCGAGTCCACGCTGGTTCAGGAGGAAGGTTTGTCCTCTGCGGTAAGCATGCTAGTAAGCATGCTAGCAGATGATTCGTGACTCGACGGCAGCGTTTGAAAAGTCAGTTTTTCTCCTGCGGGCCTCTCACTATTCAGGTCAGAACTACAAGCTGCGAAGCTAAGCTAACACGAGGATGCGAGAGTAGTTATCCTGTAGCCATACAGGTACAGCAGCATTGGTCCAGTGTTGAGCTCCAGGGCCCTACATTGTCAAAAGGCATGCTGAGGGCCTCACAGTGTTTCTAAAAAGGGAAAGAAGAAAAGGCAGATATCAGGTTTTAAGTTCGTAAGTAGCCGGATGGGGAAGAAACAATGCTTTAGATTCAGAAATGAATCACTAACTAGCAGGAAACATGTCTTACCTGTCTGGCTCTCTGGAGAAGGAGCATGCGTGGAGTGGCACTTGTTTTTCTAAAATGAGAGAGGATCCGCTGAATTAGTGCATTAGAGCAATGAACTGAACACTGGTTTGTTTCTTTGTCTATTAGTGTTTTTTAACTTTTAATTATTTACAATTTCTGTCGCTTGTGCTTTGCCACACATGTTCCCTCAGGTCAAGCCTGGTGTCTTCACTAACACAACTTATATAACTCACATAATGTTTGATGTACATATTCAAAGTTTCATGATTGCTGTAACTCAGATACAGCTTATAAAAGCTCTGTGCCACCTAAGAATCCCCCACAGAGGAGCAGCAAGAGCTCTGATTGGCCAGCTGTCTTTTGCTGTGGACAGGGAAAGATAGCAGCAGTAATCATGAGAGCCCTGTCTTTACATTACCTTCTGATTTAGTCGATAGTGCAGACTCTGGTCTGACAGCCAGGGGTGCCGAAGGGACTCTGCGGCACTCATCCTCCAGCTCTTGCTCTTCACCAGCAGAAGGGTGATGAAGTCTTTGGCCTCGTCGGAGATGTCCGTAAACTCCTCCTCCTCAAAGTTCCACTGACACGCCAGGATGTTGTTCAATGTCTCGTTGTCATCGTCCCCCAGAAACGGAGACAAGCCACTGAGCCTGGACCAAGAGGATACAGAGTTCAGGGATGCTACTGTGAGTCTATGTATATCTACAGTATATGTACTGTATATGTGAATGAGCATCCACAACTCACAGCATGTAAGTGATCACGCCAAGGCTCCACATGTCAGTGGGGAATGAAACAAACTCATAGTTGATGACTTCAGGGGCTAAAAATTCAGGTGTTCCAAAGTTGACCCTGAGCTTCTCCCTGGGTTTGTACCTGTGAGAGGACAAGCAGAAACATAAGAGGCATATATGGGGCTCAGAAGGTCCTGTTATGAAAGATGAGAGTTAACAACGATGTCAAATGTAAATAGATGTCATATTTTACCTCCTGGCCAGGCCAAAGTCAATGATTTTAATCTTGTTAGTAGCTCTGCTGACACAGAGAATGTTCTCAGGCTGAAAGGGAACAAGAGAGGAGGATTATGGGGGAGGAAAGAACAATGATGCATCCAAGGTGACCAAGTGGCAGTAATAAAAGGTTCTGAGTGGATTTTTCTTCCACTGGTATGTAAGACCATTAAAACATCACACCAGTGCATGTTACTCTTCATAATCAAACAATAGATACATAAATGGGCATTAAAGTAGTTGCAGAATGTCCTGAAAAGCAGCCTTGATAATTAGGAACAAGAAAGCTGGTATTGGAAAACAAAATTACAGTAAAATGTGAAAAATCAGAGGGATAGTGCTGATTGTGAGAAGACGAGATTCAAAGTTGAAGTGGGTTTACCTTGAGGTCAAGATGTAGGATGTACATCTTATGCATGTACTGCAGCCCTTCACAGATCTGGCGTATAAACAGCACCGTGTCCAGCTCCGTCAGGTTGTAGTTCTCATCAATGATGCGGTCAAACAGCTCCCCTCCCTCCACACTACAGAAACCAGAGCTTGTAAGTTTGTTGTATTGACGAATGAGAACAAATACTGTGCACCCAGATGAACGCATGTGCCCCCCCCCCCCCCCCGACTTACTATTCCATGACCAGGATGATGTCATGGCGTGACTCAAAGGTGGCGTACAGCTGGATGAGGTTGGCGTGATTCAGCTGGTTCATCACCTGGATCTCATTCCTCACCACTTCCTGAGAGACAAGCAGACAAGAGGCATGAAACAAATACGAGTCAATGAAAAACCTGCAGTGCAGTATGGGGTACGCACATAATGTGCTGGAAAACCATAGAAGAAGATCGTATGTAAAACCCTGAAATGAGCTGTATCGCCATCCTTTGCACCTCCAGTGTAAAATAGGAGTCACTGTTGTTTGGCGTTTTATTTTGCTTCCCTGTTATCGCTTTTATAAAAAAGAGATGGACCTCTGGCTGCTTTCTCATCGACTCTCCTCTCTCGAGCCAGACTTGTAATGAAGTCCATTGTTGTGTGAGCTACTGTTAATATCAACTGATTTCTTGCAGCTGCTTCAAAGTAAATGCTCCACAAAAGAAATCTACTGATATTAATTTAGTGTAGCTACCAGCTAAATTAGACTCGATTTCAGATTTCTTCAACTAAAATGTAGCAGTGCATTGTTTCTAAATGTAACACTTGGAACAGTTTGATTTGATGAAGGTGATGTACTTGCAGGATTCTTGCAATTTTGGGGTTACCCACATGGATGAATGCACTTATTTTGATTTACCTATAAAGTAAAGTAATGTCAGCTAAATAAATGTAATGGAATACATTACATATCAATATTTTGCACATTCCTGCACACAACTGTGCAGTTCTTTTCTTGCTTCTTGACTTTTGCAGTATTTGCTTTTCATTTTAATTACAATGTCAACAAAACACCAAAAGGCAAATTCCTTATAAGTGAAAACCTACTTGGCAATAAAACTGATTCCGCTTCAGATTCTGATGTAAAATTGCAACATTTTGCAGGAGGAATTGCAAAGAGGATGCAGCTACTGGATAAATGAAGATATGTTGCCATCAGGTGCTTGTTGTAGTATGGGACGCTTTTTCAGGTGGCACTGTATCTCAGGCTTTAACCCTTGCACACCTAAGTATCAACTACAGTATATTGTATAGGGCTTTTCCAACACACTGGCATCAACATGAGCTATTCAAAAGGCTTATCATCGGAGCCATTTGAATAGCTCAGATGATAATGTAAGAGCTACAGGCCGACATCTGACCTCTCTCACGTCACTATCGGATGACTACGAGCAAGAAAGACACAATAAGGCTGAAAAAAACTGCCACATGCCCTCTGGGCTGTTGAGCTGTATCTATTTTTAAAACGTAATCCTTTTATGGTGCTTAGCAACAATGGAAGTGATCGTCCATTAGACTGTCTGGGGAAACAGGCATCCCGATGCCATTGTTAAACATACACATTCTGCTACGTATTCAGCATTCATCGGCCGATCATTACTGCACCTTCTCTTTCTGGCTCCTGGCTTTGATGATCTTGGCAGCCAACATTAAACCAGTCGAGTTCTCTATGCACTTGTGGACTTGTCCAAAACGTCCCCTGATGAAAGAAAAGCAAAGCACACATGAATCAAGCACATACATAGATACTAGCGGCAGAGTAGAAGAACCATCCTAGAAATTGGATTTGTTGTTTACAAAACATGTATTGTGCTGAAAGGATGACACAATGGACAGAAATAACAATTTAGATTTTTTAAATTATTTTGAAAAAAGGATTTCGTAATAATTTAAGGAATTTCTCATGGTCAAATTTAAAATAATTGTTGGTTCCAGCATCTCAAAGAAATAACATTCTCTGTTTTATATCACAGTAAATTGGATTTTGGATTGTTAGTTGGACAAAACACCCAATTTTAAGACTCTCTCGAGCAACTTGTATTCTGGGAACAATAATCGATTCGTTAAAAAAAATGATTATGAAAATAATTATGAATCATCATAATGGCTCCCTCAGTCATACAGTAATTAAGGCTATATGCTGTGCCATTATGTCAGTCATTTGAACAACGTGCTTGCGTGCAGAGGGGTAATCTCCAGCTTGAGAGGCAGGATTTAGCACTCGTCTATTACATCAGAGAGGCCCGCTATTTCACAAGAGCCCCTCTGAGGCTCAAAATCAAATGCTCTTTAGAGGGGCAATAAAAAGGTCTTTGAAAAAACTATTAGGCGTCCCCTTACAGGCTGCGAGACCCTCTGTTATTTCATCAGAGAGGGCCGATGTGTTGAAGTGTCTCTGGCTGAAAAAAATGAAGACAAACTCTTCGGAGGTACTCACCCTCCCAGGACCTCGTCTCTGTGGATGGTGTAATAGGTGTCTATCAGATGGGGTTTGGGAGTCACGATGCGGTGGTCGAAAGGTGCTAACGGCGGAGGGCTTGACTCTGAAGAAACCGCAAAGGAAGACAGAATGAAACCAAGGATTTGCCGTTGCTGAAAAACAGAGGGTATGAAACTGGAGGAAGACGCCTCGGACCCCACAAACAAAGTGGATCAAAATAGCAGCATGCTAATGTCTCATTATCTGCTCTGCCAGCTATGCCGACTGACATGTTAGTGACGCTCGAGCAGCCGTGGTGTAATGACATCGGAGCTGTTTCAAAGTCTGGGAAACGAAAAAGTTAAATGTCACCGACTAACAACCAAGTCGGGCCTGTGTGGAGAGCTCACAGCACATGAATACAAATCAAAATGGATTCATTTCAAACAGGTCCAGAGCCAGGATTTTGAAAATACTGAGGCCAGGAGTCATCGTTAATGCAGAAATCTGAGTTTGTGTCTGAACTGCAGGCGTATGGTTGGACTATTTCATCATTTCGAGACAGTTTTTGACTTGTCTTTGTGACTATTTATCTTGTATTTGAATGTAAGTGTTAAGAATAAACATGTGCATTGAAACAAAGAAAGCAGACACCTTTAAACAAAGTTAATGTTGAATTGAATTATTATATATATATATATACAGTATATATAATTTATGAAGCCAGTAAGGCATCTGTGTCCATCTTCCAACAAAAAAACCTGTGTATACAGTTACATGAAACCATATACACAACAGGATATGACCAAGTTAAGCCAAGGTCTAAACTTCAAAATAAAAGTTGCTCACTAATCAACTAATCCTTATTTTGGCAAAAATAGTTACACACCTGATTCCCAACTAAATTGAAAGTTACACATGATAACAACTTCTAAAAAAAAAAAAACATGCATTCCCTACAAAACCAAGGATATGCCCGCAGTGCTTTCCCTTAAAAAAACATAATGTCTTACCAATGATGAATTCTTTCACTGCTGACTCTCCCTCCTCCCCCTCCTCGTCCACCTCTGTCTTTACATCGTCAGATTTGGAAGCCCGAGGCTCGTCCCCGTCGACCACCTGCCCGTCAGCACTTTCCCCTTTACTGTCTTCCACTCTGCTTTTTTTGAGGTCGTCCTTCACCAGGTCCTCTTCTGTGACACGACGTTTGCTGCAAGTGGCCACATCGCCGACTTCCTCAGAGCTGCACGTGAAAAGAAAAGAAAAACGTTGAGCACCTGCATTTTTTACTTAATTTAATGTCATTTTTCTTCTCCCTCCCCTAAAGAATTTGTCTTTTAACTGACTTCTGTGATAGATAAGAACGATAAAGAAATAAAGATAAACACAATGATGACACAGTTATCGTGTCCAGAGTTCTATTCTAAGACAGAAACGATAGCATAAAACTGTGATCGGCGAGAACTACCTCTCCTGTGGCAGGACAGCGGTCTGGCAGATATCTGCGATGATGCTTGGGGCCTTTTCCGATTTTGACGACTCTTCTGCCTCCACTTTATGCTTTCTCTTCCCGTCATCCTCCACTATTCCAGCCTCTTCTTCCGCCTTTTCCTCCTCTTCCTCTGACTCGGAGTCATCAAAGACACCCTCCTCCGCTTCCTCCTCTGTCTCCTCGGTTGCCTTCTTCCCGTCTTCTGACTGGGCGGCAGAGGTGTGTGGTCCGTCCAGGATCAGCTCCGCTGACTCCAGTCTTCTTCCCCCACTTCCCCTGTCCTCCCCCTTCTGACTGTCAGCCTCGGCCCTTCCATGGGAATGCTCAGTGTTCTGCCTGTTGAGCTTTTCCACCTGCTCCTGCAGCACAGGCTCATTCTGCGCGCAAGTGTCTGACATGGGGGAAAGAAAGCAAATAACCAAAAGCGATGTTTGGCACTCAGTATGTACTGCCATTACATTAAAACTTCCAAAACTGTTGTTTTCACTGTGTTTTGAAAATGGCATGGATATAATTCACTCATGGTATATACTAGTATGTATTTTACGCAATAGTTAAAAATAGTTAGGAATGACAAATGGCTTAAAAAATCCAGTATTGGTCGGGCTATAGTCCATATCTATTCCAGCAGATCGTCAAAGGATAAAGATGCTGTGTACGTCTCTCTATAAACTCCGGTGATTGGAGGTTGAGTGTCATTTCCTGTTTGAGCCTATACCTGTCGAGTCTGCAGGTCTCCTCTTCTTCTGGGCCTTCGAGCCCTTCAGGCTCAGTTTGGCTTTATCCTTGTCATCCTTTGCCTGGTTGCAGAAAGAAGAAACGAAGATCAAGCATTAGACAAAACTTGAGACAGGTTTAAAAATCCGAACTCCTATATTTGCAACAAATTCGTTTTCTCTTTTTCAAAAAGTAATTTTTGAGTCTGATTTCTGTCGGGAACAGCGTAGTCATATATATATATATATATATATGTGTGTGTGTGTGTTGTCATTTGCACATTAGTCAGACAGCAAGCCAAAGTGCTTGTTAGCGCTGCTATGGTTGACCCCGTAACTCAAGCATAATGTCGAGAGGAATGGATGCCTCCTCCAGGAGAAAGAGGAGAGGTCACATGCCATCTGTAGCAGACGACATGCCGCACAACACAGGAAACCGTTACATTCACTCTTTCCCACATCTGCTATACAGTGATTAAAGGACATGAAATAAGTGCAGTATCCATGCATGACACTTTACAGGATGGCAGAAAAGAGGTTCAGGTGATCCCTGCTGCGGTTTCTCTGTTATTTAATATGTCATGAATCTGTTTGCTTAGCCACATTCCTAAAAAACACAGCTTCTGAATCAGCCGAATTCAAGCACGCGAGATATTCCAACTCACACGCAAACATACATGGATATCTTACAAAGACAAGGCAGTAAAAAGCACATTCTCAATATTGCTCCAAGAGATTAAGGATAACAAACATGCACAGTGTGACGCAGACTAGGTGTGGCTTCGGAACCGGCCAGGCTAGACTGATTCTGTGCAGCTTCAGTCCAATCCACTGCTGTGCTGATAAAGACACCGTTTGGATAAGATAACCAGTCTGAACCATTTACACCTCAGAGGCAAATGACAATCACTGCACGAGGGAAAATCACTTAACATTACAGAGAATGACATGTTGAAGTACAGCAGAGCTAATAATACGATGTGTATGTAGTCACATCAGAACAATGAGGAATGACTGGCAGCTTGATACTCAAAGAAGGAATCTAAAAGCCTTGTTTACAGACTTACTTTATGTATTTTACCGGCAAAACCTTCAGGTTTTAGAGCCAGCTATATTTGTTATGTCGCTGCAAACATTGTCACATATTCCATCAAGAGGATTTGCAACCTTTCGAACAGCACTTAATGCATCTGTCGCTATGATCACAATGCAATTAGACCTCTCACCATGTTGACATGTTGGCGACACAGCACACAGTAACAGAACCACTATGAGAACATTGCGCTGCACCTTCCTCAAAGTACTCTGTGTTGGAGATGAGAACAGATGGATTTTATGGCCACTTCTTGCTGGGAAACCTCGCTTGTGATGTTGTTAAATCTCTCACCTTCTTGTTCGCCTTCTTTCCAGGCTGTTTGAACAGCAGCTCCACCAGCCTGGAGCTCTTCACTACCTCCCCAATAAAGCAGATCACCTGCTGGGTTCCCTCCACAAGCCTCTCCACCCCGTCCAGCCTGCGTCCCTGACTCTCCATCTGCTCGCTGGCCCTCTCAACGGTCCCATGCAGCTCTCTGCACGCCGCATGAACCCCGGACCCGCGTCTCCCCCCGTGGTCCTCGTCACGCATCGATGCCAGATCCCGACCTATGCCCCTGACGTCCAGGGACAGGCCATCTAGCCGGACCAAGACCGTCTGCTGCATGCTGAGCAAGCGCTCCATCTGAGAGCTGAGTGAGTCCATTCGGCTCTCCACGCAGCGCAGGGCGGCATCATGAGGCGAGCAGGGCGATGGCGAGGAGGCTTGGGACTTGTCTGATCCATTAAGTGAGAGCTTCCTTCCACCCGTCTTCTGGCCATGAAGAGGATTTGGATCATAGACTTTGGCTAAAGAGTTGACCAGGCTGGAGCTCATGACTGATTCAAAGCGGGCCTCCTCACAAACACCGTTTCACTCACTAATCAAGTCCGTTCACTTTTCACGCAGGCTCGATGGAAGCGGCAACAAAAAACATAATACCGGACAAAGCTACTGGCAGAAGGAAAAGAAGTGGAGGGAGAACAGAGATCTCTCCCTCAACGCTGCACCACTGAGTTTTAAGAATAGTAAATGGCTGTACTCCAAATTAAAGCGCGCACCCCCCCCACGGACGTCAGGGACTGTAAGTGGCCAGTGATAAGAGCTGAGGGCTCTGGTGTGCAGCTGGGGATTGATGTGGGTTAGGGGGAGATGCTGCAGAGGATCGCTATGTGACATTTGAGACACTTCAAAAGCCCTTCAGTCAGGTGTCAGAATCCCAAGAATCTGGGACTGAAATATGACGCCGTCAAAAGTAAGACAAACAAATAAAACGTACAGCCAATAAAAATCTCATGATTGAGGACCGGTGCAAAGTTTCAGCAGGTGTAGTAGTATGAGTATACAGTATATTGTGCAAAACATGGATCTTATTTTCAGATTCTATATGGGAGTTTGTGGTTTTCACATCGTTACATAACAGGAAGTGGGGTGACAGGTGCAAGCTGTGCAAGGCCCCAAAAACGTTAATAACCGTTTGAACCTCTGTTAAAGATGAAAGCATTGTGGGTATTTCTTAACCTCCTCAAATGCCACACAGTTCTCACAACTGATTTGTTGGGGAGTCAGCACATTGCATAATTGCCGCAAATTCCCAAGGTCAAGACTTTCTCTTAAAAAAGAAGTTAAGTTAATTAAGATGACTTATGTCTTGTTACTAATGCTGGAAAAATGCATTCTAGTAATTCTTCTTGGGATACTATAGCATTTTTCATGCACAGATGTACGATGTATACTTGCTAACAAGTTACCAAATCACTTGAAAAAAAAAAGTCCCCTTTATTTGACAAAGAACGGTGTAGAAATGGGGGGAGAAAGAGAGATGTATGACATGTAGCAAACGTCCCAAGGCTGGAATCGAACCTGGGACGTTGCAGTACGGCATGCGCTGTGACCGCTCGGCTATCGAGGCACCAAATGTTGTCTTTAAATACAAATAGCCTTTTTGTGGAAAGAAAAAAAGGTCGCTCAAATAATCTAAAAAAGACAGTTTTCACTTAAACATTTTTGCAAAGAGGAAAAGTTGATTTAAGGTTTATTTGAAGAAGCCTGCAACGTTCCCAATATAGTCTGTGCAACGTGAGGGACAAGACAACGGAAGAAAACAGGAAACAGGTGATGCCACTGACACCTAAGAGCTGTTGATACAGAGGGGGTAGTGGGAGAGGAAACGGACTTGCACATGTGTTGTTGCTGAGAATTAACAGGGACAAACTGACACAAATGCACGTGGACACTGAAGTCCATATACACGAACAGACGCAGGCCATCGGCACTTATTGAGACGTGTCTGACTGTGTGCATTGGCCTCAAGCTTTTCCACGTCTCGGTGCAGTGATATCTAGAGTGGGCAGGGCTTATATACTGGCACGCATCCGTCTAGCACAGGAAAAACCTGACCTATAACCCTCGCACTGTTCCCAGTACAGCTCGTCAGCTGTCAGGTTTAACACTCGTATCCCCGGTGCCTGTTTACCAGCTAAGGTGAGAATGAAAGAGGACACTGTGCAAGTGCAGCCAGAGTACAGTTCATAGCCTGGAAATGCACTGAGCGGACAAAGGAGTTCCCCGATCAGGAAGAGCTTTCAGCTAACCTGGTTTGAAAACATGAATACGTCTTGACATATAGTAGTGCAGTTCCTATGTAATGCAGCTATCCAGGGATTTAAAGGGCCACTTCACCTAAAACTAGCCTCAAGCAATGTTTTCAACAGGACGGACACATGTCTTTCCAAATACATATATCAGTTTCTAGCCATTGTGAACAGATTTACTAAAAACTACTTTTAACTCACATTTGCCAGCCAACTGAATCTGTCTTTAGGACAAAGGAAGACCTTTCTCACACTGAGGTATGTGTGAGAAGTGTAACATATTCTATTTGGAAAATATGTTGCTGTTGAATTGCGCAAGACAAACTAAATGCCACAGGAAAAGCTGCATTATTTGACTTTTTGGCCACTTGGGGGTGTTGAACTAGCTATAAACACAACATATTATCACCTTATAAAATTAGCATTGCAACATTAGCATTCATTAGTAGTCATGTAAGTCCAATATTCACTCGTCTTTTAGCTCTGCTTTTGTGTCTTACTCTGAAGCTGCTAAATGCTGCGACATGTTTGTGTCTGACTTCGTTTGTCGTTTGTTCTGGGCAAGTCTTTCCCATTACATCGTTGGATCCGTTGTTGACATTAAATGTTGACTAAAGCAGCTTTAAAACCTGTATTCTTTTATCCCTGTGGCAAGGTGCTTTGGTATAAAGTCACAATGCATTAATTGTCACCCCATATGGATAACAATGGACTCAGTGAGGGAACCGTCATTCTCTGTTGCCATATTTGCTCTAACCTCATCTGTTATTTTCTTATATCGGTCTCGTCACACCCACAAGATGTCTGAAAACATGACAGATGGCTGATACAATTAAAGAGAGATTTTTACACGATCCAGCAAAACAGGGGCTACGAAGAGCGATGGGTAAGAAGAGCAGGGAGATTGGTCTAGGTCTGGTGCTGAGGGCAGCGGGAGGTTTAACTGTACCCTGTTGGACAATCTCTGAAATCCCCAGTCAGAAAAGGTCACATGGTAAGATGAGAGCCAGCGTGGTATAGGAGCACTGTTTAGGAATGAGAGAGTGACGTGGCCTCGCCACTCTGCCCACACATATAGAGTTACTCAGCAGAAAGACACAGAACAATACATAATGCTTATTCTAGTGCCACAGACTGTCCAGTAATCCAATGTCTTGCAGCTCAATGGACCGGACAACATGAATGGCTCCTTCCCCACTTCCTACCCCCCTACTTCCGACACACCCGTGTAGTTCGTATATAGTTTCTGCATCCAACGCGTTTGTGACGCTATCCCACTGACAATATCTGTCCAGAGACAGACGGAAATATAAACACCTGGTAAAGTACACAAAACCGCCTGTGAAGAAGAAGACCAGTTTGGAAAATGCGGCTGGAAAATATCAACATAGCAAGCAGTCAAATTCAAATCTTTAATTATGTACGTTCACTCACAGAGGGGTAGTGTATACTTTGAAGTGCGTGCTTAGTAACAGACTAGACATTTTGGGCAACCTGAGAACAGCTCAGAGACAGCTCTCTGATCACTGGCATGTTCCAGGGCCCTGGTCCAGCTTATTTGGAGTGTTGAGGAATGGTTGATGGAGATTTAGCCCGTGGCGGTTTGGGGGAGGCTTAGCTGAGGATCCACTGCGGCTCCCGGGTCTTGCAGATCCCCCAAATAAGTCCCCCTGAGGAGCAGGTTGCCTGCCCGTGCGCTGGTCGTATGAGCTGGGGAGTGTAAAGTTGGTAGGCGTGGGAAGACGGGTTATCGACAGTGGAGTTCTGCTGGTCGATGGTCGGCAAAATCAAGTAAGGTTTTATGGGTTTAAAGACGACATTGGATATGGCAGAACCGATGTTGGATCGGTGTCTGTAGGAGGGCGGATCTTCTGAAATGAGAACCGAGAAAGCCATGGCGTTGCGGTGGCCCAGACGTGAGCTGCATCGAGAATGCGCGACGGGTGTCGCGGCGTCATTTGATGATTGGGTAAGCGACTGCTAGGTTGTCAGGAGTTTAAGAGATGGACTTGCTGGGCCATCCGTGGCCCCACGTAATGGCTGCAGCTACTATTGGTCAGATTCCGTAGCATGAGGGGAAATGACTTGGCATCTGCTTGCGAGATCCGAGGCTGGTCTACGGCAAAACATCTTCTGTTGTGGAAACCCCCCAAAGACGGCAGAGGGAGCGGCATCGTTGTGTTGACCAATTGTGTGGGTCCATCGCTGGAAGTGGACAAGGTGGGGGCACTGGCATCCAGGTGTCCCGGTTACGGCAACTTGCTGTGTTTTCTGAAAGTAGGCGGTGGGGGGCACTGGCATCCCGGTGCCAGGTGTCCCGGCTACAGCAACTTGCTGTGGTTGCTGGAAGTAGGAGGCGGTAGCACTGGCATCCTGGTGCCAGGTGTCCCGGTTACGGCAACTTGCTGTGTTTTCTGAAAGTAGGCGGCGGGGGGCATGGCATCTCGGTGCCAGGTGCCTCGGCTAAAGAGACATGCTGTGGCTGCTGGAAGTAGCCGGCTGGGGGGGGGGGGGGGGGGGGGCCCCCGTCCCCTTGTTGCTTTACGTTCCGTTGCTTGCTGCGTTCCGTTGCTGCCTTCCGTTCCGTTGTTGCATCGTGGCGTTCCGTTGCTGCGTAGTTGCGTGGCTGCCTTCCGTTGCTGCGTTGCGTGGCTGCATTTGCGCTGCGTTGTTGCTGCGATGAGTCGGTGCTTGCTGCGATGGGTCGGTGCTTGCTGCGATGGGTCGGTGCTTGCTGCGTGGCTGTGTTGTTGCGTTCCGTTGTTGCGATGCGTTCCGTTGCTGCGTTGCGTTCCATTGGTGCTTAGAGAGGGGGACAGCTTAGAGACGGGGACAGAGGAAAGAAGACCTGGCAACCTGGTGCCTGGGTATAGGCAGAAGAACGGTGGTGTAGGGGAAACTGGGACAGGGCCCTGAAAAAAAAAGTAAGGGAACGCGAAGAGACGGACGGGTGAATCCGGCCAGGAGGTGGGATGGAATACTGTAGAAATTTAAAGGGAGGAAGATAGAGTCGGCATCTCGTTGCCGCTATGGAAAGTAGAGTTTGCCTGAGAGGTGATGCGCTGCAACCTGGCAACCCGGAACTTTGTGGGTTGGAGGGCGGAGCTTCGGGGTGCGTGGTGGCGTCACGGTCGTTGGCGTTACGCCGGTGTGTTTTGGATGTAGGTACGTTTGTGTTTTTTAGCCTGGCGTGACTTTAGGAAAGTTGTGAGGAGTTGGCACGGTTTGCTTTGTTGCTTCCATGCTCTTAGCAGGCGGACTATGGTCCAGTTGGAGGTCTCAGCTGGTGCGTCTTCAATGGGGGACCTGGCTGGAGCGCGGAGGGGTGGCGGCGTGCCGGAGGCTCGTTTGGAGGGTCTGGAGCGAGCGAAGAAGGAGAGAGCTGGATTTACGTTTCCGTTGTCTACGTCTGGAGGTGGCGGGTCTCCCTCTGCCACCGAGATGTGAGTTATAGGACGACGGCCGTGGGTCTGAATCTTGGTATTGTTGGATTCTGGCGGGTGGATGGAGCCGGTCGGCGAGGTGAAGATCGGCGGGTTTGGCTGCGTTGAGCTGCCTGGACCCTCTCGATGGCGGTTGGCGGCGTCTCGTGGGCGGCAGGTCGAGTGCTTCTCTGGGCTGTACGGGTGGCCTCTGGGGAGGCGAACTGGTCGTCGTCGTCGGATGGCCTGATGGACGGCAGGTCCATGTTTTAGGCGAGGTAAGGTTTTTTGCTTTCTCTGCGTGGCGTTCCGGTTGCGAGTGCAGAAAGCACGAGCCAGCGGAGGCTTATTAGCTGAGGGGAGGTATTTGTAGGAGTGTGGCCGGAAGTGGGCGAGAGGCTGAGGTGTGGTCCTGCTCCTGAAATTCAGCTAAATAAATTTATCAACAAGAAGTGGAAATATTCAACATGTCTTGTTGAGGTCATGTTCAGGTCAGGTCATGACTAGAACTTGCATGGTTTTTAACAGTGCTTGACAATGCAATATGCAGTGTTATTAATGGAAACAATGGAAGGTTTTTGCAGGGTTGAGGAGGTCATTTAAAATGTCTCTTTTCACGACGTATAATTCCTTTGTGCTTGATGACGAATGTCTGGTGCGTACATCACAATGGAAAGAAGGCTGCGCATTATCTCCGTAGCTCCACCTGCTGCTTTTCTATCTGACAAATGTACTTGTGTCACCCCTGGCCGATGACAGTCTGTACTTTCACAGTTCCGCTGCGGCGATAACATTCGTCCAGCTCCCTCTCTTGAGGCCTTGGACGGACACGAAAAGATTCCTTTCATGGAAAAGAGGTGCTGTGTGACGTCAGCGAAGCGTGTGTCTATAGGCTATGTATGTTTGTGCTGGGGAGGGCGATTAGGCCTGTAAATATGTTACATAAGCACCACAAGTATGTGCACAGACTCTAAATGCATGCACACAAACCACTTCCCCCGGTTATCGTGAGTGCTCGCTGTCAGCGTTATATAATGTGAAGGCAACTAGGCGTGGCGGGACTGGTTTTTGAAAGGGGATTCAAGATAAATGGTGACCTCTGACCTCGTGGAATGAGGACCCCCAAACACACATGCAAACACATCCATGCAAGAAATCAGCAGGGCTTAGTGGAGAATTTAGGCAGAGGATCTTATATCTCCCGCTGTCTCTCAGTGTCACAGTGTCAACACAAACTGGTGGTGTAAAGTTGCAACTTGATAAAAATGATATCTAAGCATTTACTTCAACAAGGCAAACAGGCCCAAAGAAAGTATTGATACGGAAGCTATTAACGGGACTTCAACAATGTGGTGGTTAGAGACAGTTACGGAGTTTAATAATCAAGATATGTCACACGGTCGCCTTATTGTGCTACCATTTAGCATTTGAAATCGCATGCAGCCCATTTCGTTATATCAGACTACACTGCTGAACAAATGCATACATGCATACATCTACATGGAAAACCAAATTAAACCAAAAATACACAAATAAAAGATACATGTACATGAATAAGAGAGTGAAAATCAATGACAATCAGATAAAGAAGTGAAGAAACTGATAAATTAAACAATTACAAAAGTATATTACCGGAATTATCCATTAATGTATTTCTGTAATCATTGTTTATCTAAAAATAAATTGCATGGAAATTTGGTCAATATGTGCAACACTACTGTTGCATGATATACAAGTTGCATGCATTTATTGCACTGTTTGTAGTGCATACTAACTTAACTTTGATTTTAATAAGTCCAACATGATGTTTCTTGTATAATAACATAAGTGAAGTTGCAAAAAACACAAAACTCCCGAACAATAAATCTTAACATTTGGTATGATTTGCAAAAAATGTCTGCAGCCATGTAAATGGATATATATACTATATATGTATACTTTCATGTCTATGTTTACATGGACGATTAAAGAGTAAATGAACTAAATCATCAGCAGGCTTCGTGGTGTTGTAATTATAAGGAAGGTGCATTTCTGTCTCGCTACCACAGGATGGCAGAAGAGAGCCACCGACCCACGAGTCCTCTTCCAACACAACATGCTGATGACTTTCTGTGTCAATTGGGAAGCAATAGGATTGCATTTGAGTGTCACGCGCCCAGCTGTTCTCTGGTTACCTTGAACCCTGACCTACTAACCCCCAACACACACATGTATCCACACAAATAGTCAATGTTTGCTATGTATGATGACAGATCATAAACACCCAACGATGTGTCTTTATGTCTGTCCAAAAATTCTATTCAGCTTTATGTCCTCCTGCTCTCAGTCACTACATCTGTACTCTCCAAGTAACGAGACAGAAAAGCAACTTGCATGGACCGCAAACACCGCGTCTGTTTATATTATCATTTGTTAACATCAGCAAAACCCACACTTTAGCAAACACTGTAGCTACATCCATATATATCCCCAAATCTATGTGCTGTAGGCCGACTGCCTTTCCTTGGGATTTGGTCTAGATGTGCTGATGAGGGCATTACTGTAGAAATCGGTCCTGCGCTTATAAGCAGCAGAACACAGTATAAATACTCAATGCAGTTAGTTTAACAGGTAACAGGCTACATACAAAGCCGACTGATCACAGCTGGATCAGAGGCCACCGACATCAGAAACAGACGTTGCTTCACGCGACGCTTCAGAGGAAAGGACGTCTCATTTCTCCTTAAAACCTTTTTAGGACGCAAGTGAGGGAAACGTGGATGCCTTAAGAGACTTGGGATGCACTCTTAGTCACCTCACACCCACATCCAGCCACTTCCTGTTGCCCTGCAGTAAGCCCTTTCTCTCCGGTCCCAGTCACTTGACCGTCCCTGCCCACCTGCTCACCTGTTCCCAGTTTCCTCGTCAGCCCTGCAGATATTTAGCAGGTATATCCATTATTTCTCTGCCATGTTGCCAAAGAGTAACAGTATTCTGTTATGTGAAACCTGGGATCTGAGACTTGCCTGTTTTTGAACCTCGCTTGATCTTTTTGGACTTCATATTTTTGCTTGTTTGGGCTGCCTTTTTAAGATTTTACCCTTGTCTGCCTTATGTTTCCGCAAGCTTTTTTGCCTTCGCTATGGTCAGTAAATCCCCGTAACTTTATCTGCATTTTGGACCTATCCGTTGCTTTGCACTCACCAGCCATGAGTATTGTGTCGCTTTCGTTTTTTGAAAGATGTATTATCGGCTCAGTGTATCATTACCTGATGCCAAGTGGAAGACTGTTGTCCATTCTCAGAATTTCTGTAATACTAGCATGAAGGAGAAGCATGGCTCCTGGCACACATGGGACACACAGTAACCTTTTCAACATTAAGAAAATACTCTCACTCAGAAGCATTTGGTTTTCGTTTCATATATTTCATATTAATCTAACCTAATAATTAAATGTCTGCAACTCACCAAGGGCAATGGCCAGCAAGCACTTGCACTTGTGTGCACTGAGCGTGTGTGTGTGTGTGTGTGTGTATTAGGCCCCGCCATGATGTATCAGCACTTGGCTGGTTATGCAAACGGCTGAAAGTGGACACCACCCGAGAGGCCAGAGGAGTACAGGCGAAAACAGCACATTCCCCCGGAGTCCTCATACCAGAGAGACACACGGGAGGAACCACGGAGCCAGCAGAGCGAAGGATTAAAAGTCTAAATGAAATGTAGGTTCCCATACAACGTGTTGAAAAAATAAAACTCACCGCAAGCCTCTTTTCCGTCAATTCACACAATGAACAGACAGTCATTGCGCGTAACTGGTCAATGTACATGAAGGCACTGTTAAACTGAATACCTCATGATTGAGTCAAAATATTCACAAACAAACACTATACATATTTATAGTCAGGGCCAGCCACAAAGAAAACTGTAAAAATACAGTATAGGCTTCATGTATTTCAAGCAGAAAAGCTGTAACTATGGGAAGACTGTCCTATACTGAGGAGTAAGATGTGTCCTTTAACATTCTCGTCACACACATGAAATATATTTGACAATGTAATCCAACGGAGTGAGAATTTCTTTATGTTTTCCTTTTTTATACTACAAAAAAATACACTACAAGTTTTTATACAGTGTGTCTTCAGGGGTCATTTCATCAAACACCAGTAGGTAGTGGATAAATAAATGTTAAAATATTTACATTAACAACAGTGGGGGAAATGTGACCTAGTCCTGAGTATAATATAAATGAATAAAAATGAGTTTGCTAACAGGAATCATTGGAAAGACTTTTATGCTTTTTTTGCACATGGATAAGAAACACTTTTCTTTTATCAAATTATTTGATCAAATCAGGAAATTCCAGTCTTTCTGTTTTTTTTATCAATACTCCTCCTTACTTAATGTCCTGCCCACACATTCAGTTTCAGCAGAAAACACTTCAAATGAAAGACTTGAGACGCTGTATTTTTGAAATGTTTGATGTCTGTTAATCTCAAACTCTAATGAAGAGAACACTAATACGCACAGTCACTTCTACGTGGCCGTCTTTGTCTTTTTAACTTCTTTAATCCATCACATGAAACTATCGCTGGCTCTGTTCCCCCAGCCCTCCTCTGTTTGTGTACTAATTTCATCCGAGTCATGTGAGTGTGAGAATCTGGAGCAGGAGAAGCCCTTGTCACGTTAGTCATGCTCACGCGCATTAACACAAGCCACACTTTAAACTGTACAAGCATCGCACAGAACCGTTGGTTTGTGTACTGTACGCGCCTCTGATCAGACATGCACAACAGTGAACCTCTCTTCTTTAATTTTGTTGCTGATGTTGATTATTGTTTTAGTTTTAAGACTAAACGCTTGTTCACGTCACCATTCCACGCACAGCCGAACGCACATAAATGAACCAAAACTACAAATACAGTGCTGTATTACTAGTATGTGCAAAAAGAAAACATAAAATGTCCCACTTAAATATAATATATACTGTGATCTGGATGAGGAGGATGATGGTAGTGCTACACTGCACTAGTGACTGTTTGATGTTACGCAAACCCTTTATTTGATTAAAGAGCTGTTACTTTAAAAGCACTTTAAAAGTGTTATTTCAGTATCACGTAGTTCAGTTAAGTTGAATCATAATCTTCTGTGTTGCATGGACACAAACAACAGAGGATGTACAGAAGAGCTCAATCTGATCTCACTCTCTGAACCCACAGAGAGTCACAGAAACGTGGGCTTTACTTCCTGGTTGACGTTTTACTGACGCTGTCTTTGGTTTTCCGCAGGCCGGCATTTTGTGTCTAAACCCGGAGTTGAGGCAGAAAATCCCTCCCAGTTTAGCCGAGAGATGACCCCGCGTGTATCCGGGTTACTGGAGCTTTGGCATGAATGAAACATGGCGACGGAAATCGAGTTTAAAGTAAGGAAAGTTAACTGAAAGTTTCAGCACCTTGGACAGAGCTCACCGAAACAGGTTTAACCTGTTCTGCACCCAGGTTTCAACACGCTTTGATTCAAAGTTCAAACTTGACTTTAGATCACCTCAGATCAGTCCGATCTATGATCGATCACCACTTATTCACCTGAAAACCAACATGACATCACACCACGTTGACACATTTGGACTAAACTGTCCAGCGTTGTAGAAATGATAGATAGACCACTGTCAGCGGAGACAAGAGTCCAATGAAATGTTATTGAGCTGACACTGACAGCCGTTAACTGCTCGAAGCACCACAGCTCTCACGCTGTACGAGGAGGCAATTACATTCGCCTCCCTCTGAATTACGTTAACATAATGAACACAGTGCGTGTAGCCTAGAGGCCAAGGCTGGTGTGAACGGAGTGCTATTGAACAGAACTTAGATGTCACTGCTGGTGACAAGTGTGACGCATGTGAGATGACGTTATGTTTTCCACTGGCTGTCCCGCGCTGGCTACGGATGGATGCTTCACTTGTTGTTGCATTGCTTTGTCAAAGTGACAATGTTCAGTTCAACTTCAGCAGCTCAAGCCAACAGCCGAACTGATACAGGTGCCAGGGATACCTGCGCTGAATAGTTTTACTGCCAGTATACAGTACATTCCTGGAAAACAGCTGTAGTCCGCAGACACACAGACCAGATTAGTCAGTAATGCTCTACATTATCCAGGGGGAAGACCAGTTCTGAGGGGCGTTAGCCTGTTTACATTACCAGAAACACAAATCCTCTTCTCAGAGCGAAAGCAGAAACCAGGCCACCCGCAGATAAAACCAGCATTGCTGAGCTCAGCGTGTCCAGGGTCTTCTTTCCAAAGTCAAAGATATGATAATCGAGCCACCTACATGCAATGTGTCCAGCTACTGCTCTGCTCCACCAGCCAGAGCTTTCGCCACAAAGTATGGAGGTCTAACTGCAGCAGGATTGTGATTTAGAAAGTAGTCAGATTGTGTGTCCATCTTCCAATGCTTCCAGTCCTCTAAATCTGTTCATTGATTATCAATGAAAACGTTTTTCGTGTTTTTAATTCTGCCCTTCATCTTACATGAAGAACATCTTTACTCCAGTAAAAACAACACGTTCGTTCAACCACCAGTTTGTTTTAAATTATGTGTGATATTTCAAAATACTGAAAGCGTGCAAAAAAGTGCCAATAGCTGTAATGTTAAGAACTCTGGATCAACATCCAGGAGCCTCTGGGGCTCAGGGGTGGAGCGGGTCGTCCTCTAATCAGAAGACCGGCGGTTTGATTTCCGTTTGCCATCAGTGTGTGAATGCGTGTGTGTGTGTGTGTGTGTGTGTGTTGACATGTAGTGTACAGCGCTTTGGGTGATCTTAAGATTAGTCCTCCGTTGTTCCTTGGCCTGACTTTCTGCCAAATTTCATTTGAATCTGTTAACAGGTTGTTTTTTTTCAGACAAACAAACACAAAAACACAAGCTCCACGGTGAAGGCAGAAAAGCAACAGCTGCGGTCAGAACTGTGAACATGACAGAAAAGAGAAACTATCTAGTTTGAATTCCTTTGGCATTAAGGCAGCGTTAGTAGGGCTGATAACATGATGACTTCCATTACTTCATTTCCGGTTCACGCGGGGCCCGCAGCTTGTCGGGCTCAGCCTTAATCCTCGACATGACAGCAGGGTACAATAAACAAGGGGGTTCGCTTTACATCATTTATAACAACTCTGCTGAATGAACTTCCTGGCGTGTTCCCAACATTCTCCTGTTGACATGTGGCGCACACCGACACCGCCTCTTGCTGTGTTTACCTGTACATCTGCAGACGCTGTGGTCCTTCTCCTCCTCTTGGCGGAGAATAATTTCCACAGCCGTCCCCACAGGAAAGTGGCCACCAGACACACACTCCCTAATATCCAAATATCTTTATCCTTCAGGACGTTCTCCATGATGGAAACCTTCCCTCTTCCTGCCCCTGCTGTCCCTGCCCTGCACAGGCTGCGTTTCCTATCTCACCCTTGTGGGCGAATCAGGTCTCAGGTGCACAGGCAACAAGTTGTCGACATGGGGCGACTCGGCGGCCGTTGATTAACAAAGAGTCAGGCTCCTGTGGCTGTGCATTGGATACTCAGTCTCTTGCTCGCTACAGACTCGGACAAGAACAGGGAGTCGTTGCCGTGTGAGCCACCTGCCCACTGAGCCAACCGTTCACCCGCCACCCGGCTTCCTCCCATGCCTCCCACCCCGGGACCTAAAAGGAGAGAACATGCCGTCTCCGAGACGAGAACGGGACAGGTGGTGTTGGGTTCAGGTTGTCGTTGCCGTACGCAGAAATCACATGCTGGCATGTTAGTGAGACCCCGGCGGACACAGCACTTGACGCGTGCATGCGTCATTGCAGACACCTGTGTGGCGCTTGGTTTGTCCATTCTGTGAAATGTTGGGTGTGTATAGTAACAAATTACACTCTGACAAAGATAGAGAGGGAAATAAAAATGAATAGCTAAATTCTGATTTTAAATATGAAAAACAAACATAAAACACTGTTGCTCCTCTTATCTATGTTCAGTACACGCCACCAATATAGTGTTCAGATGCTCTCCATTTGTGCTGTCAGCAGCAGAGTTTCCTTTTTGGACTTTAAGTGCCTCTGTGTGTGCGGCACCTATCCGGCTGGATGGCAGCAGATGATTTATACTGGATAGTGGAATGAAACCACTGCAGTCAAGCAGATCCGATCCCTCCCCATGCCCTGCCAAACCTGTTGGTTAACAGTATGACGCTGGTGCCTTTACAAATCTCTTCAAGAGAAGATACATTTTGTGTCCCTTGAAGTGATTTGTGTTGATTACTCAACCTCAAGAAATCATACAGAAATATGGACACCCCTGTTTTTGCTTACATTTTAGAATATACAATTTATTTTTCCACACAAAACATTTGATGATTTCACCATGTTACTGTAGAGAGTGGTAATCGCTGGGCAGAGTAATTCTACAGAAAACTTCATACTTTCTTCATACTTGCTTTTTTCGGGCACCCATTTTTAGCAGATTGTCAGAAAGTTACAGCTCAAAGAAATTCAACAATCTGCAGCAGGCCAAAAAGAAGCTTGATTTAACAAGCAGCAACAGGTGTGTGTGTGTGTGGGGGGGGGGGGATATTATATAATATATTCGCAAGAGGGAATCTGAGGAGAACCCCTGCACAGAGCAGGGCTAGGAGTGACAGCGTTTGTTAATGAAGCCGGTGGATCAGGTGGCTGACCCGCATGTTCGTGATGTGTGGTACGCCGTGTTAAACTACGAGAGAGGGATGGACAACAGAAAAGATGGAAAGTGTAAGCAAAGTGGTGGAGCAAAGGTGCAACTGAGGTCAGAGTTCAGACATAGAGAGGAAGGTGCGAGAGCTATTCGCTTGGCGCTGTGATAGGCTGAGGATCTCAAATTACACACGGTGCCTCCCGTGTAACTGGAACGTTTCCCTCGGCGTTCCCTGGTGGTCACTTGGAAAGCACCACTGATATGTAGTCGGACAAGACAAACGATAGATGAAGCCAATCCCCAACATAACATAAAAACTCTTTTCTCCACTCTTACAGTAGCTGCTGTCAGATCAAACAGAACCACACATAAAGGCTGCAATAGTTCACAGGTTCTCATATTACTTCAGCTTATTTTGATAAACTTCTGAACTGTAGAAAATATGATAATGACTTGTACAAATGTCATTTAAAAAAAAAGGGAGCGATCCAACCACGAGTAAAACAAAATACACCACCTGCAACTAGTCCACAAGAAAAATTGGCAAAAATACATTTAACTTTACACTGTTACATCACTGCGTATGTACTGTATATTAAACCGATGGACATGTTTAGTCTCATGTCTTCCTCAATATCAATCACATGCTGGTGTTTGAATCCAGACATCCATGTGCCCTGATGTGAACTGAGTTGATTGGCAGCTAGTAATGTCATATCGGTAATGTCAGCCTCAGTGTCACTATTACCTTTCTAAAAACATTTTCATGTAGGTCACATTTACTGAGTGTTAAGTACACGTTTAAGTAAAGGCTACGGTGCTACTGTTTAATCACATAACTATTTATTTAATTATGTTACCATTAAAAATGAATCCTAACAGTTTAAGATGACCTCTTCTCTGGATGCTGACTGACTGTAACTGTATAACTCATACCAGAGTGCAAGGCCTCTGCATTCATTCTCCCGAATGAGCAAAGCAAACTGGCACAGGGCCGCCATCTTGTGGCAACTGGGTCTGTGTGCGTTGGCCAAGCAGCCAAACATTCATGTCAGTCTGTGGTTTTGCTGTGCGTATGTGTCTGTATGCGCGAGGCACGGCTGTGAGTTGAGAAGGTTCAAGCAGACTAAAAGACATTCAAAGATTTGCAGCTCCCTCTAGTGAGCTTGTTGTATTCCACCTGTCGGGGCATGTTGTGTCTGCAAACAGGTGCAGAGAGAGACAGAATAGTTTACGGTGGTTTATTTCAGTTCCCTTCTTCCTCCCCTCTGCACAGACTACTGATTGTGGCTCAGGTTGAACACATGGCAGCTTTGCCACCAGGGGGCGCAATATTGTTACAGAGTCATTCTCATGTAATCTCACTCCCTTAAATACCGGCTGTATGAAGGAGCAGAAAAAGCAACCACCCAATTCAACTGCTCATTCATTGATATGTAGTTTTAAAACACAGGATTTAGAGAATCATACTGGATTTTGCTGTTTGAGCCAATTTCTTTTTTACAAGTCTTATATATGTTTTATTGCTGGTGAATAGAATAGTCTTCAAAAACACCATTGCATGCTTTGCAAAAGCAAAAGTTTTAGCAAATGGGCTAAACATGCGAAAAGCAAACAAAATGTTTTTTCTTTGACAAATGAGCATTTCAAGATTTGGACAAGTCGATGCAGTTAAATGTGGCCGTGGGGTGGCAGATGTTGAGGTCAGGTGTATCAGTAAGAATGTATTCTACCTCGTGTCTTTGAGCAGAAGTACTCGGGGAGTAAAGGGAAAGCTATCCACGTTTCTAGGAATCACAGATTTATCGGAATCAACGCCACATGAAGGCAGTGCATGTTACCTGCTGGTGTCCTCCCTCCAGCTCCACAAGCTTGAGCTCCCAGAAGCAGCGCATGGTCTCCACCTTCTCCAGGTGTCGGTAGAAGGCCAGTCGGCCCAGACGGAGGCTGTTGCTGCGGTTGCGGATGGCCTTCAGCCCCTCCATCTTTTCAACGATGGGGGACATGGGTATCGGGGGCGGTACGGCGGATGAATGGAGTTTGACAATCGTTCCAGAAACAGACTCATTACACAGAGTCTTGTCTGACCTGAAATTACAACAAGCTGTTTATTAACGTCTTTTCTCTAAAATATATCACGACACTGATCATGAATCTATCAACACAACAGCTCTTCAATATGAATCATATACTGCTGAAACGATTAGTCGAAGCGATCAGTTAATCAACAGAAAATTCATTTTGACGGAAGTTTTAATGTTTTGTGTCTCTGTTTTCTATAAAGGTATGTGTACATTTGTATTATCACAATCTGAGCTGAAATTGAGTCGACACTCATTTATGCAAAAGTTCTAAACATTACTCACTTCCAGCCCCTTTTGCTCTTCTTGCTTGAAGAGTATACTTTGTATATTTGTGTTTTGGACCGTTACTTGGACAAAAGAAGCAACTTGAAGACCTTACACTTTAGGAAACTGAGAGGCATTTGTCACTATTTTCTGATCTTTTATTTTAACCTTATTATTGACAGAGAAACTAATTTGCTGAATAATTGATGATTAAATAACAGAAAAAAAAGAATGAAAGTAATATTTTATTAGAGCCCTATTTAATAAAGACAATTAGGAAACAATCTATAGATAAACTAAACAGATAGGGATGATTTTGACAGTGAATTACCTGAAAAATCAATGTAGTGCATCACATTGACGCAAAAAAGCTCCTCTAAATCCGACAGGATTGCCATAAAGCAGTTGCTTTCACTTGCCTAATGCAACCATTGCAATTAAAGAGATTGCAGCACTTTTATAAACAATATAGCAAAGTCTCTTGCCTAATCTAATTGGCCAACTCTAAGCTGCACTGTTGAAATTGCAGCGCACACCATATGCTTCGACCCAGCCCCCCAAGGGGCAGCAGTATCTCTGATCCAAGTGGGATGACTGGTGATGTGGCGGAGAAATCCACCCTGATGCCTGGTGGCGACAGCTGGCTTTCTGCTTCTCTCTACCTGTTGAGCCTCCGGGGGAGTCATGGAAGATCACTGGGGATATTTATACCTCCAAGTGTAAACGTCCTGCCTTTTTGCTTGACAATTACAGAGGTCAGAGTGTCTGTAGTGTCAGCACAGCGCATGAACCCGACTGTGTGTTCCAGCCAGGGCTGTTCTTCAGCATCTCAGGGTAGGATTTCAACTCCAGTGCTAAAACCGAAACACCTGTCACTGTTATTTATCTTGGACTTTTCACATTTGGTGGTTTATTTACACAGTCTATAGTTTAACTTTTATTATTTTACTTTCCCTTGGACAGGGGGAATGTGTTTGGGAAGCAGACGCACCAACTGTGCAGATCCACATTGTTAATTAAAAGGTGCACGACTCGAGGTACAAGATAAAGGTTGTTTCATAATATGGGAATTCTAGAATAAAGTAAAAACAACGACAAATGCCTGAATAAAGTCTGCAAATGTAGTGCGAAGTTCTGTGGAAAAGTTGTGAAAAATCGAAGCGTTTTTTACGACACAAGGCAAGTTTTTTTGCAGAGTGTCTAACATGAATATTTGCGCAGACTCATTACCACGAGAGGCCTAATATACCCGTCAGACCACATTACACATCTTAACAAAGCTCTCATTAATTACATTCTTCAATTTTCACATGTTGCTCAGACTTACAGAGTAGTTGTTTGTGCCAAAGTGACCAGACTTCACTACGTTACAAAGGTACTTACTCTACTATTAAATTCACTACATGCTAATGAAGTACACTCATTTTGCAGAATACGATTTCTTATTGAGTATTACCACAGTAAAATGTAAACTGTATTTCTAAAATTTCCATTTCTCAGAGACTAGTACGTAGTAGTATATAAGTACGTTCCCGCTGTAACAGTCTCAGTTTTTCTGAATGAACTACGATAGACGTTCCAGGCACATGTTTATAATCACTATGATATATATTTAAGTACATTTTACTGGTACATGTGATCTTTAGTTTTCTAGGAATACATTTGAATGCAGGTGTTTTATTTGTAGTATTTCTACATCTATATATTACTGCTTTTACTTGGTAAAAGAGCTGAGTACTCCCTCCACCACTCACTGTGGGACACAACAGGTGTTCAACCTGACCACCACCCAGCCTGTTCTTTTAAATGTAGTGTTTTGAGGAAGGTCTTTGAAGAAACTCATGCCTGTTGTGACGGTGTCAGCTGGAGCTGAGATGACTCACAGCCCAATGGAGGCCTGATGCTCCTCTGAGAGGCTGCGTGACCCTAGGTCACTCACTTTAAAGGGCTTTATTTTGGGTGCTCCGCCGCATGGGCCGAGGGTCAGGGAGCACGCTATCACCAGAAATGGAGAACACCCACCGGTGAAAACACATTAGGAGCAAGGAGCTGTCACGATGCTTGTTGTCGGACGGGAATTAAAGATGAATAGATTGCTTTCCATTGTGCTCACTTTGACTCATTGCAGTTGTTGCTTTAACCCCCCCTTACATAAGGGTATTGTCTATGGTATGTGGCTGTGTTTTATTTGATCATGCGTGCCAGTAGCGAGAGCGCCACTGTCCAAGCGATGCTGTAGTTTTGTGTATGTTGACTTTGCTTGCCGGCCTTTGGTAATCCCCCTCTTTAAAACGGCAAGGGAGTTCCTATCTGTCTTCTCCATTGTAATCCCTCCATGTAACTGATCGGAAGCCCCGCATGCATCTCATGACTCTTAAAGTAGCAATGAGTCATGGAGGCCCAAGAAGACTGAGTAAGTCCGCCAGTGTATGTTTAGATGAGTAAAAAGCCGGAGAAAAAAAGAAGCATTTGTGCCAAATGTGCCACAACAGCAAAATTATGAGAGGAAGCATCAATTCCAAGATCTATTTATACTGGTTGTCTATGGGGGATTAAAACCACATGCACAGCAAGTGCTGATTATGACAGTCATGCTAATCGGAGGGGACAGTGTCACAATGTTTTTGGCACTGTTAAATTATTTCTCCATGTTCAGGTCTGTGGCCAAATGCTGTATCAAAGCCTGTGCATAGCTTATTGTAACAGGCTAATTGCACAAGCTGGGGACAAAGGAGAGCGTTAAAAAGAGAGGCACTGTATCAGACGGTAGCAACAGGTGACACTACAGCACTCCTGTGTCACTCTTTATGCCTTGTAAAGGACACAACCTGGTACTGGGGTCGTAAAGAGTGTAATAAGAAAACTATTGCCGTTAAAATACACTCGGGCCCCACAAGAAAAATGCCTGCTCCCATTATAACTGATGTAACTGTCTTACTTCCTGTCTGTGGTAACGAAATGCGAATAAGTTTCATATTTATTTATTTATACTTAGTATTTATTTTGATCTGGCACAACAAAAGGCCTGCCAGCCCTGATCTGACCTGGTGTGGAATAACAAGCCAGACTTGAATATTGCACAATGACTCAGGGTGAGCTAGTTCCGCCCAGTCAACATTTCATGTAGCAGTGTCGAGGGGAGACACAGAGTCTGCTTGTGTTGTGTTCATGTATGCATCCATCCATATATATACTTAAAATACGGCCTAGGTCTGCTAGGGATTGGTTGTTAAATGTGAGCATGGTACAGAATCAGCAGGGCAGATTAGGGGTCTTTTTTAGGTATCAGGCCAGGACGGAGAGTCAAGTCCCAGACGGCCTGAGTGGGAGGGGCGGCCTTGAGTGGACGGTCTTCATCCCAGGGTGCTATCTCTCTCTCAGGGGCCTCTGTTGTCCTGGTTTAGCAGTCGCATGGAAACAGCCATCAAAGCCTATAAACCATAGGAATGTGGGGCAGGTGTCTCTGAGTGCGTGTATGGAGAAGAGAATAGACCAACAGAATAATATCATCCAACCAAATTTGTCTTTGGTCAAAGTAAGCGAAAATCTTAAATATAGAAACCAAAAGTCAGTAAAGTACAGTAAACACACAAGTCAAAAGACTTCTAAAGAGGCCTCGAGTGTAGATCTCCAAGTTCCCTCTGCTAAAGGAAACACTGTTCAACTGCAACTTCGTTCACCAGAAAAAAAAGGAAATTACTGAACATATTTCCCAGTCTGCACTCCTTCATTAGTGGGGATACTCAAGTGACCGCAGGCACTTCTTACATTAATAGCCATCAAATGAAACGTGTTGACACCGACACGATAATATCAAGTGATCAACAGGTTTATTTTTCACTGTCTAAACTTGACATTGCCTCCTTTACAGCCTGCCAGCTCGCTGCGGCTTTCACCACGGCTGGAGCCAAGTTACGATCAAAGTATCACTGCCGAAGCTCTCCGGAGTGTCCAATGCAAATAGTTGGACTGAGGGTGTCCTCTTAGGACGCAGCCAAATTGCTAAGGAACTCGGGCGACCTTGAAATCCTTCTGCAAGTGTCATATACAATACACAGAATAAACACATAGACAAGATGAGTGCAGTGACTCCCTACGGGCTTCTCAGAAAATGCACCAACTCTGGAAGGTCATCACACTGGATCTTGTGCACACAAACGCACTTCTTTCACAGACACAAGCTGGACAGTATGTACAGAAATACACACTCATTTGTGTCCTAACGGACATATTCGGTGCCACCAGCCCTTCCAATCCGTCACACTGACAACAACTCGGCAACCTCCACAGAAGAGTGTAACTGTAGAGCTTTCACTCAATGTACTTTTCTATTTTGCCAAGAACAAAGCAGAGACCTTATTTTAGTCCACAGCAGATAGAGTTGCATTCTGCTTTCCACCAAAATCATGTAAGAACCAGCGGTGGGCTGAATTAGATTGTTTTCTCACTTATTTTTTTTTATTGGGAAGAATAGATTCTTGTTCTTGCCCAGTTTGTTGAGCTATTGCACATGAATGTAATAACATAATCCTCAAAGTGTGATACAGGAGGTCTTGTTTGAAGAGTTTGAAAATGATAATGCCAAGGAGCGCCTTATAATTTAGGAGCTGAGTGGTTACAGCGTACGCTGCATAACTGCAACGTACCAAGTTTGTTTCCGGCCTTTGGGCCTTTTACTGTCATACGTCATATCCCCTTTTCTCTTTCCCCCCATTTCTGCACTAAACTCTGTCAAATAAAGGCAAAAATGTCCTCCGCCCCAAAATTTTTTTTTTTGGGATTGTCTTTAAATTCAACATATTTAAAATATTATTTTAGTAGTCGTTTAAAAAAGTATTTTTTCAAATATTATTTCATTTCAAGCCAAGGCCAGAGTAAATGTGCGCTAAATAAATCAGTATGCCTGGTAACTGGAAAAGTGTCAGCTTGCTCTGTGCGTAACTGATGCCACAGGAAGAGAGGGTGTTAGAATTCAAAACATGGTCATTATGGAAGTTTAAGACTGCTTTACATTTCTGAGGATAGCCGGTGTAGGAAGGTCAGAAATATCTATTCCAATCAATTAGCGACGGTGAAAAATTTGATCATATAGTTGCAACAGAAGACTCACCCTTGGTAGTTGACATTCGCAATCACCAAAATCTTCTTCTCCTTTCCTCCCATGTCTCTCATGGGCGTGATGAAGTCCGACTCTCCAGGTTTCCTCTCTTCCTCCACCGGTTTGTGTTTTTTAGATCCTGGCGCCGGATGCTCTCTTCCTACACACACCAGCCAGCTGGGGCAAATTGATCCAGTGTGACAGACGGACAGATCGGGAGAGACAGCTCATTGGGAATCTCCGGCTGCTTGTGGCTCTCTGCACTGGGAGCCACAGACGCCCAGGGATAAGCACCCACCAGAGGGGGCGGGTGAGGGAAACAGAGGGTGTATGGGAGGAGGAGGAGGGGGTCCGATCTGGGACGAAGGGACCGCAAGCAGGGACAGAGTGGAGGAAGTGTTCCAGGGAATGTGGCTTGTTATAATGGAATGAGTGGCATGCCCAGAGTGCCATGTGTCTCTTCAAGAGTAGGGATGATATACTGAGAGGAAGATAAGTACAGCACGGGGAAGACAGGGGAAGGAGCAAAGATGCAGAGTAGGGTTGGAAAAGAGTATCCTCCTTGTTTGCGCTATTGTTTGTTCAACTGATTCGATTTCTCGCACTTAACTGAAAAACAGAAAATGAGGTAATTGGACTCCAAATAATAGTGATACAAGTACTAATTTTGCAGAAACATGTCAGTCAACCCTGCCAGTGTTTTACTATTATATATGGATGTTAAATATGTATATTTTTTGGATCATTATTCCTCCTGCAGATGTTTCAGGTGGAGCTTATTTTAACTCCTTTATACACTGTTGTTCAGTTTGGGTAGTTAGGAAGGGTTTGGAAAATGTATAATGTGCAAATAACTAGTAAGTCAAGATGCTAGACAAATGTACACAGCTTATCAAAACCATACAATTTACTGTTTTTTATAAAGAGGTGGAATAATATTGAGCAGGATTGAGTTCAGCCTATTGCTCCGGCCCTCCACAACAGTCCCTGTTTCTCATGTGGCCCCTTGGGAAAACCCTGGGTTACAGTGAACCAAAACAGTTAAGTTGCAGGCCAGAAAACAGATACCTTGAGTTAAAAGAAGCAGAGTCGGGTGATAATTTTCTGTGGGTTCATCACTATGACATGCACAGAGTCATTTGAGGCGTCGTTGATAAAGATATCTTGATTATAGCCGCTTTAATCCGTCTTTGATCTGCTTAACCAGGATGGAGGGGCAAGCATTGCAAATGAGTTTAGACTGTAAATGCAATGATATATGGCATCAGCCTGTTAAGTCAACATTCTTTGCTCAAGTATCTGTCCCTCCAAAATACATCTAAATAGATCAAATAATTGGAAATAAACACATGAAACCAATTCACATCAAAAATAACAGCATATACAGTGAAACCAAAGTCTCATTGAAACATTCTAGTCAATTAATAGATTAGTAGCTAATGTCAAAATTCACCACCACTAAACAACATTTTGGAATGAGACACGACTTCCTCCGATGCGCCGGCCTTTCACGGGATTGCCTCATTATCATCTGTCGTGTTTATCGCCATCGTTTGTTGTTCTCCTGACCTTTCCATTAGTGAGCTCAGTCTTTAGTCTTCGGTCCTGACACTGAATCCTACTTCAGCCCCTCTGTCGCCTTCCTGTCCCCTCTACCTTCTCTCTCTGTGCTAATTGGTGACACCGGTGCCCGTGGCTGTAGGGGTTTAACAGAGCTTTACGTCGGTGTAAAAGTCTCGCCCCGGGCCAAATGTTTGTATTCCACTTGTGCTATATTTAGCTCACACATAATTAGATTATGTTGGGACAATAACGTTTGGCACAGGAAATATGGCAGCACAGAGTATTGTGTGTATGCCAACGAAAAAGACGAGTTGCAGCAACAGGAACACTCAAAGCTACAGCTTCCATGAACAGCTCCATATTTCACTGTGAGATAAGATGAAGTGTGCCAGACACTCTGCTGTTCATACCTGAAAAGCAACACACTCTTCACAATGAAGGTGACGTCTTTATCTGTAAATAGATTTTTTTTAAACAAGCAAATGATAACGCAGTTAAACAGACAGCTGGCTGCTGGTTGACCTGACCACCACCACCTGCCTTCACCCCCCCCCCCCCATAGTCTGGTTTAAACTGGGTTGTTCAAGAACCAGCATGCCTGCTTTTATCACACAGCCACAAAACATCTCCCTCTAATAAAGTTATATAGATATTATGTGTTTTCTTTCTCAAGAACATGTATCAACATTACATTAGGGTAAATTAAGTTGAAAACTAGGTTTGCAGCATTTGTAGAATGACAGCTATCTCGACGCTGCCCTTATTTTTATATCTTTTCAGTTTTGTATAAAGAAATTTGGGATGATTTATCCCAAAAAAAAATTTGCACACTGTCAAAATAAAACTGACAAAAACAAATCTCATAAAACAAACAAATCCTGCGGTCACACATTGTTCGACAGAGCCATATAACACAGTTACTCCAGACAGGAAGTCACGAAGCCTTATTTTAACAGCTGCATTTACTGCGAGGTATTTCCAGGCTGTATGCTGCGTAAACTGTCTGGTATGGTGGCGGCAGAGAGTTTCCGGCACTGACTGCACGTGAATGGTCAGTAGTACAGTACACTGACACGATCGCATGTCTAGAAATCTGCAGCACATTTACAGTTCTGCTGCCCGGCTACAGACAAGCAATGATGGAGTTGTTCCTGCAAGTTGAAAAAAGCTCAATAATGAGGCCTATGTGTGGTACTAGAGTGGTAGAATGGTTGCTTCACAGAACCACCAGAACACACGCTGCTGAGTACATCACCGACACCCAGCCGCAGACAGCTTGGTGAGTTTCATTCAGTTTTTGGCAAGATTTCTATGACGTGTCTTATGCAAGGACTTTGAGCTCATTGCCTGCATACATCGATGCTTGTCTTTGAGTTTGAATGAAGTGTGTTTTACGTGTTGTGGCAAAATGACGAGAAGAGACGCTGAATTGGAGTTGCCACCCAGCGGGAAGTGTTTTCATGAGCACACGGCAACATTCAACAAAATCCAATGTATTACTTCTCACAACTTACTCTTATAGTCTAAATTCACCCCCCTTAAGTCACTTTACACCAATCAAACCAGTCGGGTGGACCACAAACAAAGCACATCTGGTCTCCTCATTATGTCATGCTCTCATGTCTACGTCTGGGTCAAGATAACCTTTTGGCAGAACACACGATTCATGTACGTGAAATGTTAGGAATCAAATTGGAGTGATGTATTACACTTTGTCTGATATATTACACTTCATCACTTTCTAGGAATGTTTTTATGAAGCCAAATGTCTTCAACATAACAAGTTATATAAACCGTTTCTTTATGAAACCAAATGTGTTCGGTTCAATCCTAGGTTATATGATGACTTTCTTCAACATAGCAGCCTTGCAGCTAGTGTCTAGACTCAGTGGCCGTTGCAGACACACCTGGCGGACATTTGAGTGCACCTTTCTCAGTTATTGCATGTAAACACTCTTTCCCTCCACCTCGTCCTTTTGGTCTGCATCACTGCTTGCTAAGGTCAAACCACTGCCTCACCGAATCATAGACACATACTGCACACATGCACATGTGTTCACAGTATTCTTAGACCAATTTGTGCTTTGGCTGAATGATCCTCTGCGGGTATTTCCCAACTGTAGCACTGACTGCTGATGGCACAAGTTACCATCTTAGGTCTATATTCTCCAGCAACAACATCAGATGCAATTCTGCAAATAAGAGCATGTAATTAGAAGCAGATTCTTTCACGTATGGGTAAGTGCTTAGCTAAATAGCTAGAGAAATTTGAGCAAACACAGAAAGAGCCAGTACACAGTGTTCACTTTCGGCTGGTTCAAACTGAGCAGCTGAATCGTTCCAGAATCTGTATCAAGTACGTGACACCTTATTTAATTGCACCTAAGTGGAGCAACTAACTCTGGAGTGATGCATCATGCTGAGGTCAATATTGTGATCATGCAGCTAAGGTAGTATCTGGTGATATGTCATGACGCACCCGCACACATTTTCTTTAAAGCAGACTTACACTTATTAACCCGCCGTGAGTGAGCACTGCGACCGTAAATGCCATTCATCATGTAAACACAACACAACTGCAAATGAAGGATCATTTCGCTCCGTGTTTGATAAATATTAGCCATAACAACTCTACGTGGTGATAATATGTGAAGGGTGTGTGTCTTTCAGATTGTTTTTGATACGTTAAGCCTCATGGCAGACACTTCATTTAAAGAAGTTGATCTCGTGTCTGCCCACCTGTGTCTTGTTGTCTGATTAGTTTCTTGTGTATTTATAGTCCTGTCTTTTATCTGCTGGTAGTTAGTTTGTCTGCTATGTTCCCTGTTATGTTCGTATCCCTCGTGCACATGTCTGATCTACCTGATCCTGTTTCGTGTTGTTTTGCCCTGGTTTCTGGTTTCTTGGATACTCACCTGGCATGTAATTCATGTTTAGTACTGGTAAGCTGTTTGACCTTGGCTTTACACCTACATCCAACAATGTCGTGGGTCAAACAGCTCATCGCATCTGTTTATTCTTTCACCACCTTAGACCACCTTGTACAGACTTCTGTTTTTGCGGCTTAGGCCTCCTGTGTCATGGCTGCCGCAGCTCAGCGAGCGGGCTTTAGGGGATACAGGCCTTTATTTGTTTTGTAATATGTGCCATTCAAGCCATGGTCCTCTAGAGTTAATAACTGTTAACTGCTGCTCTGGGGCATTAGAGTGTCCTTGATGGGCCTGCTGAAGGACAAAGGCAAAGTAAGTTAAACAATGTGAAATTGAAACACACACACACACACACACACACACATCCCTCAGCCCCCACCTGCTGGTGGCAAGCTGCTACGCTTTCATCTCACACTCCTAAGTAAGTCAGAATAACAATGATGAGATTTATGGAGAGTCATATACTCTGCCAACAGGCCCTCTCTCCTGCCAAGCGTAACATATTGAACAGAGATGTGTGCCACCATCGAATTCTAGGTCAGTTAAAGGCACAGTTCATAGTAATCACAGTACAACATTGGAACCAATCGTAACACTGAAACTATTATTACAGAAAGAAAAACCCGACCACAAAGAGGTCTTATTGTTTACTGTTTATGTGTTTGTCCATTTAAAGGAGCAACCCACTGCTTTACTCGTGATGGCGGAGTACTACATAGTTTGTAACTATCGCTTTCACATTGTCATTTGGTTAGAATAGTGTGGGAGCTCTGCGTTAGCTGCACATGTCATCCGCGGGACAACACATCCCTCTGGCTCCCTCTAGTGGAAGACAGATGTTAAGTACTCTCTGTTTGCGTGTGCATTGATTGCCTTTGTTCCTTTTTCATGCTGATTTTGGGCCCCTGGAGCCACTAGAGCCCTCAAATTGTGCACAAAAGCAAGCGACATGAACATACTCATTTCGTATATAATTTCCAAAAGACAATTATTCCATTTCAGTATCATTCAGCTTTGCATTTTCCTCTTTGGCAATTGGTAGACTTAGAACGAACTATACATGTGACGTCTCCTTCCTCTGCTCATTTCTTGTTTTTTTTCCTTGTTTTGTTTTACTATCAATGTTCCTCATTCTGTGAGAAACAGAGTATACTGAACAGAGCCAACTAAATTCATCTGAGGCACATAAATGCACTTAAAGTAAATGCCTCTCTTGTCTCTGCAGGGGGCTGGTTATCACTCCTTAATACCTTTTGGGAAGCGCCAAATATCGAGTGTCGGCCTCAAATCCTTATTCAGATTCTTCGTCTGGTTTGGACTCCTTATTCTTTCACTAGATATTTTCTGGTCTAAATTGAGAAACTTCAAGTAATTTAGTCAGGCATAATGACTTGTATTACATGTAAAAAAAAATGTGTGAGGAAGTAAGAGGGGAGGAAGGCTTCTACAGTGGGACAGGCTATGGTATGGTGGTTATGTAACAGAGGTCTGGAGTCCAAGCGTTGTCATGAAACAGTTGATCATGTTTCAGTGGTTGTCAAGGATATACTGTAAGCCTTTGTGACGGGTGGAGACAAGGTATAATCTCGACACAGTAAATCATACAGACACACCTTTCAAGACACGAAACGTTTCAAAAGAGCAACCTCTGCTTCTTCTTGGCAGAGGCCGTGTTACATGTACCCTTCAAGCCCATACTTAAAGAAAATAAGTTTATTCAAACTTCTACCACAATCCAAAGTGGAAAGGAACACCTGCTGTATGGTCAGGTCTAGTGTGTGTGGGTTAAATGACACTGATAAATATTAAATTAATGATGAAAAATGAGATGTGTGTGTATATATATATATATACACACATATATATATATATATATATATAAGTTTATATAAGTTTATATAAGTTTATATATATATATACATATATATATATATACATATACACATATATACATATATTATGTATATGCATATACATAATCTGTGCGTCCCACCCACAGACTACGGTGACAAACACTGTTTGTGTTGCGTATAAATGAGAAGCGTTGGACCTCTGGGTTCAGCCACCGCCCCTGTGCTTTCTATATTTGTAGGGGCTTGTCTCTGACTTTCGCGTGCTACGTTTTGCTCTCTTCCTCACACATTGAGTGCGTGCGTGCTCAGAGCGTGCTTCAGTCGTTGCGGGAGGACCGTCAGGTAATGTAACAATGTAGCTAATAGGCCTGGAAACACACGCACTTTGTCGTATGGCTGTAATGCTGATTCCTCACATGCATTCTGCGGTACGTGTTTATTAGCAGCTGTTAGAGAGGGATGTGTGCGCCTTTATTTCCGGGTATCTGAACGCGTCTTTACTCGCTCCAGGCAAAACTATGAGACTATTCACAATAATGCATGTGGGAATATACAACATTTGATATAAAGTTTGTGTATAAATACGTGTAAAAAGGTTTGAAAAGTAGCATAATATTTTATTCTATGCAGAGTCTAGACTCACAAATGTTAAACCGTGGTGGTGAATGTAACGTTGCACAATATCAATAGTCTGCATGGACAAACAGATTATTAAAAATGGTTATACATTGTGGGTAAAATATCAAGTGAATTAACAAAAGGGAGAATAAAGCGTTCTGTGACAGTTCATTTGGATAATTTGTCTTTTTGGAATCTATATTTATGTAACTTGTATGAGGTTTTCACAGGCTGTGAAGAAGAAGACAAAAGGAAAAACAAAACGCCTTACAAAACATTGCAGATTATTTTTTTGGCTTTATTTAAATAATCAATAAATCAAGGCATTTTGCTTATATTTGACGGTTAACAATAACGTAACAGAAAACAGGGAGTGAGCAAAGGAGATGACATGCAATTAGCCCTTTCATTTAATTCACATTTATTTTTACTGTGTTTAACTGTTTTTAAGGTAAATGCTTTCCTAATATATATACTGTATTGTGTGTGTGTATATAGGATCCAGTTTGTTTCCTATAGACGCCATAAACTATGAAATATGTTAATATTAAAATCTGAAATGTATCTTACAAAATGGAATTACACTGAATAACTATTTGAATGTAATTTGCTCACTACAGGAAAATCGTACAGCATCAGTCATGGCCGCCATCAGCAGCTCAAACACACACTTTGCCTTAGAGCTGCTCCGCACTCTGAGCCAAGCAAGTCCCACCGGGAACATCTTCATCTCCCCGCTGAGCGTCAGCTCAGCCCTGGCTATGGTTTATCTGGGGGCTAAAGGAGACACTGCTGCTCAGATGGCAAAGGTCAGCACACTGTCTCTCAATTACATGCCAATAAACGTTATGAACCGCAGTCATGCTGGCCTGTTTCCATAAACCATTTTGTGAGTTCTGAAGTTCAGGCTGTTTGCCCAGGTATAGGCACAGGATGAAGGGTGTGTCCTCAGACGGCCGAAGTCTAATGAGACCTGAACCTTGAGCTCAAAAAGCTCCCTTGAAACAAGCCACATATTGTTTGCTTGGAAGCAGGTGGTTGTAAAAACAGGTAGTTGACAATGTGGTTTCAGTTCATGAAACCTGTTTGCTTTTGGAAGTACAGTAAATCCTCAGAGCTTTGTTCTTCCTTTTTTTTTTTTTTTTTTTTTTTTTTTTGATGATGAATGACTTCTGTGTTCGAACTGTGTTAGCTCGAGCCAAAAGGAACATTTTCATCCGCAGTGGTTCAGCAGGTCGGCAGCAGCAGCAGAAATGTAGAAATACACGCTGTATGATCAAGATTATGAGGACACATGAACATTACATCCATACATGATTGTTGTAACACATCATTCCAAAGCGCGGGCCTTAAACCCACAGACCCTTCACACCGTGCTCCCCTCTGGTAGGCGTTACAGAACTGTGTACGCCAAAACAACCAGACACGAACAGTTTCTTCCAACTTGCGGTCACTCTGAGCAGTTGACATCAGTTCAATGACACTATATATCTGTATTTTATCGTTTGAATATCCCTTTTTTTGGTAACAAGTACATGTCACTTTCAAATATACATTTTTTTTGTATGTACAAAGACAACGCAAAAATAAGTCAAAATTGCATTGTATGTGCCAATAAAGCTGATTCTGAACTCCTGATGTACAGCACTAGATAATATTACAAATCACATTCCCTGCAAATGTAACCAGGTTATTTTAGGTCTCAACAAGCGGTTACAGTAGTATAGTTCAAGAGCAGTGCAATGTCCTCACTTTTCACTTTCTGTAACACACGTTTTTGATCCCAGATTAAAGTCTGTTGTTCCAAACTTTCCCGCAGGCCCTCTCATTCAGCAGTGGTGCAGGCGTCCACACAGACTTCCAGACACTGAACGCTGACATCAACTCGCCATCTGCGTCATACGTCCTGAAACTAGCCAACCGTCTTTACGGAGAAAATACCGCCAACTTCCTCCCTGTGAGTTTTCAGTTTACACCTCAATCACAGAAGACTCCGATACTGTATATTGAATGTCCGGCTTTATATGACTGAATTCATGAGATGCTATCTCCTCACTGCAGCAATTCCTCGAAGCCACACAGAAGCACTACCAGGCAGACCTGAAGGCTGTTGATTTCATGGGGGCGGCAGAGGCATGCAGAGCGGAGATCAACAGCTGGGTGGAGCAGCAGACAGAGAGTGAGTCATTCTTCTTAATGGACACTAAGTATTCCTATACCAACTTGTACAGCAACCATTTTAAAGTGTACTTTAAGGCTGTCCACGACTAAGAATTTACATAGTCAAGTCTGATTGGTCAAGTGATCCCTATTGTCGACTGATCTTCAAATCGTGGTGTTTATTTTCTTGCTCATTTATCCCCCTCTGTTTAAGCTTCATGGATCTATACAAAAATAGTCAAAACAACGTTATTGGCCAAGATTTTTGACTATCGCTTTGCTGTTGTGGTTGTAAATAGGACTTTTGGTCCCAATTCCATTTTACCCGTTGTATCAATGCAGAGAGGAGAGGAAAGGACAGGGAAGTGTCGAGGGAGAGAGAAGCAGCAAACGGCTCAACGAGCATCCCTCTGCTGATTTTACAAAGTCATTCAAAAATATATTTTGCGCTCTGATAGTGCTACGGTCTTACATGAGTACTCCCATTTAATAAATATATTCTTTAATTTTGAAACGCCAGCCTTATGTGGTTGTTGTTCAGCATTTCTGATGGTCACACAAATGTGGATAGTGCAACTTACTCTACATGGTGATTTATTCATGCACACTAAGGAGGTTGATTGAACCCACACAAGTTATTTTCAGATTGCTATTTAACAGTATTATTAATGGACGCATATTTATACCAAAATAGGCTATATATATCAGGATTTATTGAGAGAAACCAACCAATTCTGTATAAAACCAGACATTCAGCACCGCCCACATTTTTCCGCCAGTTCGACTGTGAGATAAAGCGGTCGAAACCAAAGTCTGGTTCACCCCTAGCGTCCTCTGTGAATCAGTGTTCAATGCTTGCTTTGCCTCTGTATTTCCTTTCAGATAAGATTAAAGACCTTCTGAAGGCAGGAACAGTCACTCCTGCGACGAGATTGGCTCTGGTTAATGCCATCTACTTCAAGGGAAACTGGAAGAACCGCTTTGATGAGAAAAACACCAAAGAGATGCCCTTTAAAGTCAACCAGGTGAAGCTTGCTGATGTAGAGGCATGAAGTTTGATACATGAAACAGTTTAACTTGAGCCAAAATGAGATCCGATCACCTCGATTTACTGTGTTTCCTGTGCGTCAGAATGAGGCCAAGCCGGTCCAGATGATGTACCAGATGAAGAAGCTGCCTTTCAACTACGTTCCTGAGCTCAGCCTGCAGATCCTGGAGCTGCCGTACGTGGATGAGGAGCTCAGCATGTTCATCCTGCTGCCTGAAGAGTCCGCGGACGGCTCTGACCCTCTGTTGAAGGTACCTAACCTAGAAGCAATTGCATATGATACCTAGGCCTGCTGTCACTTTAATATAAATATGAGCTAGAGATTAAAGTGTGTGTGTGTGTGTGTTCAGCTGGAGAATGAGCTGACACGGGAGAAGCTGGACGAATGGACCGACAGGGAAAACATGGACGTCCAGTCAGAAGTCATCGTTCATCTGCCTAAGTTCAAGCTGGAGGAAGACTACGAGCTGAACGAGCCTCTGGCCAAACTCGGCATGCGGGACGTGTTCTGTGGGGCGAAGGCCGATCTGTCGGGCATGAACGGTGAAGGAGGGCTCTTCCTGTCCACAGTGGCCCACAAGGCCTTTGTGGAGGTGAACGAGGAGGGGACGGAGGCGGCTGCGGCCACAGCGGGCATGGTGGCGTTCTGTATGTTTAGGGAGGAGCACTTCACAGCGGACCACCCCTTCCTCTTCTTCATCAGGCACAATAAGACCAAGTCCATCCTCTTCCTCGGCAGGTTCTCGTCTCCTCAGTAGAGAGAACCAGCATATGAAGATATTGTACAAATTGAAATAAAAAATAAACAACTAGCAAAATCTTTGAAATGAAGGCTTTGTTTTCTGGGATATTTAATAGGTTTTTGTTTTTTTTTGTCTGCCTTTAGACTGACGTCATAGATATAGCTGTTTGAGTGTTTTTGGTTGAATCAATGAGTTGTAATACTGGAGTGAACTTCATTGAAATAAAGCAATAGACTTTGGTGTTTTAAAGTGACTACATTGTTCAAATGGAGGCAGTCAGAGTTTTTAAAAGGACTGTTAATTGTTCTGTTAAAATGCACGGCCTGCCGCTGCAATATAAATATATATGTTAATATATATGATAATCTTTCTTTAGCGCTGTAAGGACAGGAAGTACGTCACTTCACTTCGTCTTCCTGGTCGTCGCGATTATGCCTCTGTTCTGGAAACTCCTCAGAAACCCCTTTTGTCAATACAGTTTGATTAAGTTGTGAAGTCAAGTTTTAAAAAAATAATCTCGATACAATTAAATGGTTATATGGGGAATAACATCACAATAATACAATTTGTCTCACTGGATGCACAAAATCGTCGGCTTTCCAGACGAACCCAATTAAAGCAAATTCAAGACCCAGTTAAGGGACAGAGTATGCAGAGATAATACCATACACCATTTTAGAATGGGTAAAAATAACATTTTTATATTGCATGAAAGAGAAATGATCAAATACAAGAGATTGGCATGAAGGGGGCATGTCTGTAAGAGGTTCCTCTAGTTCAGGGATTCCCAAAGTGTGGTGCGCGAGCTGCCTCCGGGGGGTGCGCGAGAGGAAAAATCTAATGGTGTAATAATTGATATTAAATATAATTTTAAAAAATGTAAGTGGGATTTTTCACAAAAACATGAAATATAAAAATTCCCTTTGTCACATTTAAATTAAAAAACTTACAATTTAATAAATAAATGCACTTCAGCTCCTGCCGCCAGACTGTCTTTTACGTACACAGCCTAGCTTGTGCAGCTATAACGTCAGCTAACAGCAACGTTCATGCAAATATGCAAAACTGGCTGAAATCGGGAAAACTGTCAGGTGGGACATCTGAAGCTATCAGTCATAAAAGAGGAGAGAGAGAGAGAGAGAGAGAGAGAGAGAGAGAGAGAGAGAGAGAGAGAGAGAGAGAGAGGAACGGAGAGGTGCGTTGGGGAGAGACCGGGAGAAGAAATCGAGCAAGAGTCAGAGAAAGATGAGACGGAGGAGACCGACAAGGAGGAAGGGATAGCACAGACAAATCGGGAGCACATAGGTCCATCGCGGAGTCAAGGTGAAACAAGAGGAAACGAGAGTGAGCATCAGACCGGGAATAAAAAGAGGAAACGTGATGAAAGGTATCTGGGTCTGGGCTTCACTTGGATTGGCAATGCAGATTGCCCAAAGCCACAGTGCGTGGTGTGCAGTGAGGTTCTGGCTAACAGCTGTCTGAAGCCCTCTTATTTACGTCGCCACCTGAACACCAAGCATGCCAGTGCAAGTCAGAAGCCCCTTACATTTTTTATTTCGAAATTTGAGGAGTTACAAAACAGACCAAAACCACTGCAGTCTCATTCATGTGTTGGGTCTATAAAACACGCACTGCGGGCTTCATATCTGGTCACAGAATAGCAAGAAAGGGGCTACCGCACACAATCGCCGAAGACGTGTGCTTGCCAGCTGCCAAAGAGATGGTGGAATGTATGATTGGAGAGTGTAACTTTATTGTAATTCGATTCAGATGAATGTAACCGCTATGTATGGTTAATTGTAAATTAAATGTGATGCAATCTGCCTCTGAGCCTGTGCGTGTGTCCTCGCCATCCTTATTGCTCTTTCAAAGTGACGCCTTGTGTAACTGAAATGTATTGGAACTTTGTTGCAGTGTTTCAGGGCGTTTTCACACCTTCAGTTCGTTTGCTTTGTTCCGATTCAGGGATTAATATGATACAATGTTGCAGTTGCCCCTTTGTTCGGTTTGTGTTCACACAAACAAACGCCACGCGCGAGCAAACTGTTCTCTCATTGGTCCGATTGTTATGCGGCTATAAATAGGCTCTGTTGATTTTTCTTTTTTTAAGGTGTGGGGCATTGGGGGTGCGTGAACCCGGTTGGGATGTAGAAGGGGGTGCGTGGCCTAAAAAGTTTGGGAACCGCTGCTCTAGTTCATCATCAGAAGAGTCAGCGTCAAGGGTCAGAGGGTCCCCATCCCACACCTCGTCCTCTCCCTCATCCTCCTCCTCCTCCTGTAGGCCAGTGGGGTCCATCAAAACTATCCTGCATATAAAAGCATGACTTATTGTCATGGTTTGCGTCCAGGCTCTTAGTCTTTGTGGGCTGACAGCATTGTAATGTTTGACCTTTGACGAATCAAAACTGCTTACTGCCTGTGTGCCGACCCTCCTCCTCCAATAGGTGTCCCTGTTGTGTTTCGTTATTTGTTGCAGGTGCCGATTCGAGGGACGTCAGCTGGATGAGCCACTTCTGAGCCGGTGTGGGGCCCAATCCCAATGTCCCCCCTAAAGCCTCAAACCCTGAACCCTCAAGGACTCACTGACGTCACCTAAGTGGTTGAGTGTGAGAGACTGTGAGGGCTTGAGATGGTGTAAATAGGAATTTGACAGCACTTTGCTGCAACATATCACATTACCATGTAAACGACAAAAAATATAATACAATTGTGTGTATTTATTTTATACTTTGTACTCCCTGATTTGAGCGTATTCAGGCTCTTTCCTCACAAGAGGTGATTTCATATAATCTATTTACTTGTTTTTGTCAAAATGGCTTCAATGACAAAATCAAATATTTGATGAATAAATATCTTCTGATTTCAAGTATATTTGTTGTTCCATCTTTAACC
>NW_022280078.1:2080645-2100645 GCF_004355925.1 Anarrhichthys ocellatus | reverse complement strand
TGTAAGGCATCGCTCTACTACTCTCCCAGTCGTGAGGCTCAAACCAGTGTAGACTGTGAAATCTATGAGCCAGAGGTAAGGCTTGCTCAGCCATGGTAAAACACACAGTCTCACATTGATCTACTTATTCTATTTACTACTTTCTGTCGTAAAAAGGAAAAAGCACACATTTGATTATTCTTTTTGTTCTTCTATTAACAGTAACTGATGCCTTACTTTCATAGTTTTGGCGATAATTTCTATCATAAAATCGCAGTCACCGAAGTAATTGCTGAGATTAGACAGAAAAATGATCAGACAGGTTGTCTCGCACTGCCTGACTTCTTCAATAAAGTGATGATCTCAGCAGTATTTGTTGTGATAAAATAGTTATCATGCAGAAAGACAACGGCCAGGCATACAAAAATAGGATCCCAGTCATAATTAAGTGGAAGTCTCCTTCACAACTTGCCCCAAAAGACTTAAAGACAGCCTTGCGTTATTCTTAAACAGTTCATTTGATGTATTTAGGGGTGACACGTATCCTAAATTCTACAAATTAAATTGTCCCATATTTTGGGCTACGACACATCACAATATATCTTTATGTGTTCTCCAGGCTGCTGAGGCAGAGAAGAAACGCCACGTGTTGGGCGGAGAGGCCGACCACAGCCATCAGGACACACACGCACACAGCAACGACCATGACGTCATGCACGCTGCCGACGGAGCGCACACACACGACCATGACCACGACCACACCAAGAGCCACGCTCATCACGACGATACCCAGCAGCACGATAACACCACCGAGCACCACCACACACACGACCACGAGGTGGGCAGCGGCCACAGGCACGCTCACGACCACTCCCACGACCACGGGCATGGCCACGACCACGTGCACACTCACCACGCTAAGGCACACAACCACAGCACAGTCTTGACCAACCACCACCACGACTACAAGCACGCCGACAGCGTGCACACCCACGAGCACGACCACGAGCTGGCTCTAGACCACGACCACAAGCACGCTCACCTGCACGTACACGAGCACCACCACCATCACCACGATCACGTCCACGAGGCCACAGCCCACGACCACCCAGAGGGCAAGGTGACGTTTCTGCCCGCCATGGATCAGCCCGTGACCCTGCCTTCCTTCCCTGACATCCCCGGTGGTGACCCTGAGGTGGGAGTCACTCTTCCCCTCAAGCCAGACCCCCAGATCCCCGGACAGATGGAACCCATCATCCAGGCCTTCCCCATGGCGGTCTCAGCCAACTGCGCCCCTGCAGCGGCGGGAGACACCCTGGTGGAGCAAGTCTTCGCTGAGGACCGCACGTTCAAGCCAGCTGCATAAGGTGGCCCATGAATATCATTTGGGAACTGAATGGATCTTAAAACACATAAACACAGACCAAAGTGAAGACAGGAAAATATTTACAGTAACACTTTTGCTTCAGACACATTGATGGACAATGTTACATACCTTTATGGTTAAATATTAACACAAACTTCCTTGTCTCTGTTCACTTCAACCTTCTAATAAAGGCTGAGTGCATAAAAAAAACACGACATTCACATTAACCTTTTTTTTTGGTGGGAAATTGGTCATATATGATCAAATAATAAAATCACTAAACTCCTCAGAGACAAGAGTAAACATTCACAGGGAGGAACTATACAATTCAGCAGGCACACATGAACGTTTTCTGTGTTTGTATGTTGTATGTGCTTGGCTACACCAAAATAAATAAATGACACCACAAATTTGTGTTGATTCACTGCACTTGTCACCGACCTCACTACTGTCGCTGTCGTCAAACATTGTGCCGTGAAAATCATCTTTAACAAGCTCGTGATTACCTGACAAGCAGCGGATGCATTTTCTAAACCACACATTATCATTAAGAAGTGGTTGTTTTATCAATTTGCCAAACATCTTTTCACAGACCTTTTCTTCATAATATCCATGTTCATATGCACCTACAGTACATCATGTAAATAATGCATTTGAAATAATATTCTATTCTTTTTTTAAATAATATTTAAACTAATTCAGAGCATCAAGGGTTTGCATTGCTGCCCGTCTGAGTTTAGCTTCTTTATCTCTTACCTTTTTTTATGTGTACAAGAGAAAAGAGGGATACAAAGCTGAAGCACAAACACGAGAAGGAGGGATAGGCTAAAGGTCAAGTGAATTAGACCACTGATATATTCCATTAAAATGAATCATGGTGTTGTAGCACCACATTAAATTTCATAGGATAACATGGATTTGACATTTGTATATGCAATGGTAGGATATGTTCACAAATCAGTGAAATTTATTGCAGATTGGATGCCGATTAGCGGCTCAAATAAGTTTATGAAATCCTGTTCATAGACAAACATAAGCTCAGAGGCAGAAATGTTTGTTAACCTTTTCTCTAGAACAAACAAACACCCACTCTGTGTACATATTATTCACATCAGTAAAAAGCTCTTATCTGTGTTCTGTAGCCCTTTAACACAGCCCACGCATTACTCACAAAAACATTTTGTAAATTTCAGTGAAATTGTATCTAGGCCAAAGGAAAAAATCTCCAAATAAAATGTGCAATAACTGCACTTGTGTATTAATATGTGCTGATTTATTTGTTATGATCAGCTGAGATCACAGGAGGCTTTCAAGTCTGACATGATAACATAAAGAAGACACAGTGGCCGATCGCATTAATTGTTTAAAAGCTTTTTATTTTGCAGTTTAAAGAAATACTCCAACGGAGACTTAAAAGTTCAAAAGGTCCCAGAAACTTCTCTAACCACTCCTGCATCATAACCTCATACTGTTCTTTTGTATACTCATTTAAATTCTATATTTTACACACAAAAAAAGCCCCAAAATGTCAAAAGACAAATGAGATGGTCATCTCACGAATCTAGTGAGGGTTGTATAAAATGAAAGAAAAGTATACTATTGCTGGTAGTGTACTTGTACTTGTACTTGTACTTGTAAGCTTAATGCTCAGTCACTGTTGTCTGACTGAGTGAATGAAAGATTAAGTGACTATACCACTACTAATACTAATACTATTTGCCCCATGATACAGTGCAGCATGGAAAAAAACGGAGCAATAGCCTATACATCATGTAAGTGAGCACTGGTTTTAGCCTGCCCGCCCCTATAAAAAATGTTTGGCTCCACCAATGTAAGTGCAGTTAGCTGTTTGAATTTGTCGTTTGCACTCAATGTAAGCAGGTCAGTCTGGCAAAGGTCAACAGGTAACTGCTAGCATCAACAGGAAGCTTTGGATTTAGCTACATGTCAAAAATGTGTTTGGAAGATAATTAACATAAATGGACAGTGGAGAAGTGGTTTATGCTGCAATAAGCCGTTTCTACATTTTGATCCTGGTTTTCACCATGTCTTCATAGTTCTTTTGTAACTATCCCCAGTGCACTATGACCCATCAGCCAGTCCGAGCCAGCCATTGGCCTGCAAAGCAGCAGATAGCAACTGTTTGCTCATCCTTTGGGAAAGAGGGGAAAGTCCAGTATCAGCCCCCGTCCAAACCCTGCCTGCAAAAACTAGGATTACAGGTCTTGCAAAGGAAGATTTACAAGCCTGTGTCAGTCTAAATGTTAAATGATCTTCCGGGATAGGCTTTAGTGATTAAATTGGGTAAAATCGGGGGGTTTTATTCGGCCCAATCTGTGTTTGTGTGCATCTGTCTGTGTGCTAGAGGATGAGTGTGTACCTTCTGGTCCTATGTCTGGCTTTGCTGCAGCAGGGGGGGAGAGCCAGGCCAGACCCTCCAGGCTGCAATAGCCCTGAAGCGGTGAGGGTGGCGGAAGAGGCCCTGGAGCAGATCAACCAGGACCGGACAGATGGATACATCCTGAGCCTCAACAGACTGTACGACCTCTCTCACACTCATGGAAAGGTGAGGGCGAACTCTCTCACACACACACACACACACACACACATATGCACACACACAAACATGAACACGGTTCTACGCCATCTTGTATCTTGAAAGATGCAACAGAGTACCAGCAGATGCGCAAAAAATATACATGAAAAGAAACATTGAAATGTGTGTGTGTGTGTGCGTGTGTGTGTCCAGGAGATAAGTGGGTCTTTCTACAAACTGACCATTGATGTCATGGAGACCAGATGCCCCATCACCAGCAGGAAACCATGGAAACAATGTGAAGTGAGAGACATTGGTGCTGTTCCGGTAAGTACCACAGTGTGGTATCTTTACTCTTCAAAGATCAACACAATTGGTGTTTTGTTTTTGTTTAACATTTGCATAATGTTATCTAAGTTGACCTATCAGTTTGGTTTTATATGTTTAGTTGTATATGCTTGTGTCCATCAGGTGTATGGAGAGTGTGAGCTATCGGCCTCTGTTGACTCTCAAGTCAAACTTCACAGCTACTCCTGTGCACGTCGTGAAGGTAGATCAATGGATTCATTTAGAATCCCGTTTCTTTTGTCATTCATTAAATTACACAAAAACACACAAATTATCTGTGATGATGTGTCACAAGCCTATTTTTTTGGCACTTTGCCGCTTAGATTTTGTAAACGTTATTGAGGTGTGAAATGAAAGATGGTGACATACATTGAATTATTTTCTCTATATATGTTCTGCCCCTCCCTAAGGCGAGTAAACAAGTCATCCAACTTTTTCTTCCCCCACAATTTGGCAAAGTGTAGGAGGACATTTTTTTGGGGGGTAAAGCAGAGGGAAGCGAGGAAAGCTGATGATAGCTGAAAGAGTTCACGCTGCAGGATGGAGGTTAAATCCTCAACACACACTTTCAGATACTTTACATTGACCCTTTGGGCCTGTTGATGCTTGTGTTTAGTTCCTGCCACTGCGGTGGTGGATGTGTGTCCGGACTGTCCCACAGCTGAAAACCTCAACGAGCCCGTCGTCAAAGAGACAGCCAACCTCTCACTGCAGAGGTTCAATGAAGAGAGCCGCCTGGCCAACTACTTTACTCTGGAGAACATTACGAGAGCCAGTTCACAGGTCAAGAAAAATACCTATTAATCGAGTTATTTTTAATAACTGAGTGAGAAAGTATACATTTAGAAATCTTGACTAAACTACATCTAAAACGAGGCTTTTCCAAACGATTTTATATTCAACAAATACAAAAATATAACAACTCTTACTTTGGTAAGTAGTTAACAGGTGCGCAGTATTCTTACACATGTGCGTGTATACGTGTATGCATCATGTGTTTTGTGTGCTTTGCCAGTGGGTTGATGGTCCATCCTACTTTGTGGAGTTCACGATCCTAGAGACGGTGTGTTCAAAGACGGCAGATGCCAGTGAACCGAGCGACTGCCCACCTATGGACTGTCAGTTTGCTGTGAGTCACACACACACCATTGTTGAACCTTTTCATGCTTGCAAACAAGACGCCGCCATGTTGTAAATCCAGGCTCAACTGTTCTCGATTTCTGTTTCCGCTCAGCATAGAGGCTTCTGTTTGGGCTCACACGTGGCCCACGAGGACCAGTTTGAAATCAGACTGCCTGTCGGAAAGAAGGACAGCTCGTATCGGGACCGCAAGCCCGTAGATGTGAAGTGTGAGATCTACGAACCACAGGTACCTTCAGATCCGTTCCCCGACATTTCAAATGGGCATTATTAAAGACTGTATAGGTCAAGGGGAAAGACTTGCTTATACTATTGATGACCACTTAGAGAAATACCACCCAATTTTGCTGCTCCGCAGATAAAGTTTATGGTACAATATGGTCAGTCTCTCCACTCTCATCCATAGTTGCTTTCTCGTGTCTCTTCCCTTTTAGGCTGCCGCTGTGGAGGAGCAGGCCCACGCAAAAGCAGACGGTGAACACACTGGGCATCAGCATCACAACCACACACACCTGCACCCCCACGAGCACATGCACTCAGTCACACCCAGCACAGGCTTCGCTGTCTCCGTGCCTCGGGGAACCCTCGGGACCGTGGTGGACCGGCCTGCCCCTCTCCGGTCTGCCGCGGCGGCAAGCTCATGCCCCGGTCCGCACAGACACAAGCTGGGCTTGGACAGACTGAAGCTCTGATTGGCCGGAACCGGGACTGCTGATATACTGATCAGTTACTCAAGCTATTTCCTGCATGTTATAATTAGTTAAGAAAGACAACAAATTGTAACCCAGAAATCAAATATGGGAGGACAGTGAATAACCCTTGTAAATAATCTGAGTGTTTGATTAAAGGATTGATATGGTGAGAAGTTCATTTTTCACATAATGTGGGAATTATTTAGCAGTTTCTGCAAAAATATCTGAAAGGGATTTTGTCGGGACATTTAAAAAATTGAATTTGGTCTGCCTTAAATTACAACTGAATGGTTATTTGTTTAATGTGAGTTGAGGGGGAGCGGATGAGAAGGAACTTTGTGAGGCAAAGGTACAAAGATACTCTGATACTCATGAATAAATACGCTTAGACGTCATATAAAAAGACGACGTTTAATCTAGAGACAGGTGTCTGTACACCCAAACAGGAAAATAGCCGGGGAAAAAGACGGAACTCAGATTGTTCAAATTAGTTTGTTTCTTAAAAGATTTTCAAATTGACTTAACTTTCTGTACTTTGTATCTTGATAATATTAATTACTGTTAAATAGTAGTCTATTACAGTACAATGAAGCTGGCAAACACTTTGCTTGCTGTCTGGGTTATTCCATTTGTTTGTTCTTGTCCATAGACTGACTACGATATTTTAATGCATCAGAATATATGAGAGGTGAATTGTGTACATTGCAGGAGAAATTATTTTATTTGAATGTCGTTAATTTGAAGCGGGTTCCACTCAACCACTGAAGAACAGACAGTTATTCAGTTGTGGGCTAAATCATGTTCAACAAAAAGTTATTGGTACTCGCTTTGGTGTGAAATCATAATATATCATAGCATCAGTTATCATTTATTATCATCACAAATCTAAATATATTGTCACACTTTTACCACCCAGTGTAACTTCAATCAACGCTGCATGATAACACTGATGACGAAATAATTGTTCATTGGCTGTAACTATTTAAAATGTTTTTAGCTACATGCATATTTTTATATTTTTTGTGATTTAACTTGCAAACACAACATTATCCTTAAGTTGTTTAGGCTGTTGTTTGTTACTTCCCTTAGGTTGCCACTACCATAATGATAAGATTATTAGCCAAATCATTCGTAATTAAAACTCCCTTCACATGTTCATGCTGAACTATAAAATATCCTCCACTGAACAGAACGCTCACCTGGACGCTCAGATGGGATAATTACGTTTATGTCCAATGAGTAATTATCGCTTAACATAACATGGAAAAAAAGGAAACAACAATTACCCCTTTAAATTGTCTTTCACCACAGCCTGACTGCATTAAGCTGTCCACCACGCACCAGCAGATACCAAAGTAGCTCGCCGTGATCGTATAGTGGTTAGTACTCTGCGTTGTGGCCGCAGCAACCCCGGTTCGAATCCGGGTCACGGCACAGTTTTGTGATCCGTGACTTCTCCTGAAGCTCTTAAAAAGACAACATCTCCAGAGCTGTTGTTCTTAGAATGTATAAAAAATCAATCAATGGAACAGCAGACAAAAATAGACAAGTTTAAATCCAAACATTATAATGCTTATAAAACAACTTGCCATCACTTACAGATAATGGGCATTTTTATATTGGGGAAATAGTGTATGTTTTATTGCACTTTATTTAGTGCATTTGCTACCCAGCAATACATTTGGAAGTATACATTTAGCAGCATGTGGACCACCTACTACATAAGAAAATATGAAAGGTCCTATTCTGCAAACTATTTGTACCTTTTTTTGTTGTTAAAATGAATACAAAAGTTCTAAATGTAAATTGCAGTACTGCTAGTAATGGATTTGAATCATTTCCCCACCACTGAGGCCTGCAGTATTACAAGTCAATCACAGTGCATACAGGCTGCAGCTGCAGCATGACATCACAGTCACAGAGGCGTCTGCACAGAGCGTCATGTGACGATGGCAGTTGATTTAAAAAAAGCTGCATCAAACGTCTACAGATTTCAAAGCAACTCAACACAGAGAACAAAATGATCATGAATATATAGCATAAAGTATTTTAAGATATATTAAAAGACAAACAATTCTTTTTTACCAGGAAATGGAAACAAGAGAGTAATTCCCAAGGCCCTTAGAGTCTTCAGTTTACTTAAAAAAAAAAAAAAAGGCTTTGTAATTGCCGACACAGGGTGTTGGTCTAAAGCTAGCTGGAATACTTAAAATTGCAATAATTTCTAGTTTTCCACTTGTTTGTCCGACTGAATACGCAAGAACGGAAAACAACAGCAACAAGTTTCAGTGTTGTGTGCTGTTATTGTGCATGTGTCTCAATTGATCACTATGTGTGTGTGTGTGTGTGTGTGCAGACATCTCGTTGCACCTGTAGAGACTTTTCCTCTGGGCCATTACTGAAAATGAATCACACCTCTTGTCCCTTGATAGGTTTACTGCAGCGTGTTAGACACCGGACTGAGTCAAATAGGCTCGCAACAGGAGAGCATTGCTGTGATTTGTGGCGACAGTTTCATGGGCCCGTTAAGGGCGAAGCACACAATGTGCTCGGTATAGACTACGATAGAGTGTGAAAGAGCTCAGGAAGAAGAAGAAACCTATTGGACCTCAGTCTCCAGGAGAAGCTGGCTGAATACAGATTCATTTGCTCATTCATAAAAGAGTCCTCTCTGGCTGCCAAGCAACGAAGTGGCACCATTTGTACAGTCACACAACACGGAGCGCTCTAAGGAACTCGCCCACAAAGAAGCAGCAGCTCATAGTGTTGTTTTGTACTCTTGACTTTGTTCTATGAATGTGATAAATTAAAGGCCTATATGTGGCCACTTTCATCTGTTTCTAATGTGCAAATAAATATTTTGTATTAAATAACCATACGGCATGTATAGGTAAAATGATAAGACTTCATATGAGAAGATATATAGGTCATCAGTCCTACTTAAATTGTGTTTTCTGGTCTAAATAAAGTAATGCATAATGTGCAATACTCAGAGTTAGAGGTTAAATTATGAAATTGAGTGAATTTATTCAAATAACACAGATATGTGACCAACATTGTGCAGTCTCGCCTCATGCTGTTCAAGGAAACTGAATTTATATATATATATATATATATATATATATATATATATAACATCTGTTTTCACCTCTTGACTCTACTGTGTCAACCTGCAACAGAGAGTCACGATGTAAACATGTCGACGTGCGATATGTTTTATTATCGTTAACGGTCAAGGTGCAGAAAGCAGACAGAGTTGCGTTCACTTCCTGATATATTTTGTCCATGCTCGAGGCTTATGAAACTGTTTGACTCATAATAAATACTGCATACTTTCACCTCTGAAGGCTTGAAAAGATCAATTAAATGAAATAATTGGAGTAGGAACAAATCCCAGTGTAATGAAGTGCACAGCTCGTTTCCACACTAAAGCCATATAACATTTGATGAGGGAGTTCAATAGACATTATTTGACTTTCACTGAACTGGTTGCAGACTGCCTCATATTATGGTTTGTGCACTGTCCAACCTACACAGTGAACTGTGTCATATTTTAACTGCTGCTGTTTCTGAACTGCTAAGCAGGTTGTTCATTATTATGGGCATATTGACTTCTTCTCCAGATTGAAATATCCCAACATATTGAATCCATTCCCATAATATTTTGTGCACTCCCTGACTTTTTATCTAGTGAAGTGAAATGTCTCAACAACTATTTTGTCATGATATATAAGAGACATTCATTTCCACGTCAGGATGAAAAGTAATAAGCAGTGATTTTCCATCTATCATATAACTTGTTTTTTTGTTTATTACCAAATTCCCACAAAAACTAATGTCAGCCCTCTCAGCTGTACTTTGTGTTTACTGCTAATTAGGAAACGTCAGCGTGCCAACATGCTAAACTAAGAGGATGATGACTCTAGTAAATGTTACCTGCTAGAAATGAGGATCTGAGCCTTGTTATTGTGAACATTTAGCTCAAAAGCACCGCTGTGCCTATGTATATACGGCCTCACAGAGACGCTAGCATGCAGGCTGTAGGCTTAGCAGTTGACACACTTTTGGTCCATTTGTGCAGCATCTGCATTTTTGAATTTCCTTTAGTGCAAGTGTTGTCTGAATTTTCAAAATTGCTGAAACTGTTTGGCTGAAAAGTGAGTTTTTCTCATGATACTAACCTTCATTCATTTTCTATACATTTTGTTATAATATCATTGCAAGCCTAATTTAACCAAACATCTCTATGTAGGGATCTTCTTTTCCCCAAAAAATTGAAGCCATCCAAAGGAAGGCATTCAAATAAATGTCCCGTTTAACTCAGCTTTCCATTTGTTGCGTCGACGAACACAACAAAGAGCCATTCGACAGAGGTGCTGGCACATTCGTTAATTAACGCTGGGTTGTAAGAGCCTTGCATGTACGTGGATCACAGATTCGGTGGGCTCCATAAGTCTTTGCTTTGTGTATCAGAAGCAGATTACATCCGTAGTAATCTACCCCCCCGAGTGAGCTGCAATTTCCCAGTTCCGTTAATATCTCATGTTGTAACACAGCTCCGAGCACAATTACTGTAGAAATGTATTGTTGTCATCATTTGTTCCCTCTTTGTCTGTCTTCTTCACTGAAACTCTCCCAGGATAAGTGGATCTACTGCTCGCGTTGCCCCACATTCTTTGAAATCACCATTATTAATTCAGCTTAAGAGGCCCTCAAGATGTGTAAGGGTTCTGTGTGTGTGTGTGTGTGTGTGTGTGTGTGTGTGTGTGTGTGTGTGTGTGCATTGATGTGTGCATATGTGTGCACTTGCTGTTGCTATAGGCTGAGATAGATGCGAGAGAGAGAGAGAGAGAGGATGTGAGCTCCAGGGCTCCTGCTGACACACTGACCCAGCGCTGACTGGAGTTGGCACCAAGAAAGAAAACGAATGCTTCGTTTCACACTGAAACATGAGGCCAACGTGTTCGGATTAATCCACTCAAGAGGGCGAATTCCTTTTGAAAAGTTCAGTTTTTAGATGTGAAAAGTAGCAGCTTAGTGTGGATAGAGAAAAAGATTTTCAGACGTAGCCAGATTAGTGTAAAAAGAGTCTCAGGCTGTGTCGGAAATAACTCCCTTTTTACTGTCCTCCATTCTGTGTCTGAATTCTGTGTGTGTATCCTCTATATACAGTGCCCCAAAAAAATATCCCTCAATGCAATTTCGTATGTGTGAAAATGACAGTTGCTCGACTCTACAGCCATCAGTGATGACACAGAATCGACGAGGATATCTGCTCCACACCGAGTGATCTATTGAGCGTCCGTTGGGATTGTCTGTCCACAGACATCCTGTGCTAGCTTTAGCACAAGTCTGCGAGGCCTCACAAAGTCACTCTTGGTTATAAATGTGATATCTACAGTAGGTAGTGATCATAGCAGAGCTCAGCCACCCGAAACAATGAGAACATGTTGATTCTCTTTCCTGGGTTCATGTTTACATTGTTTCCCAGCAAACCCAACTGTGGGATTTCTCGAGGCCTAACAAATGGGTTTATAGCATTTATATCCTCATAAAACATTCCTATAATTGACTTTTAAGGCTTGCATTGTTTACATTGGATTACTTTGGCTAGCAGTATTATTCTGTCTTGTCAAAAACAAAAGCAGATGCCATCAGAATACTTGGTAAGATAAAAAAAAAATCGACTTTGAATGGTACCAATTAATACTTAAATACCTAAATTTGACACCTGTGAACATGAGCATTAAAACTGCAGCCATCCATTCATTTTCTAAACAATTTGTTCTGGAGCCTATCCCAGCATGCATTGGGCCAGAGGCGCAGTACACCATAAACAGGTCACCAATGTCCAATGGTCTAACACAGGTCACCTCAAGCAAATAGCATTTTACCAAAAGCCTCCCCTGAGGGCAAACGCATCATTACATCTGACTTGTCTAAAGCCTGTAACATGTAAAACATGTCTTGTGATTACTGGCATCGTGTAGAAATAAAGTCCTCCCTGGACTCCATGACACACCAGCAGGCCAAGGTCTTTTGTGAGTGTGCTCTTATGTGCTCACCCATTGTGTCCGTTCTCTGTGGAAAGAGTCTCCGGTATAGGAGTTATATTTTGCTGTGTTGCTGTGGGATCATGTTGCCTTTTGGCTTTTAAGTGGAACCGTGATGTTTTTTTGTGCACTGATCTCCAAAAGCTACTTCATGTAGGGAGCATATGCCTCGAAAGCCAAAAGCCCTAATCAACAGATCAGCATGTATTTGAAGTCCTGTCGGGGATTAGGTTGCTCTCTATCCTTTTAAAAGAGCCTTAAGAGCACATGGGGTACACACTGTGGTTGTATTCAGCAATAATTCCTCACGCAGGGACAGCAGCTGTTCTTGTCTGCCATTGAGATGTTGTGCTGTCATGAGGGCAAAGGTGGTCCTGACCTCGGGGACTTTTAAAGAAAAATACTGCGATTCAACAGTCATTATGGAGATATTCTTCGAAGTACTGCACATTCGAAGAAAGAGGCAATAATCAGCGTGTTGTGGGGCCTCAGCGTCAACATGATCTTGACAATGCTTAGTCATACAAAGCTCAGAGATTGCTTCTAATCATTCTGTTCAAAGCTGTATCATCTACGCGCTTTTCATAAAATGAACACAGTTGCTAAATGAGGAAATTCATTTCAATGAATTACGGTGCTGTTTAGGTTTTCATTAAACATGAGGGCAACATTTTGGTAGCCAGGCGCCAGTTTGGAACCCCATAACATCCAGTAAATCATCATCCTGCCACAGTAAAACCCCCTCAGGACACCATAAGCAGCAGTACTTTATATATTTCCAAAGAGGTGGTGAGAATGTGAATTACTGCTGCCCCACTTCCCCTTTCCCCCCCTTCCGGGATCGCCTTTAGGGGAGCGCTGCATGCATCTTTACTCCCAGGGTGACACAGATGGTTTGTGCATTATACAATATGACGACCGCATTAAACACGAACACAGCACTACTGCGTCTGCTGACCACATATCACCGGGCCTTATGGAACGCCTCTTGTACTGGAGAGGCTTTTATAGTCCTGAGCAGAATGTGTGGGAGGATGCTCAGTGTGAAGGATCATATTATCATTGTACATGTCTTGCATTGTGTTTAGGCTGACAATGTTTTTCCGTAACATTGTTCAGCATCTTAAATATGTTCTGATTCCTACTGATGCAATTATGAATCCGTGTTTTTAATGAGAGCAGTCGTGTGTGTGTGTGTGACAGAGTGTGTGCATGTGTGAGTATAAGTGAGTGTGCGTGCATCTCTGTGTCTGGCCACGGCTCATCTCGCATACTGCTACAATGAACTGCATGATATTGGGTGGCCGTGTTAGTGACTGCATGCTTGAGTACCATGAGCCACGAGTCATTCATAAAAATGTGTATAGAAGTCGAATATTGAATATATGTCCTTGATTTTTATCTGACAGCTTTTTAAAATGACATTTAGTCCTTTCAGTTTGTCCTGCATGATTGACTATTAAAGCAGCATGTTGTTCACTAATGATGAAACAATATAAAATTGAATTCAAAAAGAGAAGAAGTTAATCTAACTCAAATTTTTTGTATAATTGGATCACAAAATGGGGAGACAATATTTCTGCTTTGAAGTACCTTAAAAAGGCAAGATTCTGCCTTTGTGGCATATTTTATCCACTCTTTTCCATATGTTACAAGTAACGAATCATTCACAGAAACATATAAACTTTTTATTGAACAATTCAGTTTGTAAAATGTATTTGGCAGAGACAGAGCAATTGAAAGAAAGAAATCACAATTTCTCTCTCGGTGCTAGAAGATATGGCCACTAGTTGGTACCCTTGCTCTTTCTATTCTATACAGAGGCCGAGGTTTGTGAACACAACCCATCTGTAAAGCCATATTGAGAGTTTAATTCCTATAGGGTGTAAATTACCACTTCATCTTCCAGCCATGCATCTTTGAACATTTTCTTACAGGTGCTAGAGATGTGTATATAGGCTACAGTCGGCGCAACACCACTCCTTTGTTTGTGTGAGTGGCATTCAGGTTCTTCCCATGAGTGTGTGCGTGTTCGTGCGTCCAGCGCGTGTATTTTGCGTGTGCTTGTGTGTGTGTGTGTGTGTGTGTGTGGAGGGTCGGAGGGAAGAGAGGGGGCAGGTACCAGCCTCTGAGCCCCTCCTCCAGAGGAGCCACGGTGCGCCTCTGTTCCAATGGAAACAGGTGGGATCCCCGGACTCCTCCAATCACGCCCTCCCCTCTGCGGGGGGGGAGTCCAGGGGCAGGACGCAGAACCCAAACCAACTTCCACACGAGCCACAGGAAAAAGTCGGGAAACACATCTGTCCCCGCACGTCGCTGCTTCTTCTCGACCTGCGTGTGATTTGTTAAAGCTGTTACGGTGAACATTGGCAGCGGTGCACCGGAGCGCGCGCTGGGGGGAAGTATAGTTGCCGTCACTTGGCCGCTGTTGAGAGCGGTGTTGGAGCGTCGCAATGCTGGGACGGGTCGCTGCGATGGAGAACACGCACTAACCCGGATTTGGAAATTGTGTGTGTGTGTTTTTTTTTCTTTTCTTGGATTACTCCCCGGTTAAACCGACCCGGTTCGTTCTCCGGTGGATGTTCTCTTGGTTCCTTGCGGTAGCGTGGAGTAGCGAACACTTTGAAAATGCCTGCAAAAACCAAGTACAACCTCGTCGATGATGGGCATGATTTGAGGATCCCGTTGCACAACGAGGAAGCGTTCCAGCATGGGATCAACTTCGAGGCAAAGGTGAATTCACGAGACACCGAAGCATAGAAAGATGCATGGGTTCAAGTTGTACTCAAATGTAACGTAACACACTGTTTCTCGCGTGTCGTCCTCGTTAGCCAACCTGCGTAAACAGCCAACACTGTAACAGTTAACGTTACTACTCTGAAGGTATTACACTCTTTGACTTTCGTTTTACGCCAACGTTAGTAGAGAGGTTTAAGTTGCGCAGAGTTAAAAACAAAGATTACCTCAAGTGGAAACGTTTAAAAACAAATCAAGTGAATGCCAACTATTGTTTGGTTAACATCTCGTACCTGTCACATTTCTCCCTGACCAACAGTACATCGGCAGTCTGGATGTGACGCGGCCGAGCAGCCGAGTGGAGATCGTGGCCGCGATGAGAAGAATTCGGGTGAGTGGAACCGTGACCAAACTCCGTCTGGAAATCTGGCAATTTTTCCCGACATCCTCACTTATCACCTAATTTGCACGTTTGGTAGAACACAACATGGGTGTTACAAAATCACTGCTGTATTCGGCATAATGTATGGTTGACTTTACAGCAACTTTTATCAGGAAAGAGTCAACTTTTTGAATTGGTTTACTGTCCTCCTGATTAAGTTGTATGGTTAAATATGACTGAAGTGCTTCTGGTTTGGTTCCAAGAGAACCCCATAATTGTAAAAGTGTAAGCGTTGCTCTGGGGGGCAATTTTGCCCACTAGCCCTGATAGACAGCTGCATTATGGAATACATTATCGCATGCTAAGTGCATGAATTGATGCGTTGCCCCTTAACCACTGAAGCCCCAGAGAGTGGCACAAGAAATCACCAAAAAATGAGTCGTAAAGTGTTGTGAAACAGATGCGTGCACGCATCAACTGCAGTGTTATCATTCAGACATGGACGGTCTGAGTGCTATGAAAGCACCGTGGCATTTAAAACGTGCACACTTTGTACTGTCCCGGGCTTTGGCTGGTCTGGCACGAGGTTCGGTCCCCCCATGTGCTCCATCACTGTTGTGAAGTTCCCTTTGAAGCAATGCACTGGAGTGTGATCTCCCCTCCCTCTCTCTCTCTCTCTCTCTCTCTCTCTCTCTTTCTCTTTCTCTGTCTCTCTCTCTCTCTCTCTTTCTCTGTCTCTCTCTCTCTCTCTCTCTCTCGCTCTCTCTCGCTCTCTCTCTCTGCTGTGTAAACCTAAAGATTTACAGCCTTTTGGGCTCCAGAAAGTAGACTTAATCTTAATCAGTGTGTCTGTCAGCTTGGCAGCAGTTGGTTTAGCAACCTAACATAGGTGGTGGTGGTGGGTTATTTGAGGATTATGATGACGAGCTGGTGGACGTGCTGTGGATTAATCGACGATGCCTTCAAACCCTCACGCACACACAGCTACCCAGGCAACGCGAGCACACGCATTGTTTGTATTTTATTGCGTAATCATTTTAAAGAACAAGATTTTTTTTGAACTGACCATAAATTAGCAACAAAGCCAGTGGCAGGTCTGAGTGCAGTCTGCATCTGCGTAATGGTTACGTGTTTTATACTACTCTCCGATGCACAAGTGTTAACAGTTGAGCATAAGGTGCAAAATGTTCTTATTGCCCCTTTTTTTCAGAGGAGGGACCAGTTCCTATAAAGTGGACCTCCCAGTGTGCTGCCATGGCAGCTGCTGCTGTTGTTGTTGGCAGGAAAACAGGCTATGGTTTGACACTGGCCCAACACCATGGAAGGAAACCACAGGTATCTCTCTAGGAAGAGAGGTCACGCTGGAAAGCATGGGACGATAGGAGTATAGCGCTCAAAGCATTTATTGGACTTGGGTAGTAAGTCAGCCAATGCAACCTTAATTGAGTGTTGATTTATGGGAAAATCAAACCTTAACGGGGTGCATAGACTTGTTACGGCAAATGAACATTGATTGACTTGTTTGACAAGAATAGTAGCTGTTTTACATGTTAAAAGCAGGAACCGCCTTTGAGGTATCTTGTGATTATATAATATAAATAGCCATTTTAAAGAATGCAAGTTGAAGCCTCTTCCACATTGGCTTCACTTGTTTTCAATACTTGAATTTGACACACAAAACTAGCCATTTCTGTGGCATTACGACTACGACTAAGGACGTCAAAATCGCTCCAGTACTCTGCGGTGTCGCCATGATTCAATCATTACCGTTTCAGACTTCCTCTATGTGGTCCTATGTGAGTTGGGGGTTTAAACCTGAACTGCTGGATGTTTTTATTTCTGTGAAGTAGCTCCAGAAGGTGCTTGGGAAGTGATTGCTGACAAAGCACGGTAAGGGAACAGATCAGAGGCTTTTATTCTAATGAGCAGGAAAACAATGGCACTGTTGACTATTCATAGGGACACATAACCGCTTTTTTTATTTACATACTCAGTTTTTTTTTTTTTTTTTTTTTTTTTTAAATCTGCGATGATGAATAGAATGATTTAAACAGGCTTTCTACGCCTCAACTCACTTATTAGTCGCGACAAGAAATGGGTATAAGCTGTATGATTCAGAAAAGATGTTCCTTCATTTAGTCTATAAACATTTTGCCCGTCAGCGGCTGTAGCCACAGAAAGGGTTTGTTTTTAAAAACGCCTTCACTTTTGGCATAGTCAACCCTGACAGCGCTTCTGGCTGCATCTTGGCTTTCCATTCTCAAGGTTCTTCAGGGACATTGAAGCAAAGACAGACTCGACTAGTTCCCACTTTGCACTTTTATGTCACTTTTGATGCCCTGTGGAGTTTCTCAAAGAAGGTTTGGTAAAATGATGCCCCCCACCCCCACCCCCAAGTGTCTTGTCTTTTCCTATATTTCTATCAATCTTCTGTGTCTGCACAGTCAGTCAGCGCTATGCTGGTTACCAGGTAACCGGTTCATGTATGGTGTCATTGTTCCACGTGTGCGTGACTCACCTGTGAGCCAGTCGCTGATAACAAACTAATGACATGGCAAAGCAGGAAACAGCCACCTACGATATACATGCAGCGCTACAGGATCTGGTGTAGTTCGTATATGCACACACACACACACACACACTGTTGGTGTTTTGCATGTTGTTCTGGAACGACTACTCATCCCTGACTAGTTTATCACAGATGGAATAACATGGAAGTCTGTCAGAGTAATGTTGAAAATGCAAAACTTTATTGAAGCTGAAGCCGGCGATGTGTGGTGTTTCTGCACGATAAATGACATTGATGTTGAACTAATGAACAAAGTCGTTCGTTTATCTTTCTGCAAACTAATCGTTTGACGGACTCATTATTTCAGCTCCAGTTCTGCCGTTGCTCTGGTTTCGACTATAGAAGGATATACAAACCATCTCTTGTGGGTTGAATGAGTTTCAGATGGAGAGAACATCTGAGTCCAACACTGAGATGAACATGCTGTATGATGTCCTCATAAATTCAATGTATTCTCATTGTCTGGCAGAGTATGGTAGCAGCTTATCTGGTTAAAAGGAGAGGAGACCTTTACAGCGAATTAAAAGGATTCGTTTCTCATTAATCTGCCTTTGCTGGGTTATCTGACTGAAGGAAGATTGAGCAGCATGGGATGAGAAGATTAGAGATGTGTCTGAGGAGAAAGAGCAGAGCAGAGCAGAGTGGCGGGGGGGAAGAGGAGAAGAGAGAAATAGAGATGCTTTGTACATCCCTCCAGCTGCCACGACCTTTGTGTGTCCGCCCGGCAGCTAACAAGCCTCTTTTTAACACCAACGAACTGCTGTGGAAGTTCATTAATCTGGATTTCAGTCTCCCGTATCGACGTGTTTCATGAGCTGTAGATATTTACATACAGATAAAATAACTAACTGATACTGTTTTTGGATAATCCAATGAACTACGTACAATAAACTACGTAATTACGTACTTTATCATGACAGGTACGTACTTTATAAAATTCATGATTTTCAGCAGCTCATTTTTTTGTTAATTGATCGATTTATTGTTGTTTCAGCAGCATGTGTTATGAAGTACTTATACAGAGGCTTCTTCATCATGACAAAAATTAAATTGTTGCCAAACTGTGCCCGCATTGTACGGATCTATACAGTTTCACATGAACATGAATATGTGGTAATAGTTGCGGTGAGACGACACTATTACCTGTGAAAAGCTAAAGTAGACAACTCAGTGAAGGGATTACATGGTTGTTAGACGTCACATATTGTGCTCCATCTACTGTGTGCCCGGAAAAAAACATTTATTGTATATACACTCATAATGTAATGGCGGCTGTATTTATTTATGACCCGCCTCGGCATATTTCCCATCATGACTAATGGCTTTGTCTGGAATTCATACCGGCATCCGTTATTTATTTATAGGCCTTCACAAGGTTTGTTTTTTAATATAGAACCAGTGACTGACTTTTGGCAATAGTCTCGTATATATCCCTTTTTAATCAGGGGCAGCTGCAATTAACCTGCCGCAGTTTGACGGACGCAAACAGGATATAGAAGCCGTCCAATGAATCCTCCCGGATGAACACGCGTGCTTCTCTACAGAGATGTCTTGCGTTGAGAAAGACCTCCAAACTCTCTACGCTCAGCTGCTGATGAATGCAGCGCTTTTCTATTCCATTACTTTGTGACGATTGCATTTCATCTGCACACAGCTCTGTCATCATAAGGCCTCTTCATGACTATTCACCACAGCGAGGACATTAATGGGATGAAGGGATTTTTTTCAATAATGGACATTCATTCATCATTTTTTTTTAATTTTTTTTTTGCGGTGTGATCATGTGTTGCACGGTAACTAAAAAAGTTACAGCAGGAAAAATAAAAGCATCTTTGAAGAACCTAGAATGGATGTGAAACATCCATGGCCACGGTATACTGTATGTAGCTAAAAACCAAATGGGGTACGCAGTAGGGGTGGGGACTCACCAGAGGTCCCGCGATACGATATTATCACGATACTGCGATATTATCACGATACTGCGATATTCTGAGTATTGCGATAACATATATTGCGATTTATTACTTTTTTCAACTTCAAATTATGTCCCCAAAGGAAAACTGTGTCAACATGTTTTATCTAATAAGATAAAGTTTTCAGTCTGTTCATCTCACTTCAATCATTTTTATTGCAGCAAAATAGGATTGTCAAGCAGACAGACTGACAGTTATGCGCTGCACTCTCCCCATGAGCCTGGCT
>NW_022280078.1:2032420-2080545 GCF_004355925.1 Anarrhichthys ocellatus | reverse complement strand
AAAAAAAAAAAAAAAAAAAAAAAAAAAAAAAAAAAAAAAAAAAAAAATATATATATATATATATATATATATATATTTTATAGTTTATATAATAAAAGATCGATACTTGGCGTTCATGTATCGATACAATATCGCCACGCAAAATATCGCGATACTATGCTGTATCGATTTTTTTCCCCCACCCCTAGTACGCAGCCAATCACGGTTCCTCAAGATCCTCGGCAACTTGGCTGCCGTTCTCCATACATGTCTTTGTATACGGTCCTCGCTCGCCACAGTAGCTCCGTGTTCAACACATCTGAGTAACGGACGAGGCCGAATCACCGGGGGCTAACCGTCATGTCGGGTCAGAGCAAACGCTCTCTGCTGCTTCCGTCTGTGTCCGCCCAATCACATTATGAACCGTGAGATGAGGCGTCTTCAGTTCGGAGGAGCGTCAAGCTCACTAAACTGTTGGAGAGCTTTTTCAATTGCCCACTTTGTGTCATTTTTTTTCTCTGTCCGTGACTCATGTGCCTCTCTGCTATTTTTTTAAGTGGATGATACTTTTGAATGAAGGTGCCCTTCACTGAAAACAAAAGAGGTTATTCATTCCCTACATTAAATCCCGTTCACCGACCCCCATCCAGCGGTGTGGGAAGATTAATCCGGCTTGTTAAACAGAAGTTGTTGGACTGGTTACTAAAAAAAAAAAAAAAGTAAAAAGTAACGCGTGAGTGCTGTGCAGATCTTTTGATGTCAGCTTCCTGTTACGACTTTTAAACACAAAATATTTGTAACAAAAAGCAGGTTTTCACTTAGGAAATTGCTTAGCAGACGTGGGCTACTGATGTAAGTCTTCATTGACAAATTCAAGAATTTAGATGATAATGAGATTTGGATTTAGTTTTGGGTTTCTAGGCCTTGGTTTTTTCTCATTTGGCAGCAGGTGTGTTGCATTTATCCTCTGCTCAGTCACTTCGGCCTCATCCAGCTTTAAAACGGGTCTTTTTTTAAAACGGTCTTGCAATGCACCTCCCAGTAGAAACTAGAGAGCAGGAGCATCTGCTAGCCTATAAAGGTTATTGTTACCGCATTTTTCAGTTTTGGATGATGGTTATTGAAAACCCTGCAGTCTCCGGCATCCGGCTCGTCCAGCACCTCCAGCGCAATATGGAAATACATTTCTCAGCAAATAAAACTCATCTCGAGGCGCTCAGGAAATGGCGATAGAGGGATATGCCCTCAGATTTGATGTTTGTCCTCCCCTGCTGTTTTGGAGATGGTTAAAAGAAATTTCCTTTTTTTTCTTTTTTTAAATGTATAAATATGTATGGATATCTTTGGAGAATATTTTCAAACATCTCTTTGTGCTCTTCAAGCCCCTTTTTCTCTTTTCGGCCCTGAGCTCAGAGATATTGTTCAGAGGCTATTTTTTTATTTTATTTTATTTTTTTACTTAAGGTCACAGTTGAAAGGTCAAAAAGTCATCTAATAATGACCCATGCACGGCTCGTTACCCGTCCTCCCTTTGCTCCTGCTCCTCCTCAACATTCAGGTTTTCTGCACCGGAGGCGATTTGGATCGGTGCACCAACTGAGCATGATGGATAGTCGCGTATAGCTCATGTTAATATGTTATCCGGGCACATGCTCAGCGTCACGTTTATCTACACGGTTGCCACTTTCTCCCGTACCGACTGGCTGCCAGTGAAGCGCTTAAGAGGCAGGCTGTAAATGCCACAGAAGCCGAGTGTATTCAAAAAGCGGCTAATGCTTAACTAGCTTTATTGTCTCCCAGAGAGTCAATGGGTTGATGAGGTCCAGCTGTCTATTCAGAGACGGCACGTTCACAGGCCTGGGAGAGTGCGAGTCAAAGGGGGAACCGTCACTCCTTTTAAAACGGGCTTCGTATTATTTGGCCTCCAACATACAAAATCCATCCGTCCATTATATTCCATTTATTTGGGTCTGGGTTTGTAGTGTCAGTAGGCAAAGCACCCAGCTATGTCTTTCAGCTTCTCTATGGGACCCCAATGCTCTCTCAGACCTCCACTGGGGTCTCCTCCCCACCAGTACCTGCCTGGAATACCTCCAGAGGGAGGTCTCTACCTCAGCGGACTCCTTTCAACATAAAGGGTTGCTGGTTGTACTCCAAGCTCTCTGTGGGTGAAGGTTGGAACGTAGATTGACCTGTAAATTTACCTTCAGGCTCGGACCCCTTATCGCTATAATAACATGTATGCTGTTACGTAGGTACGCTGGCCAACACAGCCACAGGGTTGACTTAAAATGGCACTGAAATGCCAGACAAACAAAGTGGCAATTCAGTCTGATTATAAGGCTACCCCCCCTTTTTTACTTTTTCAAGAATGTGTGTGTGTGTGTGTGTGTGTGTGTGTGTAGTCTGAAAACCCATCCTGCCTTGTTTCCCCAGTGAAGCTCATGACTGTAAATGAAGCATCAATAAACTTGTCTCCCTCCTTTTTTTTCTTCTTTTCCCTCCAAACCACACACGGACAATACAAGCATCGCCCCATACACCACCTGACTCTCTCCCTCCTCCTGTAAATGTCACCAATAAATTGGGGAATGAGTCTAGGTTGTGCCCTGAGCCAGGCGGCGAGACGGTGGTGATCGGAGATTTGGAGGTTGATGTTGAGTGGGTCGAAACTTTGACATGGTTCTCCCCCCCGCGGCATCAACATTAGGACGGCGGGGTGGAGATGATGCTGCTTCTGGCGGAGAGGAGACCTTTCAGAAGTAGAGGAAAGGTCAACTTCAGTGGAACACCACCGTGTTGTCCATCAGCTGTCCAATGTAAAATACGCTATTGCATTGGATCTGTATGTAATGAAGTGTAAGCTACGGATGGCGAGTTATTTTGAAAACTCTGAGGTTGTGTCGTAGTTAAATGGGAGGAAACGGGGACCTTCTAAAAACGATGACGCAGACTCACACACTTCTTGATTGGGTCTCAGCAGTCACGGCGGGTCCTTTCTTGATTCGCCACGCCGCCGGGAGAAAACTGGCGTCTATCTGCCGCCTGGATGGCTGTCTGATTGTCACTCTTGCACCCGTCTGCACACGTTTGCCCATTCCTGTAGCTACAGTTTAAGAAGGCAAGATTGAAGGAAAACAAGCGGTCAGATAGAGACACCTCAACAGTTCTACAGCACGACAAACTGCTCACCGACAGACCCCCAAAACACACACACACGCACGCGCGCGCTGCGACATCCAGCTTTTTCAGCCTCGGTGCCCCTCCAAGGTCTACTCCACATGTACTCGCCAAGGTCTACTCCACTTTACAGTTGGAAGTGGTCTTATTATGAACGCCTTCAGGAGCAGGTAGGAAATGAGGACATCAAGTGATTTACAGGAACAAAGTTCTCCCTCTGGCTAATTTTTCTCCTCTACCTCCTCCTCTTCAGCATCCTCTCATTCTCCCTTCTTATCTTTCACTTCCCTTGCCTCCCTAGATTTCTCTTCCTCTCCCGCTGCCTACTGCCGGCCTGCTACCTTTCAGCTGTCCTTTCTCCTCCTCTGCTTCCTTTACATTATCTTTTCTACCTCCTCTTTTCACCCTACTCCATCCCTGTCCACCTCCTCCCTCTTTTCCCCTTCACCCCAACCTAACTCCTCCCCTTTTGTATTCCTCTGGCTTAGCTTCTTGTTGCTGTCTCTCTCCTCTCCATTCTCTTTTAGTTCTTCCTCCCCTTTCATTCCTCCCCCCCAGCGTAGTTTCGATCATTGTTCCTTCCCCGCATACTTGGCATGGTTTTCATAGCTCAGCTAGCGAGAATGACTCTTCCCCTCCTACCACACAGAGAGCATGTGCTTAGTTAGCTGGTAACTTAAGGTGCACTCATTAGTTTGCTAGCCTTCCCCATGACACGTTGAGCATGGATTCATTAACTTATTTCCACAACTTACTGGACCCCAAGGAGATAAGATCACATCGCTGGTTTATCTGAACGATATTAAGAAAGAAGCCATTTAACTTCAAAGAAGTATTGGCAATTTTGTTTTCTCCTTCATGAACGGAGCTTTTTCTTTTTTACGAATACCAATGTCTGAAGGAAAGTCATAATAGAAAATAATGAGCACTGTTTATTACCCATGTTATATCAGTTCTTACCCACATTGAGAGATTAGATTAATCGATTAAATATGATTTATTTGTAAATGTCTGATGTTGCTAATTCACCTAAAACTGCCACTTGAATTGTACTGCATGTATTTGGACTCATTTCATGGTCAGACTTTGGTCTGGGTGTTGTTTTGGAGTTGCTCTTGGTAACCTGTTGTAAATATTTCTTTAGTTGAAGTCGTCACCCCCCCTCTTGAGTTGAGGCTGTTCTGCTGCAAAAGGCCTAGTTTGCATACAATACGTGCTTACAGATCGGTGCCGGTCATTCATTGGCGTACACTCACAGACATGGACGCGTATGAAAGAAAACACTCGGTGGCACAGCCTGATAATAGTATGTACTATTATCAGTATGCACGCTCCCAGGCTGACCTTGGAGCTGCCGTCATCGATCAGCTCCGGAACCTCGCCGTTATCTCGCCGCGGCAACCATCCTATCTCCTCTCTGTGGCCGCGTCTCAATCCTGCAGTCGGCCCTTCTGTCCTTATCTGCTTCCCTCTGCTGTGTCTTAATGCTGCCGGGAGGAGCCCACCTAAACCCCCTACTGCCCCCAGTCCTTGCTTAAATCTCAGTGCTCCACTTCCTCCACTCCCTCTGCACTTCGCCGAGGCAAATTCAAGTCTGCCAAATAGTGATCCACACCTCCATCAATGCTTTTAAAATGTCACAGGCGTTTTTGGAGCCAGACATCTCTTTTGCCACGGGAAGCTTGAGAGCATAACGGTGTTTGACGGTGACGTTTATAACAAAAGTGTTAAAACCATCGCCTCCCCGTACGTCCGCGGCACAATAACATTACATTTGGTACGGCTGTCTTGTATATTCTTCACGTGCTGTTCCTGCGAATGTTTCCTCCGGGTGTAACTGCCATCACACGGGCTGTCATATTCTTTATGCACCAAAAAAGAACAAGCCGAGGAGAGAGTATCAGAGCACATCCGCCGAGCATTGCTTCAATGATTCCTCTGGCTTTTAGATCAGCACAGATGAAAGAAAGCCAAGGAAATGGGATGATTGGGGGGGGGGTTCCAGAGATTGTTAGTTATCCTGTGTGTGTGTGTGTGTGTGTGTTTGTGTGGGTCGGAACGATGAAATGATGTTGCCCTCCAATATGGTTTTAATGAAACCCTTGCCCCTCCACAGACACTTTCATTAAAGATGCAGGCTGCTGCTGTCAGCCGTGCTGTTCCCTCAGCCACCGTGTGGATAAACGGTTCCGAGCCCACTCCCATTATTCATTCCCTTATTATTTCTTTCCGTCTTTTGTCTCATTTGTTTTCCGCTCCCTCTCTCAAACTCTAGTGCTCGTTTCGGTCTCATCGTATTTCTCCATCCCTTGCTGCCATTCCCTTGAACATGTTCTCTCTCTTTTTTATTCTTGGCTTTTTTTCTGTTTATTTCACAGTTAATTGGCAAAAACAGTCAACAAAGCGAACACAGACCAACAGCTTTTACATTTAACATATTCAGATAATTACATGGTTTAAAAACATCTGATGTATGATGGCACAAAACAGTTTAGTTTATGATTGACGTAATCAAATTAAATTGATAACGACATGTATCAGCACTAAGATGTAATCATGCAATCAACTTCTTTGGCATTTTGAATGTTTGTTTCCAAAACTGTATTTTTTTTTTTCAGTCATGAAAAGCCCAGTAAAGCCACAGGACATGCGCTGTATAATAATTTTAAACGATATATGATCAAGTATTGATGCACCCATTGGGAGGAATCTATTCAGGATCTGTGAATATAATTTGAGTTTGTGTTTGTTATTACCCAGTTCTCTAATGAATACTTAAGTAAACAGACCAACCACACCATTGACTGAATCATTTTAATAACCGATCAAGGGCTTAAATCATTTATCAAATTAAAAAAGCCAAACTTTTGCTGGCTCAAGCTCCGACAATGTGAAGATTTGCAGATTTTCTCCTTTTTATATCACTGCAATTTCAATATCTTTGGATTTTGGACTTGCTTGTTGTAAAAACAAGCCTTCTGAAGTCCTCACTTTAGGCTCTGGGAAAGGTTTCCAGCCCCTTTTACTGTTTTTTTTGACATTGCATCAATTAAACATAAATCGATTAATCAGGGAAAAGAGGAAAGAAACGGTCAGATTCAGCGATAATAAAAATAATCGTCCCTGGCACCACTATCTCCATTGTAATAATGGACGATAGTGACCGAATGGTTTGATATCAATCTATTTAAGGGCCCACCTACTCACCTCTGTATAGCTGTGTTCTCACCGTCTGTGTCCCCCCCCCACCCCGACCGACACCCCGCTATTTTCCCCCGCTCTATGTGTGTGTCACAGGGGGGGCTGGGGAAGAAATGATGTATATCTAGCTGATTGTCTCACTTCCAGCTCAGAGGAGAGCGCGCCACTTAATTGATTCTAGTTCAGTGTTGGAGGAGGGGGGGTTAAAGTCGCGAGGATGCCATCTATCAATGTCATCCTCATCCATCACCCCGGTGCTGGAGGTAGAAAAGATGAAAAACAGCAGTACAGGCTCAAAGAGGGGAGAAACACAAACTCAGTGTTTCATCTCTTACCTCTACCCTTTCATCTCCCCCAGCCACGCTCTCCTCTCTCTAGCTCCTTATAGAGGTGTTTGGCTTGCATAACATTCAGCCCAATGTTAGAGTCGAGACCGTCTGAATTCATACCAAGTAATGACCAAGACCAGAATTCATCGGAAATGAGACGAGAGCAAGACTTTGAGGGCCTGAGACCAAAAAAGATGAAGTCAATTTGAGTTGCTTGGTTGAGTTTGGGAGGGATGCTGTCGTAATGGGCAGTAAAGTTATTTATTTATTCCCTCAGCCCAGTGGCTGATCATGTTCGACCCTTGTAGGGAAGACAGCATGCGGAGGATTAAAACATTCAAACAAGTCGTGAAAGGTCTCCAAACATTTTTCTGTTTGTTAGCCGCAAAATCGGTCCTGAATTTCATTTTAATGGGAATTAAAAACGTCTGAAACTTTCAGACTCTTGGCTTGTTTAGTTTTTCTCTCTCTGCTGGATGTCTGTTCCAACAATTACAAAGGTGATTTATTCACAATGCTGTCCGCTATGTTAACAGCCATTTCTGGACTAGAGCTGTACTGGCCAGCCGGCTCTGGGTTGAGCCCAGTTGCTAACATTTGATTTGTGCACAGCAGAGACACCTGCGCTCTCCTCCATCCACCGCCTCCGCTCTCTGTTTTTGGTGAAGAGAAGGATCTTGTAGTACGAGGGCTCCTGAAAGTCCAATTAAAAGCTCCTCCTCTTCATGGTGGTTTGGCTAGCTTTCTGTTCATGCAGCCAGGCTGCTGTGTTGCCTCTAACACGTTTAGTTAAGTTCATGCCGGTCTGTCTTGGCTCAGTGAAATTTGTATGTTAATTCGGGTAAATATACTTGGATAGAAAACACAGGGCTTACGCTGGCAGTGCAGAATCCCAAGCAATAATGTCGTCATTGAAATTTCCAGAAAATGAATCTGCTATTGGAAAGCATTGACCTCTTCAACTTAAGATCCATCCATAAATCGATACAATCTCGCTCTTACCGTCTCCGCTGAAGCGAGGCCGTAAGCAATTATTCCGGTTGTGAATTTTCACAACTCTCTGTCACTTGCAGTGGTTACCACTCTACCATCCTTTTTCTGCTGATTTGCTGCATTGCCGTTCTGGAGGTCAGAATTATTTCCTGTTAACAAGCTCCCGCATGGCCACTGTGCGTTGATATTCGCACGAGCCATCCAGATCGATAATGTCAGAACTCATTCTGCACAGTGCTTTTCATCTGCAGCGGATTTTTGACGGACCTCTCCCTCCACCTCCAGGACTCCCGTTGCTCGCAGATCACTGGAATGCAAATGGAAAGGTTGGTTTGAATCATCCAGTCACCAAACAAATGGACTGAACGCGGGAAATCGTCCCGAAAGTATTTCAAACAATGTTCTCAAGACACGAGTTATTGGACGTGATGCTGACAACAGACTGCATGAAACTTGGTTGGTTGAAAGATCATAACTTCCTCAAACACGAATCCATCTATCTAGTTTTTGTTTTCGTCTCACAGGTTTTTTTTTTTTTTTTCTTTTTTTTTCAAAAGAGAAACTCGACAAATCTTGAGTGGAAATCATCTTCTGGCTCTGCTTCGACTCTCCCCGCTCCGACTCGACACGCAAGTTCTTCCCATGCAAAGCAGTGGGATGAAATATCATCAGGATTTCTCCCCCCCCCCCCCCCAGGTGTTTTGTCATGGAATCAGAATAACTTCAGGGGAAGCTTCAGACCCCGACTGCACTCGGTCGACCTCGGCAAAGTTTCCGAAAAAACTGAGCCTAACGAATCAAGTTGTGCCGTGGATCTTTGAGGAGTCGGAGGCCGGCGGCCATGTCGATAAGGCGGCATTAGAGGGCACACACATGGCGGCACACACAAAGCAACACCCGCAATCATTTGACAGATGTGTGACTGCTCTGTCTGTGCGTCTGGTTTGCTTTCACTGATCAAGGCTGCTTGTTTCAGTGATGTGTTTTTTTTATTTTTTATTTTTTTTATCTCATTAGCTTGTCGTGCAAAAATAGAGCTGGTTAGAGGGCAAATCATGGCTTCACGCCCGCCACCGAGGGAGAGAAAATCCATGAAGGAGAATATGACTGAAGAAGAGGGGGGGGGGACTACATGGCAGGAGAGAGAAAGTAATGAAGGAAGAAGAACATGAACGAATGAGCAAAACCAAAGAACATTTTCTGCTGTGGAGGATTTGACTGGGAGCCATGAGGTTCAAAGAATACAGGCGGGACAGATGACAAACACTCGTAGAGTAACGATACCGTAGCATTACCAATGGAGTGCCGTTGCCAAGTTTCCTGTTTTCTTCTTCAAGAGGGCATTGTTCACCACAGGGTCCTCCTCGCATTGTTTAGAGTTGATTTTTTTTTTTTTTTTTTTTCAATTTTCTCGTCGACTTCATAATTGTTTTGAACTATTTTTCTAAAATACCATCACAATCATGAAAGAGGCTGCAACTAAAAATATAATATGTTTCATTATATTATATTTAAAATTAGATTAAATCAGTATATATATGTATGGAGAGGTTGATAAGGGTTATGTGTACTATACGCTGTTCTTTTACCTCGCTTAAGAACCCCTCTTTTGTGTCAAAAACTCTCTCTCGGTCAGCATTGAACAAAAACCAAATGGGCATTGTTCCATTTTGGCACACACTTTAGTGTCGTGTTTCCCCCGAGACCAGTCCCACGCAAACAGATGGGGAAACAAAGCCAGCATAGCAACATGTCAGAGTATTACCATAAATCAACAGGGATCATTGCACCTATGTTATGTGGTATTTACGCACATAATGTCGAAAAACTCGTACTCGCACTGGACGATGAGCAAATACCAGCATGCATGGCAGGTACTACTGTACACATAACAAGATCCTGTGTGTGTGTTGAGGGTTGGGTCTGTTGTGGGTACAGTAGAGCAGGTCAACTTGCTTTTTATAATGCGCAGGTTGTGTGTAATGTCAACATTTCCACTCACCCTCCCTTCTCTGTTGAATTCTGGGATGGATTTAATATAGTTGGCCAGTGATTTACTGTGTGTGTGTGTGTGTGTGTGTGTGTGTGTGTGTGTGTGTGTGTGTTCAGGAAGGAGATTTCATGGAGGGGAAACGGGAGAACAATACCTCTGGCCTCAGTGTAGCACAATCTGGTCAGTGTGAGCTGCCTGACTGCACTGCAAAACATGAGCAACTCTTTTTTTCCATGACATATGGGAGCTTGCTCATGTCAATATACTGTACATTCCCTCTTTCAACTGTCGGTAGGAATCTGAGACAGGGTTAAAACAGAAGATTAAATACCTTTCCGTTTCCTGCAGTGCGTCAATCTCCCTTGTTCTAATTAAAGAAAAGGACACAACAAAGGGATGGACCTTTTTGAAAAGAAGCAAGAAAGGAAGCAGGAGTGGAAGTGGATGAAGAGCTCTGAGACCAAACCCACGCATGACACTAATCTCTTGTCGTCTCTTTGAGCAATTTAGTCCCATTTGCTTTTGGACTGTCTTTGAAAGTGGCTTTTTATTTATTATTATGATGGTTTCTTTTTACTATTTCTGTACTTCAGGCTTCCTCGGGGGATGTTTCCTGTTCTTCAAATCTTCTAAAGCATCACTTGTAACTTCCCACGGTGCAGAGCGGTCGTAGATATCAGCCGCTGGAAAGCCGTTTCGTGGCTTCGGTCCGATCCTCGCTGCTCCTCGGAGCGGGGATAATTTGCCATCTCACCGGAGACTTAGGATAATTAGTCCCAATGAGGGATTATCTCCCGGCGACTGCACATTTCAGATCAGCCAGACAAAATGGTTTGTACACTGATTGCTTGGGGTCACACTCAGTTGAAAGTTCTTTCTAGTCAATGGGCGAACCACTCGTGAAGAGCATTTCCTGCCGTCTCGTTCTTTGGGTTATTTCTTCTTGCATGTGCAGGGTGATGCACACTTAAAATGCAAACCAATGTCCAGTGTTGTCGTCTTTTCCTACAATCAAAGATTCACAGTTGAATTGATGTTGCATCACCGCCTAATCAGTGTGGATTCCTCGTCGAGCTCTACCTAATTTGCAGCATCCTTGTGTTGTGGGTACGGTGTCTCGATGTCGGGGCCCTAACTGACACAGAAAGCCAATTGTTCAACGTTGAACTGACTAATTGTACGAGGGGACTGATCGGCCAGCTGGCTGAGTTATTGGTTTAATGTCACCGGCAGTGTGGAGAACTGACTTTTAGTTTTACGGTGGACTTGCAGGGTCGTGAGAAGTGAAAAGTGCTGACTGATGGATATCTCAGGGCAGTTTTTAATACAATGGACGCATGTGAAAGCCTTGAGTCAGATTTTGCTTGGGTACACTAATGCACATTTCCAAAAGCGGAAATTAGCAGCTAATGAGATGCTGTTTGCAAACAGCGGGCACTGCAGGGTTATTGATATATTATTAATATATTTCGCATCTATTTAGAATACAAAATGGAAAGAAAATCTACATGCAAAGAAAGGCGAGTGATGGCTAGGGTCGTGTTTTATGCTGACAGCACGTTTTCCTCAGGTACTATATCAACATCAATCAGCTGTGAAAAATTGACTTGTTTGGGAATTCTGAATCAAAGCTTTGCCCTTTTTAATCACAATATTTAGTATTGGAAACCATTAATAACGTTGAGCGGGCAATTTATGATAATGATAAACCTGATTTAGAGTTCATGTGCTTCAGCATAAAACATGGAGTAGCGTTTTTTTTTTTTTTTTTTTAAATATCCTTTTAGGAATATGAATAATTAATGTAACAAGTGTCAACCACATCCCAAAGACATGTAAATAAAATAAAGACAGTAGGTTTAAATGTTGTTTTTGTAAATGAAGCTGAATTTTCACTAGAATCTAATGTGACACTTGCACAGGCAAAATGGCTGGTTTACGACCAGATTGCTGGAATATCCGCAGGCATTTCTGTGCTTACATTTTTATCCTTGCTTTGAGTAGATGGACTGAATTTGACAACACAATTTAAAATTCAGTTTTTGAGATGGAACGAGTTATTCCAATGAATAATATACTTTGTGGGGATAAAAGCCACCATCTCAGCCCACCTTTCTTCCTCATTGGACACTTGCCCTTGTTATGCCTTTCTATAATCTCGTCTGACGGTATCCGTTCATCTGTGACTCCTAAATTGACTTTGCACAGACACGTTTACAGTCGACTAATAATTTCAGCTCCAGATCTATGCATTAACAGATGGCTGGGTCGATGATTGATCTCTGTAATGGATCATAAACGGCAGAATAAATAACCGTAACAAATTCCAGCCATGACTGGGGAGAGTGAAATCTAACGGTAATTCTACACAGTGCAACTATTTTCGTAGATCATGGAATAAAACATAACGATAACGCAGCATAGCTCACGTGTTTGTAATCTTCAAGTTGTACTAAAGATCACTTTATAAGAATAGGTTTCATTAGAACAAAGAAGTCAAGATTTATGAAAAGGCTCCGAAGCATAATCACAAATATGGGGATATTTACTTCGATCATACAAAATGAAAAGCCATAAAATCTCCCAGTTGGAGTTTATAGTTCTATCAGTCACATGTAATTGCTTGATTTGCACCACGCTGTCGCTGTTAATTTAGCAGCGGTGCGTTCATTAGGAGCTCCTCGGTGTTGTACAGTTTTGAAGTTTGACAGCGCATCCTCGGAGCTTAACATAGCAGCCCGTTACTAAAATATTCTTAAGCCCCTCTGTCGGAGGGCTTTGAAGTGCGCCGACACCTGTGGCGGAATTTCCCATGAAGAAAGAGGTGGCGGTTTGAAACATGCTGCATACTGTATCTTGTTCCTGTTTGAAACCCAACAATGTCATTGTAATAATAATCTTTGTGAAAAGGGGTCGAGGCGGGGGAGCTGATGTCAGGGCACCCTCAAGGGATGACTTTTTTTTTTGGGCTAAAGCTCAAGGGAACTTGACCAAAAACGTTCCGTGGCTAAGATTCACAGCACTATTTTCTTCTTGATAACAGCGGTGTTAGACTCCCAGTCGACGGCACAATCCGCCTCGAAAAGGGTCAGAGTCAGCCTCCAGGAACGATAGTGAGATTCTGACACACCCTCTAAACCACAGTAGTAATATTTATTTGAATACACAAATCTGTCTGTGGCTTTCTCTCGATCTTAACGGTGTAGTTTTAGCTAATGTATAAGGACACAGGACGAGTGCGATCATGGCAAAGGTCTTATCTTGCTATATGTCTTTAGCCATGCTATTAAACATTGATCATGTGCTAATAAGGGGAGCTGGGATGCGGCCCCTCTCCACCACCCCCCTGAAGATGATAAATTGCCCGACGCAGCGAGACGCGATAGTTTGGTTTATTTGCATAATCGTTCACCTGCATCCTTTCGCTCATCAGTGACAACCAAAGACTGAAATCATAAATTGGGATCGGATCGAGTTTTCATTCAGGTGCAGGGTGGGCGTTAACCTTCCTCATTTGTAATTTATTAGCTCTCCAGCCCTTTTTTTTTCGGCGCTCTGCTTTACTGGCAAACAACATGATATGAATTCAACATTTTCATCGCACAGGGGGTTGCTTTGAAATGATTGATGATGTCTGGTGCGAGACAAGAGGATGTAGCAACACATGCAGGGCCAAGGTGCTCGCTGCATTAATTATGAGGGGTGGCGGAGTGGGTTCATGCAGTATTGCGTTTGACATTGAGCTAGCTATCTTTGATTTACGTGTGTTTTTTTATTTGTTTCCAACTTGGAACAAAACCTCAGGTATTAATACAAGTACCTCCCGCAGGCAGAATTAGAATAAAGTCTCAATGAAAATAGTTATATTGCGCTGGCACTGAGAAGTCTTACTAATCACAGCCTTTGTTGAGGGCTATTGAAAGAAACAATGCTGTTAATGCTGCTGTAGGTTTGCCCGGATGGGACTCATGTTTTGGTCTAGTGCTGTACTGTTTAACATGCTAAGCACACATTGCACACATTGCACACTGACAGGATTTCTTCCATGTTATAAAACATATTACCACAATACTGGGTATTAGATGCGAATTATCATTTTTACCACGGCTATACCGTGTTAGCATTCACACGGTGTCGAACTAAGGTGTTGAGTTGTGCCGTCTAGCTAATGACCACGACGGAAAACGGTAATCCAGCACGGGAATTAATTACACAGCTCTGGATGTTCCAGAACTCTCGGAGGGCTTTCAACCGAGCAGCTCTGATACTCTCTTCAAGTTTGATGTGGCTGAACATTTCTGCACACAAACAGGTGAGCCATTGCTTTAGTACGATTTCCTCAAAATAAAGACCACGTTTCCAATAAAACTTTCACATGCTTCCTCCCCCTCTCAGCGGCCATTGCTGAAAACTTTGAAATCTCCAACATTTATTCGGATCAGTGAGCAGCAGAGAAGGATTTTGAATCTGTTGATTTGATTCTTTTTATTTGCCTTTTAGAAATGGGGCCCTGCCACAAGCAAAACAGTCTTAAGCCACAGTCCCACACCTCGCACACCAATGAGCTCTGAGAATGAAACCCAGATGTAATTAAAACCATAAGATATATCACTACCTGCATTCAATACGCTCTCACCCGATATACAGCTTTAACTGCACGGGTAGGCTGTGGGCTGTGTGTCTGACTACAGCTGAAGTAGTGGGGGGGCAGCAGTTACCTAGGTCACAAGGCCGTGTTTCCGTTAGGTTTCCAGTATTTTTAGAAAACAATTTGTCCATGTTGTGTTCCTCTTTCCAGGCTAAGAAGGGAAGTAATATTGGTTTGAAGGGAAGCTTTGTGTGTTCTCTTCTTCTTTTGTCACCGGCCCGACATTGTGCCAGCTGAGGACTCATTTTACTAGAGGCTGAGTATGGTTTGTTTGCAAATCTGCAGAACTAACAACGTGTATCATTCTAGGCACAGGGCACAATCTTCTGTCTGCCCCCCCCCATTCAAAACATGCGAGCATTGACATTGCCAGATTCTGTAGGTTATAAGTATGCTCATGCGCAATAAATGAGATTTTTTTTCAGTTTCTTTTCATGTACTGGTCTCTAATCTAGTGATGTTTCTGATTTGATTTCTTGTGCCTGGCGGGGCCTTTCCTCACTCATTTCAGCCCAGCGTTAGCGCAGCATGAGGCTAAACGACATCCGATTGGAGAAATTAAACGAAGTGTCCCGTCTGGGCTGTCCCGGTTCCCAGGCGGGTGCCATGCGGAGCTGATCAGCAGCGGGATGCTAGCAGCCACTTGAACACTTTATTAGGATGGATGTGTCTTGCCGGCCTCATGCTGATGACAGTGACACAGCAGACGGCTTGTCCAAGCCTCAAGGACAAGAGTATAACATTTATCCCCGGATGAAGGCTTATTCATTTCAGAGACAGATTGTAGAGGGGCTCCGTTAAGTGGCCTGTAAGTACTTTGTAAGATATCATAATCAGTTGGCAGCTATATCTCCCCCCCCCCCCCCCCCCCCTCACTCCAATATATACATTCCCTTTTCACTTCATGAAAACAATCTCTAATCTTCTCTGTTTCTTTCATTTGTTTCACATTCTCCATCCATCCATCTCCTCTCCTCTGTCATTATTTCACAAGTCAACAGATATTACACGTATAGTTAAGGCAGGAGAAATGAGAAAATTGTCTCGCACATAATTTACACCCCCCCCACCCTTCTGCGAGTACTTGATACAGCTCCTGATCATGCTAATTAAAGTAGATATCACCACTGATGCTGAAAGAATTAAACTTTTTTCTTTTTCTTCCCATATCTGTTTCGTCTCTTGTGTTTATCACACCACGGGTAATAAATTGAACACGTGGATCTATTTGCATTGCTAATTTTGATAGAGTAGAATGTTAAACATGCCCATGGGCTCAGGCCAACTGTAGAAGGAAAAATGCAAGTATTTTAACACTGACGGGTTCCTGGTTCAAATCACTGGCAAACAGAAATCTCTGTGGGGGAAAAGTGAGAGGAGCTACACTCAAGAAGTCATGGTAGTTTCCTGAAATGAGACGTATAACCTTCAACTGCCCGAACTGCCCAATGGCCAGCTGTAGAAGACTGTGTATCTGAAGAGATTGTCCAAGCTATCTGTTTGGACTTGAGATGGAATTTACCTTGAAATGTCATCAGGCCCCCATACAACTTGAAAAACAAGCGCTCTGTGTTCAGCTCGGCTCATTATGTATTGTGGGATTGTAGATCTGCTGCGTGGATCATAACCTGTTATTAGCCACGGAGCCAACGGTGTATTTAACTAGAAGGAAAACAGTTCAAGTGTTTGTGGTTTTCCTCAGTCCAACTTTCTCTTGGTAATGACACGATTAGTATCGTATTATAACTATAGATGGAGTACTAACGACGTAGACCTGGTCTTAGATTGGGACTGGTCCCTCCCTGGTTGGTGTTTCCATTTGAACACCATTCACTCTCACACAGCCTATTGTAAAATGACTTACTGCCCATGATGACGAATGTGTAAGTAGCGTTGTAGTAGACATTGCGATTCATTGTAGTTATTCAGATTAAAACACCCGGAACTGTGGGCTCCCTGTAGCTGAGCCTGTGAAAATACAACTCCTTCAACTGCCATTAGTACATGCATACAAAGAAATGGAAAGGCATAATTAAGCGTTTATTAACCTGAAGTGACCCGAAGATGCCGCTGCATGATTTGAATGTTACAGCTATCTCGGTCGGTGCAACACCAGTTATTAGTCCTAAACATTTGAAACCTAGCTGCTACGTCTGTGCCACCGGAATATTTTTGGCAAGAAAGAACACATAACTAACCTTAATGTCTGACATGTCATCTATGTGTCGGCTGACACTGATATGAACACAAAGAACAGTCCAACAGCGCTGGCTAAACGTACCTTCATATACAGTTAGCTGCTGTATATAAATATCTTTATACAGTTTATGTTTGAAACAGACAATCACAGTTATGGAAAGTTAAAGTTAAATACATCCTCCCCACATTCCTGCTCTACGGACATTCTCCTCATGCGGGAGAGGAATTAGTGCCTAAAGCCAGATTGAAAACTACTTGGACTGCTATTACACCCATTTATGACTAACGAGTCGCTCTCTATCGCACCGCTTAGAGCTCATTTGTTTTGAACTGTTCTTTGAACCGTTACCTGAGACGAAGCTGTCCACAGCTAATGCAGTTCCCTGCCCCCACCCCCCTCCCCCCCAGCCTTTCTCATTGCCAAAACTACAGGCCTGAGTCTATCTATCAGAACAATTCTCATCATGGCAAACCAGACAGTCCTATCAGGAATAATGTGCTCTCCAGAATGGGATGGCCATAATGTTCTGCACAGGTTGGGGTATTAACCGGCTTCATACATCAATAGTTTGACAGGGAACCTCGTCTGGGACGATCGGGCGGTGCTCTGCATACCATAGGTAGCTTAATGATGAAGATAACTGCAGCGAACTAATGGGAAAGGTAAGGTGAGTGAGTAGGGCTTTCCACATGGGTGTTAATTAAAGGACAGGTTGTTTCAAAGGTCCTCTCATAGGTTATTAAAATGTGTAGGATGGCATTTATACATGAGGGGAAAAGCCCTGGGAAGTTACACTGACATGGTATGGGTAAGCGGTTTAGTGTCGAGTAAATGACGGTAAATGATGAAGGGAAAGCGGAAAAGAAAAAGGAAAGAGAGAGATATATGAGTGGTCAGAAGCAAACAAAGATACAGGAAACCGACCCTCTGCTCCAAGGAATGTCCCTTGCAGCTTTGTGAAGGCCTCTGAAACAACATTTGAGGAGCTTCATTCTAAATTTGAAGTAAGCACTGTGTATTTTTTCCACATGGGTAACTGAAGACAATGGCTGCTTCTGTAGTTCAAAGCCAGCTGGAGTAAAAAGAAAAAGGAATAAAGAGCTCAGTGTCCTCAGTGATTGTCAAGTGTGCGGACACTCTACTCAGAAGTTTCTTCTTACGGAGACGGTATGAGAGGATTGTTTTCCACAGGTATCGACTTGGCATTCTCGGACTGAACGTACTTTGGCTGATGATAGACATTTGGCAGCACGTTTGAAGCCATATCACTTTTTATGTCCAGGATGGTAGTTACTCCATCTGTCAGTTTGCCTGCTGAGACCAACACATCCCGAAAACTAATCACGGAATTGACATGAAGTGAATGTTCACTCCGCCCAAAAAGAAGAGACCATTCTTCATTTACACAAACTGTGGGGTGTACTGTCACGCCCTCAAGCGACGGAAATCTCCGTCACCATAGTTTGTTTGGAGGGAATGGTTGACCTCTGACCTCTACGGGTATAAGTCTGAACTCCTTACACCAAGAAGGTTGAAACTTGTAGTCACCACTAGTTGGCAGTGGAAGCAAGATATAATAGTCTGGATGCAGTCATAAATGCACGGTATTTGTGGTGGCCGTCCTTGCCCCCAAAAAGGAGCAAATTTTAAAGTTGATTGACCAATAACACCAAGAAAAAAAACACTGAGAAGACACGCATTCCTACCCCAATCATGTCATCATATCAATTCAGATATGTAGTGAACCAAAGTATAAGTAAGTGAGCCACTTCCACTTGTATAAAATGACGCTAACATAAAATTATACCAATTGTCACCATGGTAAACAAGCCTATTTAGAAGCTATAATTGACTTTATTATGCAAGCTTTGGAATATAGTCTATTTATAGTATTTACAGTGTATGTATGTATGTATGTATGTATGTATGTATATAGATAGATAGATAGATAGATAGATAGATAGATAGATATAGACAGGCCGACCAGCATTTCATCATGTAATCCCAGTCTTCCACCAAGTATCAGGTGTGATAAATTGTTGGCCCCAAGGGGAGATTTGAGAAGATTGTTTTGTTCTGAATTGTTTCCTTGCAATTAATGTGCGTACATTTAGTGTTTCCCCCTCTGAGGTTTTTCAGCAGCGTTGGTGGGCCTTTTTTTCACAGAGAAATACCAATCACAACGAGATTGAATGAAGGATAAATGGAAAACATGTGCCCCTTAGGCCACAAAAGGCTAACCTCTCCAATCTCAGCTTCGAGATTGGAAACATCAGACTTGGTGTACATTGTTCCCTACAAGCTCAAAGCATTCCCGTTGGCTCTGGCTGCCAATAACGCCGCCCTGTCAGACAGTGGAGCGTGAAGCTGGCAGTGGAGAGGGAAAACTTCTTTTAGGTCATCCAGGGCAAACACACATGCCGGCAGTAGCACACACCTACAAGAGAGGAAGATAAAAAAAAAAGAAGTATATCTGTCAATGCTGGTAGTCAGGAGGAGATGGAAGAAGCTCTTGGGAGCAAACAAGACACACTCGCATGCGCACACACATACACACACACATATGCTCTCACCTTTCCAGTCGCCATGTTTACATCTTTCCATCTTTTTTCAATTACCGACCTTCACATCTGCTGATCATTTTTCAGTCGAGCATGAAACCCAGCCAGCTCCCCCGTCCCATCCCGTCCCGCTCAGCGGCGATGCCATTCTTCACATTATGCAAATCAGGATCAGGAGATTGGGAGAGGTCTCGCAATCTCAACATCCACAATGGCGGCCATGATGATAATGAGGGGAGTGACAGTAAAAGTACAGTATGGTGGCCATAGTTACCATAGTTACCATGCTAAGTCGTTTAAGGGTAACAGCTGGAGCTGTGGGAGGATAGATGTGTAGTTGAGGAGAGAGAGAAGCTGAGACGGAGACGCATGCACATACACCGAAAAAATTATATCAGCCACTCGGCAAAGTGTTTGGATTTGGGCTCCCGTTAAAGTTAAAAATATGAAATAAGTATGGTAATGTCTGCTGCATGAGTCTTCTCTGATGGAATCATGTGATGATACAAAAGAATGTGCTGTTTTGCAGATGTTTTAAAAGCTTTCAAAGCGTAGAGTCTTATGAAATCCGTTTCATTTGTATTCCAGATTCCGTTAAATGTTTTTCTGAACTCTGTATTTTACGATGAAAGCACATTATGTCCTCAGAAAATGTGTCTGATTATGCTCTGCATGAATACGGCTACAACAATGCATGAGAAAGGATTAAACAATGGATGAATATCAGTGAATTTGATGAAACACAGAATTGTATCAAATATAGTGTTTCAATACAGTTATGAAACAAAACATATCCTTTTATACGATGAAGTGCTCTAATATTAGCTTCGTTTGTATTCGTTCCCTCAAGTTTTCGGATGACTAACAGGCGACCCCCTCCCCCAAGTTTCCCCTCATTAAATTCCTCTCTGTAAGCGTGTGTTCTACAGGCACTGGTGAGGACATAAAATACAATGCAAGAAGCCCACTTTTGCATAATTCATCCATGAGCTTGTTAAATACAAGTGAACATGGGAACAATCATTTTGTCCTCCGTCTCGACAATTAGGAGGACACTGTGTGGAGCCAAGGTTGAGACCCCAGTCACAGTGCAGTACTATTTGTCACAGGTTTATAATTGGTATTTTAAATCGTATTTAGTTTTTTAGTAGTCCAGAGTTGCAAGAAGTGAAGTAACTCATGCATGCCCATTTAGTGCATCTAATGAGCTGCTGAACAAACAAGTTCTGAGCTGTGAGTCCGCTAGGAAAGTTGTCCCGACACACGCTCGTTAAGTCATATTATCGGTCCTGTCATGTGCGGGCCCACCAGAGGGTTGTCTCCGGTGCCTGTTTCAGTTTCAGAAGCATTGGTTTGGATCAGCAGTAATGTGAATGTGGATAAATATTACTGTCTTCAATGAATTGACCAGGTAAGCCGGATATGAGTGTGGTGTGGTTTCATGTAGCTTTGAAATATATTAACATGAAAGCTGGTTTATAGGTGAAAAGTGAGAAAATATAAGTCTTCCTTTGAAACGTCCGTTAAAGTCTGGATGCGTTTTAGGACATGAAGCAAAATCACAGGAAGAAACTACCACGGAAGGATGATCCTCATTCTTCTTTACACACCTTGCAGATACTTTAAGCATATGTGAAATGCATGCACCTGTTCTGCTGGGGTATTTCGGCTGTTTGGCTTTAAAGTGGAGCATCGGCCCGTGAGCTCGGCAAAGAGAAATCCAGCGAACGCTGTCAGCTTTGATACCATTCTTCCAGGAGAAGCGGAGACTTTTTGGAAGGCACTCTAATTACAGTAACTTCGCACGGCAAAGCAAAGAATGTATCGGTGCGTAAGCCCAGCAGCCCTGTTTTATGCCCCCCCCCCCATATAAGCTCGAGAGCGCTGTCTGATCACGGTTCTACTTGCGTGAGTGCGTTCTTAGATGAAAACGTGTGTCGAGAGCACTAACGGGGCCCGTTCTTAACTTTGTGTGTGTGTGTGTGTGTCATAGCTGCCCACTCGTATCAGCACGCAGACATTTTGGATGGGAGAATGGGGGAGGTGGCAAGGTTGGAAAGAGGACCAGACACCAGCATGCAAAGATGTAGCCAGGGATGGGAATACTGATTCCATTATCGATCCAAGTCTTTAGTAAGTCCCTTATGGATTCCTGAGAAATAGTTCGGTGAGTACATACAGACAAGGCTCCAGACTAACTTTATTCACCATCGTCCTGAAAAATAAGTCGGCGTAAACCTCTATAATGGTCATTTGAATAAAAAACACGCAATACAAATGATAAGGAAATAAATGGTGCCACAAGATGCAAGATTTTAACTGACAGTTATTTTCAGTTGTGTAAAATGCATAATGTTTGTTGGATTCAGCTACTCAAGTAAAGCCGTTTTTCAAAAATGTTGCGTCTCTGCAAGACGATGACAGTAAACCAAAAGGGTTTTGTAAGCGTAAGTATTAAAATAAGCAGTGGGAAGGCACCTCGGGTCTTGAAACATGCAATGGGCGTTTGTCATATTTGCAGCTTCATGGTCACATGACGTCTGTGATAAAAGCTGTGTATTTGTCGAATATTCTGGCAAAAATAAGTCATCTGAATATACTGAGATATGACAGTGAAGAAGAGGATTATGCGGCTTGAGGGAACCAGTGAGTACTCCCCGGAGGTTGAAACAAATATCAGGAGCAAAGCAAGCTGCCAGTCAGCCTCAGACTCTGCTGCTTCTTTCTGTGGTCTGCTGAGCATGCACGAGTCCACGTGCCCCCCCCCCCCCCCCCAACATCAAAGCATCCACCACAGCCATGGTAAGACTGGCAGGATTTGCAATTGGTCCGAGTCTACAGGGACAGATAAACGTTCTTAAACGTTTATCTTTTGAAAGTCTCTCCCCTGGGCATGTGCACAAGAAGCCCCCCCATGCCATCCATCTGCTTTTGGCACAACCTGATACCTCCCAGTACAAGCTTGTGGTGCAGAGCAAGGGGGCGGTACAAACATTTATTTAATTTCCTGCAAATAAAGGCGTTGTTTGCAGGGCAATCAACCGTCTGCTTGAACAAACCGGATAGATGAGTTCACCTCTGCAAACTTGCTCATAAGCCAACTGCTCCACCACAAGCTGACTTAACACACACACACCCCCCAAATCTAACTGCATTGGTCTCCCTCTGCTGTTCGTCGGCGTCACCAGATGTGAAGGGATTTATTTGATTCCCTGTGATGAAACGGGAGACAAGGAGACACGTTTTAAACCCAGAATCTCTTTGGAATAAGTGGAAATTAGATTACTTCACTCTCTGTAGAGCAATTTAATAATAATGTTTCAGCATTGACGGAATTTTTAATCGGCACAGAGGCACTTTGACATAACTCCCTTCATCACGGCCTTTTTTTTTTTTTTTATCAGAGCAAACATCGATGGGGGAAATTTACGATGCTCTTTGCTAATGGAAAAAGCCTCTGTTGATTGTTTGATGTTTGCTTGTGAGGAAAATGATAACCAGCGTTACTGGGGAATATTCTGAAGAAAGCACGACTGAATTAAATCACAATCTGCTTTCAAGATCGAGACGAGCGATATGCTGAGCTGAGCGTCTTCTCGTCGTCTAAAACTTTCCTGCTTTGTGTGTGAATCCTGTTGAGAGAGCCTCATCTAGAGCTGGCTTGTGCTCTAATGGAGGGGATCACTGCGGATCATTGTCGCGAATGTAATATTCCACATCTATTATTACCTGTCCATGGAGAAGACGGACAGGTCTCTCCGCATCTCTCTCTCTTTTTTTTTTTTTTTTCCTCTTTCTGCTAACTAGGGACTCCACTTCATCTGATTGAGGCAGCAGAATTTCTCCCAACTTTCCTATCAGCATCACACCTCCAAACTATTCAGGAAATCGCGCTGCTGAGTACTGGACTTTCCATTCTCGCTCACTCTTTGTAGCAGCCCCCCCCCATCATCCCCCCTTTTTTTCCAAATCCATTTGAATTCACCAGCAAGTGCTGTAAGGGAAATCCAATTTTGGCCACCAGTGGAAGGAGAAAGAATGATGTGTTGTGTGGGAGAGGATACCCAGAACCCCCCCCCTGATTGCTTTACTGATCTGGATATTGAATAAGTGCTGCGGTGAGATATAGATTGTAGAGATGCCCTTCACAACCTCCCCCCCTTCATACCTTTCTGACCTCCTGCATCGACACGCTCCTCAGATTTCCCGACGTCAACCTCCTTACCCCCCCCCCTACTCTGTCCAAGCATCGGACCTGGGGGGGACAGGGCCTTCTCCATTGCTGCTCTTTGAGTGCCTTTTAAAACGCTATATAAATAAAATGTATTATTATTATTAGATTAAGCACGCACAGAAATTGCTCTGAAAAAAGAAATTGCCGAAATAAACCCGATACATTTAAAAGAGGAAAAAAAAAAAAAAAAAAGACAAAATATGGCCAGGAGGTGAGGCACGAATTATGAGCTTGTCAGGTGAAAAGGTTCTCGTTATTTTTACAGCATGTTTTTAAAGCTTTCAGTACAGTTAAAGCTGCTTCCCAGGTCAAATTGGGCTTGGAAGTGAATTGGAGTACGACAATAGGTCAGGTTTGAAAGCATTTTGAGAGCACTCCTCTGAATTGTTGGCGATACATTTGGGGTGAAAAAGAAAATAACAGCGTATTTAAGTGGCCACGGTCAAATGTGTCGCTCATTTTCGAATGTGTAGAAATTGGCTGACCATAATCTGCTAATGGTAGAAATAATGGTAGTTAGACTAAAGTTTACAGCATCGGGAAATAGATGGAGTACAAGAGAGTTTAGGCGTATGACCTGGTGCAGTGTCTGCCTCTGGCTGATTGTGTTCTGATGGAATAGACTCTATAGTAATCTCAGCACCTGGCGCATCTTTGTTTGGGGATGTTCGTCTGACACAGGAAGTTTTCTGTTTACAGTTTGTTTCGAAGAGAACTGCGTTGCCGGGCATGCTATTTAAACAACGCATACAAGGAGGACTTGCCTACAAGCAGGAAGTGTCACAACACCATGTTCTCCAGCGAGTCGCTCGCGTGCCTGTCTGCCGTTATGGTGCTTTTATTAAGGCTTTTACTCGGATGTGTGCTGCAGCTGGAAAGGTTGATGAGAGCAGTGAGACTAAATCCAAACAGTGCAGTTTAGGTATGACCGAATCAATCACCTGAAAGAAGCTACAACTCTGTAGAGCTCAAAGAAGTCAGCTGATAATTCTCCGTGGGTTTGTTGCTACAAGTGACCCCCTTACACACGCACAAAGACATTCCACCCATTGTTACATTTGAAAATAGCTGTTGGTGCAGCTTTTACATGTAAATTAATACCTCCAAAAAATACCAGTTGAAGAAACAATTGCTCGTTTACTTGAGTAGTTGAATGATCGAAAATGTCATCAAGTCAATTGTCGAGCCAAAAGGCCAACCACTAGCTTTCCGGCTTCCGATTGGCTGCTTTTCTCTTTTGTTTCATACCAGTGTGAATTAACTATCTTCACTCCCAGACTGTTGGTCAGACAAAACGAGCACTCGGTAGGTGTCGGAAGTCTTGAGAAATTATGGAAAACAATCAACAGATGAATCGCTGGTGAAAGCAATCCTCAGTGTCTGCCCTAGTTCAGATTGTATTTGTTTTCGTATTCGACGGTGACGGAACCGAAGAATGCCGTCCCCCCCTTTGCCCTGGAGCTTTTCTTTCCTCTCGTCTCCCCTGCTGGGGAATCAGCGGTGCAGCTGATAAGATGGTCGAACATGGAGCCTCTGGCCATAGCTCGCCACAACCCCGGTAATCACACTGGTCCTCCGTACTTACTGTGCAGATGAAGGCCAGTACAGGCTGTCGGTGCTCCTTATATCAGCAATGCCATGAGATAAGATAGCCCTCTGCCTGTCTAGTGAATTATCTGTAACCGTGTAGAGGAAACAGCTGGTACAGCACCAGATACCACACCCCCCCCCCCCCCTCCTCGTCTCTCTGAGGTTCATCCCTTGTCAGGTTGTGTTTGGCTTTGTCTGGCTGTTGGCTGGAATAATCTAAATGGAAGAGGAACACCTGCTGGGAAAAGTGTATCCCGTCGTTTGGCTGTCATTACTTTGTTTTTCTGCGAGCGGGGACATTTGTCTGTGAAAACCCCTACGTTCTTGCCAGTAGTGTGTATGGGTACGCAATCGTTCCCCCCCCCGATGACTGTGTGTACATGTCCCAGAGTTTTGTGTTTTTCTGCAGGGGTGTATGTTCTTTGTCTGATAAGTGAGCTTATGGCAGCGCTGGCAGTCCAAGACAATAAAAAAGACCATTTCCTCCGACTCTGCAGGGAACAGGAGCGCTGCGGTCATCAGTCTGATGCCCACAATAAATGTTTCGCCTTTATGGACAGAGCAGCGGTACTGGCCCGTGTGGCCCAGCCACCGTCGTCTCTGTTAGCTGTGGGTGATGGGAAAGAAAGCAAGAAAGCAAGCAAGCAAGCTCTTTCCCTGCAAGAAGAAAGTGGAGGGCAAAGAGAGACATTTTGAAAAGAGTCTAAAAGAGAAACTAGAGGGGCGTTCATGCTTTGGTCCGTAATTGTGGATGTATAACCACTTGGTGAAGGCGCTCATCCAGAGTGCCTTACATTAACCTGATTGAATGACATTTCAAGTATGAATGGCCCCAGTGGGAGTAAAACTTTAAACCCTGAAAGCGCCTTGGCTCTACCCAGTTAAGCTACAGCACTGCTGGTGAATTACAGCAGATGATACCGCAAAGCTGAAAGACGCTAGCGGTGAGGAATGTGTTACATAACAGGCATTTTCACATTTTCAGACTTGCGGCTCTGGAAGGGAATAATAGCCAGTGTGTCACATCCAAAACGACCCCAACGGCCAATAATGAGCGACTGGTCTTTGCCAGGACAAACAATACATACTTCAATTTTCCCTTCCTGTCTCGTCTCCTCAGCACGCTCGGCGTAGCAGTGGAAGAGCGATACAACTACAACTCTCTGTGTTGCACAATGTCTCTGCAGGAACATGTGTGCACATCATTTGTCTGAATATCCTTGAGATGGTTGGGATCCATCAGTTGCAACATATGAGTTTTGTAAACCAATTCGGCACAGCCTGACTGTTACCGATTGTTATGGTCCTATTCTGATTCGTTGCCTGCTGTACCAGTGACTGCAGCGGTGCAGTTGCAATGCATTTTGGCATCCATACCTGTAGGTTATCTAAAGTCCCAGTTTTGTAGGTGATTCTGGGCCATTCTGGTCTTCAAGCTATACATCTTTGGTCGTTAGTGCGTGTATCTTGTAAGCAAGAAGCAAACAAACTAATAAATTATTGATTACGTGTTTTTATTTCAATCGTAAAAAGTTGTTGCATTAAAAAAAACAAAAAGTTTGTTTGTTAAGCTCAAGCCCCCAGGAAGATCGCAGGCTTTTAAAGCAATTTTTATATAGTAGAATAACAATTTCCAGGTCCGTCACGTGATGCCGCAGGGCCCAGAAAGACTCTTTACCAAAAACTCAGAATTTTCACAGACTAGACAACAGGCCAATCTGGTTCTGTATGGGCCAGGATTGGCAGGTTGTAATGCTCAATGCCACAACATAGGAAACATATCTGATCCTGTTTTGTTTTTTTTAAGTAAAAGTGGCTGAGCTTTACATGACAAAGCTATGCATCAAGCATGTTTTTCAAATGGGAGTCAATGTCCAAGTGCCAACCCTAGTGACACAGCATCATCTGTGGGTTCATTTCAGCAGCAGGGACTTCTGAGGATGCAGCAGCAGGAGACCTACTTCATAATGCTAATTCACTTTTACATTTAATTACGTTACAAGTGTTTTGGCAGACGCTGTTGTCCAAAGCGTCTTACAATAAGTGCAGTGCAGTGTGTCCCCTTTTAAACAAATAATTAAAAGCATGTTCAGTGTTATAGTACAATTATTTAACACGATAATGATGATCCTAACTATCCATCAACACCGGAGTGACCACCAAGAATCTGTAGGTGTGTGAGCACCTTTTAATCCATGAATTTGTGTGTAATGACTACAAGATATCAGCTCACAGACAGCCGCAGCTTGAGCAAAACTGCAAATGTGAAAATCCCTAAATCCGAATGTGCCAAGCTGATCCAGAGACATCCACACTGGAGCTGGAAGCTGTAAACATAGCCTACCTGGACATATTGACTCAGGAGACTGTGTACATAGTCCTCACTTTCAGTAATAATAAAAAAAAAGAAATTGTATTCAGGCTGCAGCGCCACACAATGCAGAAAAGGTGCTCCACCACCTCAAGGCACTGTACCTTTCAGACAATTGTGATTATATAGTCACGTGTTGAAATCCCCTTACAGGTTTGAATGCTTTATTTACCTCCTGGAGGTAAATTACTCCTATTACGCTGTATAATCTTCTCATTAAGCTGCAAATGAATCTGCCTCTGGGTCCTCTTCAGTCCTCCCGTGTTGGCAGGCGCCACTGTTCATAATCCCCAACTAATACTTCCCTTGTAATACTTGAGATTGTCGTGTATGTTTAGCGTATGTCAGCAAAAGTGGAGGCGGACTCTTCCTCAAAAGCAAAGACATTCCCCCTAATCCGAAGCTAATTGCTCTTGTGAAGCACATCTTACCATTTGTTAATAATATTGTAGAGGAGGTACATGACACCTTTTTATGTGATCCACTTTGAGTGATTCATTAAATGTGATCTCCGCTAATGAAAGCCGCCACAGTCTCCTCTTGAACCGCCGAGGTGTATTTGATGTGTACAAACAGGGTGTCCTCCTTTAGCGCCCCTCAGATCTATCGCTGGCGACTTAATTAAAACCGCCAATTAAAGCCGTACCAGCCGATAATCCTTTACTGTGTCTTCCGAAGGGCTTTATCGTGGCAGCCAGCAACTGCTCGGCCCCGACGCTGTAATTTAATTCCAGCCCAAGACCACCTTGTCAACAGCGGAGGATCCTCCCTGTAATTGGTTGTCTTTTTTTTCGCCCCTGTTTGCTATTGTTCGCCTCTACACGTGTGTTAAATTCTGAGGCGAGGAGATAAAAGCTGCAGTGCTAGCCCTGGTAAATTGAAGACTCAGCAAGTGTTGGTTTGTGTTTGCTTTGGGCTTTGATCTCTGGCGTTCTGGAGATGTGAAAATGGTCCGGCTCTTGGCTGGCCTTTTTTAGTTGAGGTTTCCAGTGTGTGGTGCATGTGCTGTGATATGGAGGAAATGTTTGCAACGGGGGATACGCTGCCTATACAGGATGCCAGAGTTTCTGAACCAACATACCCAGGGTCCAGACGGACTCTGCCAGCTTCTAAAACATTGTTTTACCCGGAGGCTTTCCTCACCAGAAAGACAACAACACTGGCCATTCGCTCAAACATGACCTAGAAAATGACCATGTTTATGTTTCCCTGACAAGCAACCTCTTGCTGGTCACATCCTGGTTTCCTCTATCCACGACCACAGTCCTTCCTTAAACTTAAACCTAAAAGTCCGAACAGTAAGATAAAGATGCAAACTGGAAAATGGTTTCTTCATTGCTTCTTCTTTGCTATAGAACTGAATCCACATTTACCTCTTAGATAAAGTTTATTTAATAACACTTTTGGTAAATGGCTACTTACAAAACCTTTTTTCTTTTTACGAATGTATTTTTTTTTTCAATATTTTTTTTCAACTTATTTCTATTTAGCTTTTTAAAAACACAATAAATTCGATACTGGCTATGAAAATGCCAATATTTCATAACAATAATATAATCAGACTGTCGACTGTGCCCTGAGTCCATCAGTGTTTGAGTAATAAATGGTGCCAATACTGGAATGAAAGGCCTTTATTAGCTGCATTGTGAAAGAATCAAACCTCCTTTCCATACTGCCGACATGAATAAATAACACACGCACATGTACACGCACACACACACACACACACACACACACACACAGTCATTTGGCATGTGTCATTTAGGAATTTCAACTGACTGGCAGCCTTTGACATGGTAATGAGGGTGTCTCTCCTCGGACCAGACGTTCACTGACAGGGGAGTCTTTATACGAAAGGTTAGTTTAGATAAAGGGACAGTTTAAATCACGACTGTCGGCCCTAATTGCAGCGTATATTCCCTCCCATTTGGCTCAGTGCTGTCTGGTCTACATAGATTGTTATTTGAAATTACAACCTGCCTCTTCAGCAGCAATAAAGTCAATGAACCGTAAGTGGTTTTCTTTACTCTCTCTCATAACTTTTAATAACTTTTTTAAATTTATGCTTTAGTTTAGTTATATCTGGTCCCCACAGACTGTAGGATGCCAACACATTTGCTGGCAAAGCCTTTTTTTTTGTTGTTGTTGGGAATAGTCCTTCAGAATACTACAAAGAGAAACAATGCTGATTTCAGATTTGACATATTTACAGACATAAATAGCACCGACAGTAAACTAAATGCAAGCAGAATCTATTTCCTATTCCTCTTGATATTACGCTGTGTTTGAGGCAAATGAGTGGAGGGAAAGGAAACTCGTTTCCATAACCCATTTTCTGGCCCTTCAGGCTTTTCATCCTGCTGTGCTCACTCAACAGATAGCGTTGACACTGATGTGGGTACTCGAGTGTCCCCTCATCCTCCAAATAGAATCTCTTTGGTATTGATGCAAAAATGATGTTTGGCACATAATAAAGTTTGTTTGTACTTTGTTTTTTGTTGCAATGCAACGTTGCCTTCAGCTTTTCCCGTTGACAAGAAATGGACAAACTGTCCCACTTCCAAGGTTTTATTGATGTATGATATGACATTTTTAGTCAGGGTCAGAAAAACTAAGGCCACCACGGTTTCAGGTTCCTTCAGGCCGAAGCAGTGTGCATGGGACTGTGGGCAATATGTAAACGTTTTCCAACTGGCCACCGTCAGCCCAGCAACCGGCGATTTTGGATACAATTCCTTGTCTTGTCATGGACGATAAACCGGTGAGGATGCTGACTTCTTGCTTTAAACTCGGGCCTTTTAGTGTGATATTTAAACTCTTTTACAGGGTTGTCCCTTTAACATGGGCCATTGGTAGAGAGACACAGTTGTTAACTAACTCACATGTTCAAGTCCCTTTGGTTCGCCCCTGTCTGAAATCAAAGGTTCGTTGTTTTGAAAGCAGCAGTAAAGTCGGGGGTCGGGGCATCAATTGGCTGTGGTTGTAGTTAAGAATAAGTTCAGTTCCAGAAATAATTTCCTATAAAACAAATACAACGTTCCCAGCTTGCTCTGCCCCCATGAAACACGAGCGCAATAAAAATGATGGTCTCGTTTCGACATAATCTGTGATTCCACTTTCATTCGACAAGTTCATCATCAAATAAAATCCATTCTGAATGAAAGATAGCTGTAATCTCTCTAACCAATGAGGGCCATTAGCCGCGTCAGGTTTTATACAGCAGGGCCCTGGAAATAGAAGTGATTTGTCGATACACCAGCTGCCTCCGAATTGAGTTTGTGTTCTGTATCCTTTTGGGGAAGAGGAGGATTTCTCCTCTGAAATGGTTCAATAAGAGCAAAGAAAAGCCTCCGTAACTCATCTCCTCCCGCTCGTACGACTGAAGGTGGAGGAAAACTGATGGTGAAAAGGTAAAAAGCAAGTGAGAAAGACAGATGGAAAGGTTGAAATTACCTTAAATGACCGTAGCGGCTTCTGCAATCCCTCATCATTCATTTGTCTGGGAGATGTTACATATTCAGTTCGGCTTCCCACAAGCACGAGTGTATTGATTTGTTCCACAGAAAGTCCACTAACTGACAAGAGCTTCACCCATCGTAACAAAGGTAGAAGACACATGAGCTAACGAGTTACATTACTGCTTTCAGACAGGTATTGATCGGGCTGACCTGAATCTCGCACACTCTGAAGCGAGACAGAGGGGGATTCTTGATCTGATTCTTTAGATGTTACGATAAGCATCTGTTGTCTTTTGAAACTTATCTCGAACCCATGCAACATGAGTAAAGATGCTCCAACGGGAGCGGCTGGAGAGAAAAAAAAGAGATCTGTCAGACGGGAGGCAGAATCTAGGAAGTGAGATGGGGAGACGGTGACAAAGTGTCAGAGGAGAAGATCCTTAACTGTGCATTACCGGTGTGACAGTCGACAGAAGAAATAGATTTTCCTTCTCTCCTATAGGACACACCGGGACAACTGTGCCAACAGCCTTTGAAAGTCTCATTCATCAAAACGAAACATTTTTTTTCCTTTCTTTTTTTTTTTTTTTTTTTTTTTTTTTTACATTGGAGACGGTCCAGATGTTGAAATGCCTTCTTAAATGGATGCAGTCCCAAACGTTGCTTTTTATGTAATAGTTATGCATGCGAGCCCAAACCAGTTTCTCTCCATGGCAAAGGAAAAAAGTGTTTGTGGTTGACTGACAGTCTTTATGGGATGTTTTTGTGCAGGAAAATGTGCACATGAATTTTCTGAACAGGTGTTGATGCAAAATAAAGCAACCGATAACTCGCCGTTATAAACTATCTCTGTCAGACTCGTAACTTGGATATGAGAGGCCTCCAGCAACGTCTCCCTGTTCACGTTTAAACTACTGTTTGCATCACATCCTCAATGGCACACAATTAAGCCATCTGTTCTTTTTATTGTTCTTTTTTCCCTCCAACTAAGCTACTGTATGCTGGATGTTCACTATGTTGGCAAAAGTTAATGGACAAAGGAAAAAAGTGTAGGGACACCCCAATAATTGAACATTTCATTTAAAAAAAGAATGGGCCGATATTACATCCTCCACTCTTCTGTGAAAGCTTTCCACCAGAAATTGGCTCAAGACATTTTCTCCCATTCAGCCACAAAAGCATTAGTGAGTTTGTTTACTGTTGTTGGGTGATGAAGCCTGGCTCAGTTCTATCTCAATGGATGAGGTTGATTTCGAGGTCCTATGAAGGTCCTATGAAGGCCAACTTTTTCTGCACACTTTGTGCACGGGGCTATTGTTATGTTAAAACAGTTAGAGGTGTCCACATGTTTTTGGCCATATAGATTATATACCTCAAATATGACATATCAGACTCAATATTTTGATACATGAAAAGTGTGAGTGAGGCTAATCCGGTCTGCAAAACACATCTGAAGACTTGATCATAAAGAGCTAGTGGCAGCTTTGTCGATATAAAAAACAGCACCTCTTACAAGGCGGCAACCTCCGGATTTGAAAAGTGCCTGAAATTGCATTTTTGTTCTAATAGCCACTAGGGGGCAACTCTTTTGGTTGCAATAAGAAATCAGATTGTATAGAAGTCTATGAGAAAATTACCCTACTTATCCCGTGATCAGTAAAAAAAGTACAAACACAAGTTTTATGGTCTCAACTGCTAGTTTCAGGTCTTCTTCAAGACAGTATGATTTAAAAAAAGGAAAAGCCTGAAAAAAAAGACATTAAGCCAAGGTGGCAATGGTCAAAAACCAAGATGGCGACGGCCCAAATTGCCAAACTCAAGGCTTCAAAGAGGCAGTCCACAAACCAATGGGGGACGTCACGGTGATTATGTGCACTTCTTATCTGGAGTCTATACCTCTAACATGGACGTATACTTTGTTACTGGAAATTCAGTCTTTACCTTGGAAATGGCAGTTATCAAAACAATCTCAAGGACCACTAGCTGTTCTGGAGCTTTGGAGATTGTTAGACTTGCAGTAACTGGACTTGTACTTTGTCTGCAAGGGCCTGCTCAAAAGAGAATATAATGTGATTTTTAAATTGGTTTTCCTGAGGAGTTTTATGAAGTATAGTTTTGCTTGGTAGACTCATAACGCACGGGTCAATTTGTACTTTAGTAAGTGTGTGTGTTTGCGTGTGCTGTTGCTGCCTATATACCGAAATATATTCAATTGGACATTTTGGCTTTGGTTCAAAGACGGTGCTGCGTCGCTGAGATTGATGAAACATGATGGACCCTGTAGCGTCCTAAACACAAGATGGTTTTGGAAAATGAAATGCCTTTTCATAAACAACGTTGCTCGATATTGAATCAGCCGCCAGTTTGTGGAGAACATGAGAACATGGGGGGCAGAAAATATAAGAGAGGGGGAGACGCTGTGTGGAGCAAATGAGTGCAATAGAGGAGAAAGAATATGATAAAGTGAGAGAGAGTGGTGAACAAGCTCCCCGGTGCTCTATCAATATGGCTGTGGGAATGAGAGTAAAACACAGATCCACTAGAATGACCAGCAGTAAAATAATAAGAGTAAGATGGATGGTTAAAAAAAAAAAAAAAAAAAAGGGGGTGGCGTGTAGGAGAGAGAAAGTGATAAAAGCGTTGTGGTTGGAAAGTAAGAGAGAAGTGTGCGGTGGTGAAAGGAGGTGAGAAAGACGGTGTGTCTCTGGGGACTGACTCGGGGTACTGACTGTTGCTTTGGGGACAAAACACCCTGTAAGTGTTTTATTCCCCCCCTGTTATTTTGAAGTGGAATTGTACAAGCTCACCCACATCTCTTAGGTTTCATGATCTGCAGTGATACGTTTGAGAACATGTGTGTTGGACAAGAGGTAGCATATTTTCAAATCATGGGAAACTGTCTGGCTTGTTCATACTTGTTTTTTAGAGTTCACATTTTTTTTTTTTAATTGAACACTAGAAATAAATTATATATGTTATATATATTATATATGTTTTACCTTTTTTTTTTATATTTGTGTAATATTTATAGTAATTCCATTTAAGATACAACAATGATGAGATGAGAGTAGGTGGAGAGCAGCAGCTTATACGGTATATGGTGCAAAATTGACATTTATTGTCCAGCTGCCATATGGCTAGTGAATGTTCAAATTTGACCAGCCACTCAATACATAACCATTGTTCTTTTTGTTTTTTGCTGGTGAGTAATGCAAATATTTTAGGTACTTGCATATTTGACCAGTATTTGGTTAAATGGTAGTCATTTCTCTGTTTTCAGGCTATTTGGTGGAAGTGCTCAGTGACTCCAGTAATCTGTCTTTTTTCTGTCTGTGGTGGTTTTCTTTAATTCTGATAGTGACCTGGACCTTCACCCTCAGACTTCTTACAGCTGTATAACATTAAATCACACAAATCCACCTTTGCCACAAGAGCATCCTCAGGAAAGCGTAAACATTTATTTTACGACCATGTGAACATATCCAACAAAGCCATAGCTAAAGAAGATGTGTTTGAGTTTCACCTTGTACGTACCTGCACATTTTCTATGTACAGGTCAGTAAATCACCGATCCTTGCACACCTTAATTCTAATGTTACATCCTGGTGCACAAAGGTGATTCAACAGAGCGTAAGGTAGCATTTAAGAACTCTGGCTTTCCTTGGTGTCGTATGTAAGTATGAAAAGTACCTTCAGTGGCTCTGTGAAGGTTAAAGCCACATGCATTTGCCTTCATCAACCACTTAATGACAACACCACAGTTTGCACATTTAGGAGACCTTGACTTTCAGTTTGTGTAATTATGAGCTTAATGATCTGAGCTGTTAATTAAACTTCATATTCACGCTAAATGATTGCGTCTTCCTTCCCCCATCTCTCTTCCTCAGTCTTTGTCTCCCTTTTTTTCGTCTTTAATTCTTTGCAGCTCTCCTTTTACCTTTTCCTCTCCCTAGAGGAGGCATGTCATTGAGATGGATTCTGTCAATTTTCGTGTGTGTGTGTGTGTGTGTGTGTGTGTGTGTGTGTGTGTGTGTGTGTGTGTGTGTGTGTTAAAGAGCTGGCGAGAAAGCAGGTAAATGAGTATTGAAAACGTTTCAATTCATAATCGATGCGTCATCCGATCGGCTTTCTTGATAGGCCTTTTGTAGAAACCACCGATCAAACTATTTAGAAGAAAAATATCGAACTGATAACAATTCTTGGCCGATTGATGATTGATCGAAGCACCCTTGATCATGACCCGATGAATCTATTGCAGAGCGATAGATTTCAGCATATATAAGGCCTGCTTGACTTAGCAGAGCTGGACACCACACTGGCAGAATGTCTGTTGGACAACGAGACCATAATCATCTCAGAAAAGTCACTGCCAATGAGCTAAATAAATAGCCTGTCTTACAGCCTGTTACCTCACCAAGCACTCTCTCTGCTGCCCTGCTGAGATCATTGAACACTCGCATTGACTGCAGTTAGTTGACCTCAGCAGTGTGTGTGTGTGTGTGTGTGTGTGTGTGTGTGTTTATTTGAATCTTTTATTTCGCTCCCCTTACATTCAGCCTCCGTCAATGAACGGCCATCAACAGAAATGCAGGCTTTCATTGTGCTCGCCTGGCTTGTGGCTGATATTTGTGTGGGTGGAAATAGCACTGCTGGCTGAGGACGCTATTGTGTCGTTGCTTTTTGTTGCCAAAATGATGGATTATACTGGAAACGGGAGGAAAAGGACCTTTAGGAAACAATGACCCGTTTATCAGGACATAGTGGCTGCGAATGTGACACCGACTTATTTGCATGATGGATGAGCCTATTCTCGGACTTCAGTATTCATTTCATTTCACTTTGTGTACCTGTACGCTAATATGCGCTCACTGTTTGGCATCCTGAAGTGGTCCGTCTCCAAACTGCTGCACGAAAACCAAGTCCTGTTACCCAGAGCAGCAAAACACAGGAACTAAATACCTGTTCACACAAAAAATAGATAACATTAGTGACTTAACACTACTTTTTGAGATCTTGACTACAAGCAGTGGGACTTAGCTACGGGTCGATCACAGTCCAGGAGATCCTGAACGACAGCTGTTCAGCATGACAGACGCACATAGGGTTGAACTGTTGCCATGGTGCAACTTTGTCTTCACCTGTTTGAGAAACTTTTTGGGGCAAGTTCATTCGTAGTTCACCTCTATTGTTTTGCTCTGAAACCATTTATGAATGACCACAGCTTTGGAGTGGTGTAAAAATAATGCAATGTAGGTTGTAAAATACAGCCCTTCAGTTGTGTGAATCAGCATTTCTGCTATTTTTCTGTCCCCCCCTTTGCTTTTTGCCTTCTTCTTGTGTCAAAAAATGATTGAGGCTGCAGCTGAAATGACTACTATTTTGACAAACTGACAAATTTAAGAGCATTTTAGGTACACAATAAGGTGGCTCATCTAGGAGAGACATTAGGGATTATTCTAAACGACCTAAACTGAGTTGTGAGCGGTTATCTGTGCACATTAGAAACACCCTCACCAACCCTGTAAAGATGCTGCATTCGGGGGGAAAAGTCCGACTGAATAAATTGGCAGTTATGTAAAAACGAATGCCAACGGCAGATTGTGGTACAAGTGTTTTTATTAACACGCATTCACATCCTCATGTTATAGCAATAGATGCAGCGGCGGTATTATAAACCATATCGCTGCTGTATCTCGGCGTGGAGGCCGAAAGCGGCAGAGGGGAGTGCGAGCTGCTGTGGTGGTTGATGTGGAGTCAATGATGGGGCTGGATCAGACACGTATAGACTCGTATTAGAGCTTTCTGTCGTATTATGCTGCGTACACGTAGACAGTCAACCCCCGCGTGAAATCAGTTAAATTGCAGCTGTAATCATTTCCATGGAGGTCAGTCTTGCAATCCATCAGGCACAGCAACGAGTATATATATCTTGCATGTGCAGCGAAGTCAACATTACAGCAGATTACAACACCCCCATAAAAACGCTCATAAATCTCATTCCCGTAAACATCAAAGCGCTTTAGGACTCGAGGATAACGGCAGAAGTGCTTGAGCTTTCTCTCTATTACTTTATGAAAGTGTGTGTGTGTGTGTGTGTGTGTGTGTGTGTGTGTGTTTGTGTGTGGATGCTGTCCGTTTCCAGCAGGAAAAAAAAAAGGCGATTGAAGATTATGCTGCCGTGCGGAGTTAATCATCATTAGTACAGTCCACTTGAGAACAATAAGTCATCCTCCGCATCAGCATACAAACTATAATGTTATAACTATAATAATTTCCTCTGTATTAGCATGTTTCTGTTGTTGCTGTTGGATACATTCCCTCCTTTTAATGGACTTTGTACACTTTACTGTATAGGAAGTTCTCATTATTATTAATCCTCCTCATACTGATACGTGCAATATGTGGCACAAATTCAGTGCCACATATTTTTGATGTATCAAATGTCTATATTTTGGCAAATTGCTACATTGTTTATTAATTGTTAAATAATTGTAGCAGTAATTTGGACCCCTCGCATGACCCTTGGCAAACCTCACACTTGTTGTCCATCAGTCAACAAACACACAGAGAGCCAGGGCCGTTGTGTAACAGTCGGCATAGTTTGTAACCCGGGGTTGAGGCGGCGGATGGGTTCCCGCCCGCCTACGTTACAGCTCCTCCACTCGATTTCTGTTACAGAGGGATGCCGACGTGGCCGTGAGTTCTGCGTTCTGTCCAGGCGAATCTTGCAGAATCTCGGGGTGTGGAAGGATTCATGTTTTTTTATTATTTTTTTTTAAACCTAACAATTGCCGACCAGTGAAGCGTCAATGAGCGTCCACTTTCAGCAGCACAACAATGTATCACCAACAGGACGAGCCGACGCGGCGCGAGCGCTCATAGACGTAAATAGACACGCAGTCGGCACTTAAAGCTAATGTCTCTCCAGACAACCGTGACAGGTGGTTCTATGCATCTCAATTACACCCCGCTCATCCAGCATACCATTACAAACAATACAATGCAGAGGATTCTGGGAGAGGGAGGTAGGCAGTCACCTATCTGCATGTGTGTTCACGTATATGAACACAAGATTCCTACAATAACAGAAAAAGCACACACACACACCTGCTATGCATTTGATGTGCAAACGCTTGTGTTTCCACACTGTTGACTGTGGCCGCCTGCTGCGGCTCTGTTGTTTGACAGCGCTCACAGCCATTAGAGGCGGCGGAGGCGGAGGAATCCGTCTCAGTCTGATCTGAGATGTGTAAATGGACCGTGTCCGCCGACCAGGCGGTGTTGTTATCAGTTCATCATCAGTGTGACATGTTGCATTGGAGTGGATGGGGAACACCTGCTGTATTGTTGTGATTTTTGAGATGGCAAAAGTGTGAAAAATGTTCATTTCGCTCAGTCTGTGTATGAAAAGTTTCTGTGGAGTTTTCCTCTCTCTACAGCTGGCCACAAAGCAGCAGCATTCACACACTTGGCTGGGGTTAAGCGCCGTCAAAGCAAACTTTAAATGATCTCTCCTTGGCACTTCCCATTCTATTGAACCTCAGTACGTTTTGGATTGCAGACTACACTAAGTGCAGAAAGCTGCTATGTGATGGTCTAAAATGTTTTGTCTGACGGTCATAGCGTGAAATGCTGTAGGTAGTAGAAGGTTGGGGAACCCCATGCCCTGCATGGGCTGAAAATAACCCACAAATGAATATGAGACGGATCCAGAATAAAGACATTAAACAATGTCTCCAGCAAAATCTAGAGATAGACTAACTAGCAAAACCTGTGCTATTAAGATAATGGAGAACTAAAAGAATAAGTTAATTATTGCCTTTTTCCCCCTCCAGGCTTTTGAGAGAATGTTACGATGGTGTTATATGACAGTGAAATGGGCATTTTTGTCAGCTGTAACCACAGGTGATATTAAAGGTCGTCGGCGTTTTCATGTTTTCAATCTATTTCTGACACAGAACAGAAAAGAAAACATCACATTGTCCCCGTTCATCTGTTGGTGTAATGGTGTCATGGCTTTAACTCCAAATCAAGGTGGATGCAAATGCTTTGTTCAACACAAAGCTCTGTTTTAAACAGTGAGCAAATGCGTAAATGAACATTTCCTTTAGTCGTATTATAATACTTTTCTTTAAGCTTTATATCATGTTTTTTTTCTGCTGACTTACCCCTCTTCGAATATTTGAGAGGCTGTAACGGTGGCGTTCACGGTGCCCAATATTAAAACATCTCTCTTCTGTCTTTCCTCTCTCTGCAGTATGAGTTCAAGGTGAAAAACATCAAGAAGAAAAAAGTCAACATCGTGGTGTCTGTCGACGGCGTGAGAGTCGGCTTGAGGAAAAAGAAAAAAGTGAGAGACCTTTTTATTTGAACTCTCCTTTCTGTCTTCTATTCGAGGATCTTGTCCTTGGGTACATTGTATGTGTCTTAACAGGATGCGTTGATCCCATAGAAGGGTATGCTGACAAGAAGAAGAACAATGTGAACGTTGTTTAAACCAATGAACTGATGCTGATTTCAGTACAGGCTACAATGTCTGTTCTACTGGGCTGTGATTGGCTCTCCTTCGTTTGAGAGTTTCTTATCGCAACGACATGAAACTTCTTTTGATTCAGCAAGCTGCATACATTATCCAGAGTAACGACAGATGAAGCTGCTGGAGTCTTGTGAACAGTGTATGGATTCTACTTTGTTTGCTTCGTCCCCGCCATGCAGCTCATGAGCTGCGCCGCAGATATGAGGCTGACGGAAAAGATGAATTAGTGAGCGGGCTTTCAATTTCCTGCTCCCTGCGTGTTGGAACTCTCTTCTTTTGCTGAAGCGTCTGTCGATAGTCGGACATATTTTTAAATCATGCATAAAGATGACAGCCTTGGAAGTTATCACTCAACTGTTTTGCACATGCAGAGCCAAGAGAAAAGATTAAGGACACGATGGTGTTAGTGTTGAGACCTGGAGACAAGTGGGTCTGTGTTTCCCGCCGTGGTGACAGCTGTAATCCACAGAGACGGACCGGAGTGGACATCACCTGCCGAGAATCACCGGGAGTCTGACAGCCGGATGCAAACAAACAGGAGTCACTTAGTAGTACCGTCCGTCCTCCTCACCAGGCACGCATCCCGGTTTTTCATCTCAATTCATTAGTCCAGACTTGAAACCATTGTGTGTTTTTCTCAAGGTTCCAGGCCGCTCTGCTGGAGTCCCCAAAAATGTGTTTGACATTTAACATAAAAGAAGTATTGAACTGTTTTTACCAGCCTGCGTGTTGTTACTGCAGGAAGAGATCAGCTGACATTTTATAATCCACTCATAAGTCACATTTCCTTGTGTTTGCATTGAGATGACATACGATGAGATAATAATGCATCTAAATTCAGTGCAAAGCTGCGGCATTAGAAAGTTGCCACTAAAAATACTGTCAAATGTAATGCATTGAAATTTATTGAACAAATGAGCAGCTATTAGAATTCATGGTCTAAATAATAAAACTTTTAGTGCTGCAGCTTGAAGGGCGACATCTGTTGAAGAAGGTGCGGCCTTCCCACACAGTCATGACAATGTGGATATTAAGGATGTCTCTATTGCATGTAAGTAACAAAGGCGGATGTGTTGACCTTGACTTGTAAATACAGGCAGATGTACATCGCAGATCCACATTAGTGTCTCATTAAAAGGAGGCTTAGTTAAGTTGTCTAAACGGTCCTCTAAGGAGTGTGGACAGTGCTGCAACGTATCCTCATTCTACGGTTCGGATGATATCCCACGAAAAGTTACTCCTCCTTTTACGTGCGTTTTCCGACGAAAGCCAGCAACACTTGTCAGTTCCCGCTCATAACGTGCATGCGGTCTTTTCAAAATAAATTCACAGGAAACTCAGTTAAGTTTAGGCAACAAAACTTCTACGGCCGATGTGTGATTTTGCTGTCTTTATACGTCCTCGTTCAAGATTACGTGGATAACATACAAAACAATTTTGTGGGATACCTACAAATTTTGGCTCATTCTTTTTCGAAGGTATAGCTACGCATGCTGGATGAGACCAGTCTGGGATGGTACACGAATTGGACAATATGTGGAATATTGCTATGACCGCATACGATTATCTTTTTTTATCGGACCTGCCTGACGGCTGTGGCTCATGTGGGGTTGCGTTGTATGCGTTGGAAAAAGTCATAAAGTAAAGATTAGAATTTTAATTTACAGTGGAGAAAGTTAAGGAAGCAGCGTTTCCTCCAACCTTTCACCTCTAGTATCCGTCAGCTAAGATCAGCTCTGATTGTTCTGTGTCCCATTCTCTTAAAAACTCATGCCGTCCAGGTAGGTTTTTCTGCTGGTCAATATCAGATCGGGTCCATCTTGTCTGAAGAAACAAACCAAGGGAGTGAAGAAGGGAAGGAAGTGATTTCAGTGACGGTCCCTTCTGCGTCATATTGGCTGATGATGTTGATATTATCGCCGTCATCGAAAGGCTCAATGTCAACCGGCGGGCTGGAATGAAAGGACTGTTCGATGGAAGGATGTTTTGCCTCCACCTGGTTCCTCGTCTCGTTTGGGTCCCTCGCCAGAAAAGCTGAAATGTCAAGTGTGAGCGTCGGCAATCTAATTAGTACATCTCCGAGTGCGTCGGATGAAATGGAAGACCGGAGCTGTGTGTGTGATTGACTGATTGAGTCAACAAAGCTCTGCGGAGATAGAAATCGATATGAATAATTCCTGCGTGCTCATGTTTCTGACATTTTGATTGTGACATTAAAGTAGAAAGGTAGCTTTAAACAAATGGACAGACAAAAGGAAAATGGACAAATATAAATGAATGTCCCGAGGACGGAGTTGTTATGATATCTGCACCGTTCCTTCAGTCCGTAGCTTTATATATTAAAAAGCTTAACCCTGGTGTGAACCTACAGTGTTGCCTTTGTTTCCACAGAAGAAGGAGTGGACGTGGGATGAGAGCAAGATGATGGTGATGCAGGATCCCATTTACAGGTAAGCTGGCCACAGTTTGTACGTCACATTTCTTTTCTCTAGCTTCATTTAAAATGCTCATTTATTTTTGTTTTGAATTCCCCATTCTAACGGCTTCCGTCCTCGTGGTTCATTGGGCCCCGCTTCAAACGCATTTTAATCCAAACTTGATTAAATGCACCGCGGTGACTCAGGAAATGAGAATCTTTTGTCTCCGTCACTGCGGGCGCGGACATTTTGGAGAAAGAAAAGGATATTGTGGCTTGTTGATGATAACTTTTACTGACTCCAGGACAGGGTACCACACAGATTTAAAGAAAAAAAGAAATGAGTAGTTCGGAAATGTAGCTGCATAAACATGGTATATGGATGAGTAGAAGACCACTGAGAACCAGGAGTACAGACATGTGACAGCAAAATGTTGTTTTTTCTTCCCATGGCTGAACAATATATTGATTTCTTTCTAATATTGCATTTTGAGAAAAGGCAATTTAGCAGAGGCTGCAATAAAGGCCATTTTGAAAATGTATTTTAGTAGTGCATGGACTAAATGAGCGAAGCAAGGATATTGAAAACGAGTTATTGTAGCCGTCACAATATTGACACTTTCAGTTTTAATACCTCGAACCATTTGGGAATAGTATCGCCTCAACTTTTCATTAGTCCAACCATTGAAAACACCATAAAGGTTTATCATTCAAATGACTCGTATCCTTAATATGGTCAATATTGCTCTCTGTGAACCTGTTTAACACATTTTAACTGTGGCTGGCTAAAATGGAAAATAGACAGCGAGAAGGAAAAAGTGGAATACTACTGAGAGAATATCAGGCTTCAAAAGTCAGAGACCTTCTGGATTAAATGTAAGATCAGAATGAATGATTGATGCAGATCAGAGTAAATGTCATCAATAGACGCGGCCGCAGGGACAGAATGACAAGCATTACTGTGTGTGTGTGCGTGTGTGTGTGTGTGTGTATGAGAGACAGGAACAGTATGCTAGAGAGATCTGGGGTGACATTCCTCTGTTCCACCTCACAGGATTGTGACCATAAGGTCCAATTCATTCAGTCCAATTGCCGCAGGGGCATAATCCTTTGATTTTAACACACACACACACACACACAGAGGCACAGTACTGAGAGGCAGCTTGTGGCTAAGGTGGCTCAGACGGATTCGTTGAGAAATGAGAGGAATACTTTAAGATGTCCGCACCATTAATCTCTTTTTAGACACCACACACACACACACACACACACACACACACACACACACAAAGTCACATAGACGTTTGCTGTGACCTGTGATGGGTGCATGACTAAATTAGTAAGGAACAATCGTGTTCTATAGAGGAGTAGAAAGCCACAGACTTGAATGACTCATTCTTTATCCTCTGTTTCTCGGTACACACACACACACACACACACACACACACACACCCACACACTCTCACTCCCAGGCGGGCACAGCTCTGAAGTGCATCCAGGAGCCCCGGTGGAGCTTTGGGCTTTGGAAGTGATTCTGTCAGAAAGATGGATTTTGCCGAGCAGTTTGTGTAAGCATCTTTAGCTTAGAAATTGTGAAAGATCTTGTTTGGTTGGAGATGCTCCAGCTTGTCCCACTCATCTGAGCCTTGTGCCCAGTTTTTAATATTACAGTCACACCGCTGGGGGGGGGGGGGGCTCACAGTGTCTCTGTCTAGCAGAGTACGATGGGTAAGTGCCATCAATCAGTCCCCGCCGTCTGCCGAGCTGAGCTTGACGGATCCTGATGACATCTCATCTTTTCTGTTCATCTGATGGTGGTCCAAACAGTCGTCTCACTCATTCAATATTTGGCCTCCGCTGTGTGAAATGGAGCCTCTAATCCTTCCACCTGACGGGCAAGGATTTATACTTCACATAAAGCTGGGCACACACGCTGTAAGATTTCAGAAATGTTGTGTAACTCCAACTCACACAGTAGGAGCATAAACGTCTGCAATGGAAAAGCCAAAGCTTTTTGGCCATACTGTGCTCACACTGTGTGGCCCAATCATCGAGCCGTATTGGTTGCGAGAGGAGGAGGAGGAAACGTCACAGAGGCGTGTATGCTGTTGCCACTGCTCGATCGACCTGGCCTCCGTATTTTCCGGCCAGAAACGGACTAAAATCGGTTGCGATTCTTGTTTATTATTTGACACCAACTATATATTTAACAAAACCAACCTGCAGTCCTACATCAACGGTCATGAATGACGAGATATTTTTGAATTTGTTGCCTTTCCCCTACCATATCTCCACCAAGTGGCACACTCCTTTCTATGGTCTATTTGACTCTAAAAGGGACCATCATTTACTAAATGAACATCATGTTGTATTGAAGAAGACTTGAAACTAGCGATTGAGACCGTAAGCTCATGTTTACAATGTTTACTGAGGTAATAAATCAAGTGAGAAGTAGAGTCATCTTCTCATAGACTTCTATACAGTCGTACTTCTTTCTGCAACCAGAGAAGTCGCCCCCTGCTGGCCAGTAGAGAGAATGCAGATTTTTAAGACACTTCCGCATTGGCGTCACTTCTCCAGAAACAGCTGTTATGTCAGCTCTCACCTCTGCTGTGAACGGCGGTGAAAAACCCTGAGTCACACGAGAGTATGACAGTCAGCCTCTTGACCTTGTTCTGCAATCAGTCAGTGTATCCTTTGGTGGACTCGACTGATCGAATTCAATTAACACTCGGCCACGTTCTTATATGAATATATGTTTCAGCGGTGTACTTCCCACAGGTCACTTCATAACCACGGAGTTAGGATGTGTCTATGTCCTTGGCTTATTTCAAAGTCATGTTGCACTGGAAGTTGATTTGTAATCAATATGCGAGGAGTGAAGTTTATACCGCTCAGCTTGAGCACCATGTATCGGCTTTTTATTTGAGAAGTGAGAGGAGAGGTGTGTATGTCAGCCTCAAATTGCTAAAGTGCAAATTAGAAGAGGCTTCCCTCGGCCACTGGAAACATCCCCGCATGAGAAAACACGGCCTGAATGTAATCGTTTTGGTGATGCGTTCGAATGAATGCGCTCCGTAAGATAAAGGGATGCATGTTCACATCTAGATTTATTTTCGAATGGAGGGAGAAAAAACGCACATCAAAGTGTTTTAAATGCTCCTGTGTGTGTGTGTTTTTTTTTTTTTTTTCATATTCACAGCGACTGGACGCCGTGTGTCTAAATCATTTGGGAGGATTTAGCTGAGATGCTTTGCATTTCTTGTGCACTCCCTTTTTCATCTTCAGCTGCTTTGTAGCTTTAGCTGCTGGCTCACTGCCGCCGAGGCCGTCCACCACCTCGTATGCAACGCCAGCGGCGCTGTCAATCGCATTGACGCATTTAAACATGTCGCAGGACACTTCCACCAGCAATCTACAAAATATCTTCCCTGTGAAGGGTCTAAAACTGTGTGTTTCACACACACTTGAATGTTTTATTTATGTAGCGCCCCACAAAACAAGCCACACAGACATAAATAAGCAATGAATACATAATACAGCATTTTAGCTCTGAGAGCATTTCTACTGTCACCACCACCTGCTCCAACAATGTCAAAAAAATCACCATCAGAGAAGTCAGGTCTGTGGCAGCTGTAGCTCTGAATACCGCTACTGAAGAGAACTGTGGCGGCTCTCAAATGGCCATGAAGTCATGCTGCAGACTAATGTCTTCCCCCAACATTAATGATGACCAATCAAAATATAGCTCTCTTTTTGAACTATTAGGCTTCACTGTTTGTTTGCTGGATGCAGTCTTAATTGAGCGTCTCTTTGTCATTATGTCGGTGACATCAAACTACGGCATCATCAAATCATTGCACTCCTAAAGTGTAGAACTGTTGTGGTGTTGGCATGGATCCTATGGTAACTCAAGTTTCTTTTGCAGTGTGTGTGTGTGTGGGGGGGGGGAATCATCACAGACTAGATGCAGAACATTTAGGGTACTCCGCGATCTCAAATCCAGCCACAATCTGTGTGCTATGTCAATATTACAATAGTCCTCTAAATCAGGTGTTTCTAAACGTTTAGCCCTGCGATGCTTTAAAATGATGCAGTGTGTAGTTGTGGAGACATGAGCTATGAGCAGTTCAACCAAAGAGTCGATTTTGCCCTCTCAGATTGTGCCATTTCAAAGAGTTTTCGAGGGCTGAAATGAAATGATATAAATGCTAATTACCGCTCTGCCTCCGTTGTTTCCAATGGAAATACAGCGGCTGCTGCTCTCGTGAAGGCGCGCAGCTCTTTGACGCTGCCGTCTGGGGTTACGGTGGTTTTTCCAACTTGCCGCCGTAGCTTTTCGTGTAACCGTAAACCCACTGAGAGGGAAACGATACAGGAGCTGATTTCACTGGTGTCAGAGTTCTCTGAATGATAAACGTCTGTAACCAAGCAGATTTATTGTTCCACGAAGGAGGATGTCACACCCCTGCATGTTTGAGCTCTGGCACTGTTGTTGTCGTCAGTGCCGCTCACAGCTGCTCTTTGTCCTGAATTGGAGCGTCGTGTGTCCTCTTGATTCCGGCTTCGTTTGGACGTAGACGGGTAAACGAGGTCATGTTGCAGCCGCGTGCGACCCGTGAGAGTAGACACACGGTGGTGAACAATACCAAAAAAAACAATCCAGCTACAGCTTACCGCTCAATCGAACACTGCTATCCTCAGAAACGACTGCTCATTTCTATGATCACCATTGATGTCAAAAGAGCATTGGTTTGGCCATCACGTCTCTACAAATGCCTCCAATGTTCTTTGTGACATATTTCTTTGCAACTTCTGCTGAAAAGAACCCTTTGAAAAAGTCAGACAGAGAAAGAGAAAAACAGGGATGCTGCAGTTAGAAATTGTAGCGTAACCTGATAAAGAGGCGACATGTGAATCACACCTGTGTCTGGGATTCTGTGGCCGCCCTAATGGCCTATCATTTCTAAAACTCTGAGAGTCTCCTACTTTTTCTGTCATTGGAAGTGCCCCGGAAAATGATTTTTTTTTTTTTAATAGAGTTGAAGCCTGACTCACAGTTACTGAGCGGCATGCGGCCTAGGATGATGAAGTACACCCCTGTGCACTGTTCTCTTTGTATACTTTTTCATTGAAGTGCGCAAAATGATCTCTTACAATTTGAAACCAAATCTTCTACAGAGAAAGTTCCGGCAGCCGTAATTTGCACCGGAGACGAGATTCCGTTATACATCCGGGGGGGAGAATGTCTCCTTGGCTGCTCGTTCCATCTGCTTCTTATTATTCCACAGAAAATACTGGGTGGTCACGAGTCATCGGGTGCTCCAATATATGCAATGGATGCTTATATCGGGTCTCGACATCTATTCGTTTTTCTTTCATCACACAAAATGAATATTACACGATGAGTTGTCTCCCGCGCAGTCAGGTGAAATGATCTTGCAGTCAGGTGAAATGTTTTGCCGTTTGGATACAAACTGAACTACCGGGGCCTGTGAGTCGGTACGAGTGACCGGAGAGACCAGATACATGTGTAATGAATTGAGCCACAACACCGTCCGATTGCAACGTCCTTTAATGGAACAACAGCATTCTCAGAATGTCTCATGTCATTGCTGAAGGATAAATGTTAAGCCTTTCTTTAAAAAGGTCCCTGTCAGTCCCCTCCCCCGTTGTTTTATGTCATTCTCCTGCATGCACACGAGGATGCCATTCACTCCACCAGTCCAGTAAAAAACACATATCGACTGCATCCGGCTATGCCTTTCAAATCTCCCATTTCACCTGTGAAATCTCTCGTGTTAGTGGCGTGTCATCGTCATGAAGTCAATACACCGTGGGAATCACACTGTCAAAACAGGAGAACAAAATGTGTCGTAATGCTAGTTCAGTGATGAAAGCACTGCCACTAATATTCTAATTTGAAATAAATGAATACTTCAGTTACCAGTCATAAGCTTTCCCTCGTGTCTGCATGCAAGTGAATGAACGCTCGCTTGGCCGTAACCACAAACAAACTATGACAAATAATTGCTGACAAAATGCTGGCTGCTGCAGAACGGTGTTACTGTAAACACTTTGTCATGAGCATCACATCAACAGCAGAGGACGTTGACGGTTAGTGGACAGTTTCAGCTAGGGAGGAGGACTTTTAGCCCCTTTTGCTGTAGCGGGTTTCTCTTAATATTTACAGGTGTAGATGCAATGTGTGTGTGTGTGAGTGAGAGAGAGTGTGAGTGTGTATTTAACATTCCAACTGACAGAGACGCACAGCCTCGGGGCAAAAGCAGCAGACCAACTCAGTAAGAAGTGTACCAGAATCCGCTGGATCAAGAACACACACCCACCCACACACATCAGACTGGCAGCCTGAACACCCTTTTTTTTTTTTTTTTAGCTGACCTCACAAAGTTCCAGACAAACATACATACATACA